>NC_051066.1:69712903-70043228 GCF_004664715.2 Peromyscus leucopus
CAGAGATTGGGGAGACAGAGATTGGGGAGACAGAGATTGGGGAGACAGAGATTGGGAGAGATGGGAGACAGAGATTGGGGAGACAGAGATTGGGGAGACAGAGATTGGGGAGACAGATTGGGGAGACAGATTGGGGAGACAGAGATTGGAGGAACATATACATATGAGGATATAATCTCCAGTGGATGATGAGAGGCGCCTGTGCACCGAGAGACCCTAGTTCAGAGAGTCACTTACAAGGGCTGTCCTTGCCAGTGGGAGCACTGTGCATTCTCCTGGAAAACTGACTTTTATGAAGAAAGTAAATACAGGTTGAGGTCACTAGGGAATAGACAGCGGAACTCTGCCAAGACTTTTTATATTAGAAACGCCTATTGTAAATGATGCTGTAGGACAAAGACATAGCGCCCTACAGCCTAGCCCTAAACGGTTAGTATTGGGTTTATGAGTCTCCTCCTTCGCACCCCTCTGTAGCTGAAGGTTTTCCTGTGCTTGCCGGCACCAAGGACCCCACAGCTGTTTATAAAACAATCACTCAGAAGCTTATATTAATTAAAACTGTTTGGCCATCAGCTCAGGCTAACTACTGACTAGCTCTTACACTTAAATTAACCCATAATTCTTATTTATGTTTAGCCACGTGGCTTGGTACCTTTTCTCAGTTCTGCCTTCACATCTTGCTTCCTCTGTGTCTGGCTGGCAACTCCTGACTCAGCCTTCCTCTTCCCAGAATTCTCTCCTCTGCTTGTCCCACCTATACTTCCTGCCTGGCTACTGGCCCATCAGCACTTTATTAACCAATCAGAGCAACACATTCACAGCATACAGAGCGACATCCACAGCACCCCTCAGCTATATTTTGGCTTCGATGTCCCTAGCCTGCCCTCACCTACCTTCCAATCCACACTCCTCTCCCATGTTGGCTAAAATCAATGTCAGGCTCAGACAAGCTCTGCCAAGAGGACAGCCCTCCTCCGTGAGTTCCAGGGCAGAGCAGTCCTGAGCAGAGGAAGTAGGGAAAGAAGGGGCCATGGGAAGCCGGACAGGAATCGGCTCAGTGCTAATGTAGGAGCCTCCTAGGCTTCTCCTGGTCTCCCCTTTGAGTTGGTTCCGTAAGTCTCACTTTGTAGATTAGAAGCCAGAGACTCAAAGGCGTGAACTGATGCTACCAGACCACACAAGTAGGGTGCATTTGTCATGGAAGGTAGCGGCTGTGTCAACCTGCCCCAGCACAGCTGTGGATGTAACCCAACACAAGGCCAAAACTTGAAAGAGGACGCCATAGCTGTCGCTTTTCTTCTGTAACTTGGTTACCCAGTTCTCAAGCCCCAACTTTATAGATAACGTTGTGTTACAATGTTAGGTCGAAGCTGGCTGACCATAAACCCCATTGCCTTTTAAGCTCCAGGGGTCTGTGGCCCGAAGTCCCTCCCCTCTCCACATGCCAGAGCTTGCCTCTCCCCACCAGCTCACCGGCTCTCCTTCCACTCATCTCGGTGAAGTCTGAAATCTTGACGCCTTCTGGAAGTGCCCTTGCTGTTTAGGGACAGTCTACTCCAGCCCCCTCCTCCTTCCCTTTTAAGCATTCAAGAGGAATACGATCCATCTCTTCCCTTCTAGAAAACTCTTCCCAGGAGCTTCCTATTACTTAAAATGACCTTGGCATCATTACAGAGAACTGGCTCCATGGAGTGTCAGGCTGAAGCAAATCTAAAGCGGATTGGCATCACCTGAAGTGTTGGCAAGCCATGAGGACCACTGAAGGAGGCTAGAGCCAGGGCCTGTGTGCACAGGCAAAACCCTGGGCAAATGGAGTGCTTACCAATTAATTGAGAATCACCAGAGCAAATGGGGCCTGTTCAAAACAGCAATGAGCCAGTGGTTCCTCCCCATTTCTATGGAGGTCATAATGTGGGTGCAGGCTGACATGGAGTTAACCAGGACAGGAGGACTACTGTGCAAGGAAGCCGGGGAGGGTGTCCAGGAACCTCAGGCACCATCCCCCCAGGGCCTAGGCCCTCCTGCTTGTGTGGCTTTGGCAAGCCTCCCATTCTTCTTGTTAAAGAGAGAAGTCAGGAAATCTACCTCCCAGGCAGTGTGGAGACGGAATAGGAGATACACCGGTGCTGACACCACAGGGCAGATAGGGATGTGTAAAGGCTTCTCAGCTGTGCCTGAGCTAGCCTTGACAGTCCAGGAACAGATGTGAACCCAGAGTAGCCTATCCTCCCAGAACACCCAGGGCCCTGTTCTCAAACGTTAAAATTAAAATGAGCCAGGTGTGGTGGCACACACATTTAATCCCAGCACTTGGGAAGCAGAGGCAGGCGGGTCCCCTTGAGTTCAAGTGCAGCCTGGTTTACACAGTGAAACCCCCGTCTCAAAAACATATATGTCGGCTACAGTGAGGGGCTCAGGACTCTGGGCTGCTACAGGCCCCCCCCTTCCTTCCTTCCACTGTCTTCCTTTTTTTTTTTTTTCAAAGTAGCATTACTTTTTTCCACACTATAAACACCCCTGTGGGTAATTTCTTTGCAGGCCCCCTATCTGGAATAAAAACTGCACAAGGAGAGACACCTTCGATTGTTTCATTCATTGCTCGTAGTCTGAAGAAGACTGGCCTTGATGGTTGCTTCCTAAAGCAGTGCTGTTGGCCGTGCGTGCGTGCGTGCGTGCGTGCGTGCGTGCATACGTACGTGCACTGGGAACTTTGTCTCTGTTTTTCCACTCCACCAGCTCTCCACACCTCCCCCCCCCCCCCCGTGTGAAATGCTGCTTGGTCATTGGCCCAATATTAAACAGGGCCAAGCACCATGGACTGAAACCTTCAAAACTAGGCATGGAAATAAACCTTGTCTTTTCCCAAAGTTGATTGTCTCAAGGTTCATTCTGGTAATGGAAGCTAGTACCTTGGGAGTAAATGGATGGGTGAGAGGGTAGGTGGACGAGTGGATGCCCTATGGCAATCATCTGAGGTCTGAGCTGTAGGCTTCTCTGCTCTGTGGTTCCAAGGCACAAGAGGATCTTGGTTATGTTTGTCTAACACTTGATTATTATATCATACCATATCATATCATATCATATCATATCATATCATATTATATCATATAGATGATAACTTTAAAATCAAACAATTGTATGGTCTTGATGAATGTTCACAGCACAAAGAAGAGTTTCTTAGAGAAAAATCCCTTGTATACAAACTGCTGACTGGGAGCCTCCTCTTTCGGGCACCTCCTCTAACCACCCAGACATAACCTGACTTTGCCAACAGGGGGCGCTAAATCCTTATTTTCCTGCTGCACGTGGAACTTAATAAGGCTGTCACTGTGCAGGCCTAGAAAGGCTGCAGGAGGAATAAAGGAAAGGCCAGGCGAAGTCCATAGGCACCACCCTTCAGTCCCCAGGTCATAGTAAGTGACTGCAGAAGGGCTGGGAATTCGAGGTGCTTAGGCCCTACTGCCACATGCCAGGCCCCGGCACACCATGCCAACTGCTGACTCCCTGCACCCCCTGGTGACTCAGAGTCTGCATTTTGAAGATGGGAGTTGGGATAGGGTGGGTGCCTTGGCTAGTGTCTCATACATAGAAAACACCCCCTGGTGTGATTAGAAACCAGGCCATCAATCACTGTTCCCTCGTCTCACCAAGAATCCATGACCAGCGTCTGATGGGCCAGCTCAGGCCCTGGGTTTGAAGGTAAGGACAGCAGAGGCAGGCCACAGTAGCTGAGGAGGGCAGATTTCTTCTCCCAGTCGCCCCCACTCCCAGCATCCTCCAGAGGGGAACCTGGTGGGCCTGGAGATTAAGGCAGGGGCCAAAGCCTGCCAAGAACCACGACATGCCTCAGAGAAAAGTCGTGATGATCAGAGGCCCAGAGAGAAGCAGCAAGGTCTCCCTGAAAGGACCTGGCTTGCTGGAGCTGTGGTTACAACCTGGAGTCTGTAATGGGGCTCTCTTTTCTGTCACAGCACCAGAGTCTCACATAATAGACTCCCCAAAAGTTTAATAAAGAAAGGGTTCAATTTACAAGTAGCCACACTGGGCCCAGCAAGGTTCTTTAACCTCATCCAAGTTCACGCTACTTGCATTAGGGTGTGTGTGGGCCAGTCTGAAGCCAGGACCAGCATGGGCCTCTTCCCAGATTCCTGGGTTGCAGAAACAGTCCCTGAAGAGTCCCCCTGTAGTGCGGCCTTGGGCTGTTTGAGATGATCTGCAGTGTGTGACTGAAGAGGAGGGACCACATGGCCTTGGCTTACCAGTCACCCAGTTGGGTGCCACACAGCAGCTTCCTCAAACCACTCACCCTCTGGGGCCTGTCCTTCAGAGTGGTCCCTTATCTTCAGAAAGTTCCCGCTGCCTGCAGCCCCTGTCCATCCCCCAGGCTTCAACTGTCCCCCATGATTCCGAGCGACTTGGGTCTCAGCACTCAGACGTCACCACTTCAGTTGAAGACCCAGAGAAGGACTAACCCTCTACTTTGCATGTTCATCCTCTTAGCCGATGGGGACCAAACATACAGTAGGTGCCAAGTCAATGCTTTTTGTTTACTTGTCTAGTATTGGCATGGGAAGTCAGACCCCCAAAGCTGCTCTCTCTTTCCAGGGAACAATGACATCTGGCACTACTGGACAGCCGCAGGAGCAAATCAGCCTTGTTCTGTTATTGATTTCCACTCATTCGGCAATTGTCAAACAGCCCATGGGCCACATGTACCTCTGGACCGACCGAAAGCAAGAAAGGGTGCAATTAAATGGGGAGCTAGACAAAGACCTTAGCAGGAACCTAAGGAGCAGGCTGCATGTGGGGTAGTCTTCCAGGTAGGGCAGCAGCAACTGCAGAGGCCCTGGGGAAGGAATGGCCCCAGGGCTGCTACTTGAGAAATGGGTTTCTTAATTAGCAAACCAAGCTAGGACTTTCTGCTTGTATTCTGAATGTGCTCAAAACAGCCCAGGTTTCCTGGACCTGTCTGTCATGAGTTACTCACTGCCCTGTGGGGTTGAGAGCAGGCAGCCTAGGGCCAGGTTGGGGGTACACCTCAGTTTTGAGCCACTTGGAGAATGCCTTTACTACGAGGTTATCACCTGGGCTTCTGCCAACCCCAGGGCTGTATTCTCAGCCATGGCCCTGCTGGAGTTGCTGTGGAGGCCACACCTCACCCAAGCTTAATGCCCCAACCCCTGAGGTGGACCCCTGTGCTAGAGGGATAGTGGATGGGTCTCAGTGGCCTCTCGCCTCCACCTTAACCTTTATCTTCATGTGCACGTGGTGTTAGAGAAGCCACGCTTTCCTCAGACATGCCAGAAGGCTGAGAATCATATTCCAATGCAAAATCAGTGGGTCTTCCACCTACACGTACAGGGGAGCCTCTGAGTGCTCCCTGGCCCTCCTCCCTCCTCTGCTCCCTGCCCACCTCCCTGTCTTTTCTCATTAGGCTGCTGAGAGATTCTGAGGGCGGCTCCGGCCGGCCTCCCTCCCAGCTCTTAGCATGACCCAGCCTCCAATTCTGTTCTGGCCAGAGCTCAGTTCTGCTGGGCCTCGAGCCGTCTTCCCTGGGCTCTCTCTCCATTTGCTTCCCCCAAGGTCTTCCTACCCTAGCTAGCAAATTCCCATCCCCCCCATCTGAGGCTGGCATCCTGCTTGGGCACAGAGGTGTTTTATTTTCAATAGATGCTATCTACTGGGCACCCATGTGTTAAAGCCAAGCCTCCTCCCAGGGAAGTCAAGTGATCCCCCAATCCTTGGGGTGCACTAGAATGAGGAGCCAGGAGCAGTGGGAGACTGTGCCCTGGGTCCCTGGGAGGGGAGGTGGTGGTGGGGATGTCTGGTTAGGCAGACACTGAAACTGGGTCATTGTCTAGGCCCACTGGTCAGGGATCCTGGAGATGGTCTCTCTGTGGGGTGTGATATGGATGGAGGGTTGAGCTCTGGCAGGTTATTGTCAAGACTTGCGTTCAATTCTCAACTCAGACTTGTAGATACTGTGTGGCTCTGGGTAAGTCACTAGGCGTCTCTGGACAGTATTTTTCTCCGTTACAAAGGCAGGTCAGGAGGAGGGGCTGGGAGTGTAGGATGCCCCTCCCCCACCCCGTAGCTCAAGCTTCCATTGTTTCTGTCTTTTCTCTTTGAGCCCTACTTAAGTGTAGGCTCGCCTGTCCCCCGAGACTGCAGCTGTCACAGGGAGCATTCCGAAGGGAGCCTTGCTGACTGTTCCTGCTGTCACATCCCACCCCAGCTCTGTCTCCACAGCGAAGTCTCCACCTCCCCTCTCCCCCAAGGGGCCTCTTTCCGTGAAGGACTTGTGACTTTCCGTGGGACTTTCTCTCCCATCATGCCTGTGAGTGCCTTCCCAGTGCTTTCCTGGCAAAACGTCTCCTCTCGGTGCCCAGAGACGCCTCCTCGGGCCATCCGCTTCTGTTGACCAGGATCTGCCCCAGACCCGACTCTGACACTGCCTCCACTTCCCCCTTCTTCCTGGGCCCATGGGTCCCCTGCTCGTTGCTCCAGCTTTTCAGAGCCAGAAGGAGGGCGGATGGACAGACAGCCACACTCTTTCACTTCCCAGAGGCCTGCTCATGATGCATTTTCTGTTCAGCCTTGGAGAACTTACCAGTGTTACAGCTTCATCCCCCATAGCCTGAAACACCAAGGGCCTGTAGTGAGTAATGCTCGGTTTGTGCCCTTGGGCACTGGCTTTGGACTTGGCCAAGGGACCTGCCATGGCCAAGGCAACATTAGTTAACACCGCAGAAGCAGGAGTAGCACCGGACAGGGATGCCCTCCTGAATGCTGGCCCTTACTGGATGGAAGAAGGCTCAGCCTGGGTGCAATCTACAGGGCGTGAGAGCCCAGGGGGTGTGACGACCCATATGGCTCTCTACTGAGAGGGTAGAGGCATCTTGCAAGTACTCGCCCTGGGGGAGCCCCTTTGGCCACTTCAGCATGAGTAATCCCGGCTCCACCCGAGGAAGTGGAAGCAGCAGCCAGCTGAGCCCCCTCAGCCCGTAGAACTGTGCGGAATAGTAAGTTGACGCGATCTCAAGTTCAGGGCTGCTCTGCCACACAACTGTAGAAGCTGAAACAAGTTCCTCACCCCAAACAGAAGTGTCATTTTATCACCGCCATTTCCAGATGCCAAGGCTGAGGTTCAAGGAGCTGGAGCGCATTTCCCAGGGTTGCCCGGTGGGCCCATGTGGTGGCTGTGGACGTCCTGCTAGAGAGAGGATGATTGATCGACAGCCCAGTTACTTGGGTTCACTATTGCTGCCCGACCAGCAGCAGCCTCAGGTGGTGAACAGCAAGGTGTGACCATGCCAGCTGGACTGAACTTGGGGTTGTATAGGAAGGTCTTCCTCCGCTAGCTCAGGCTTCTCCCTTCTCTCCAGGGATCCCAGCCTAGGGACTCTCCCACCCTGTCTGTTCCATCGCCTTCCTCCTCCATGGATGTTTCCTCCAATAAAGACATCGCATTTCTAAACCCATGGCGGGCGGGCTGGGCCATGCCTGGGCTTCCCTTCAGATGTTCCTCCTCTCAGAAAGAACTGACATCTTCAGACATCACCCCATCCAGACTCCAACCTAAGGCAGACGAAAAGGAAACCTCCCAGATGAAGAAAAAAAAAAAGTCCCGGATTCCCCCCAACAGACATGTGGGGGTGAGGGGGTGCAGGGACTGCACAGGGCAGCTGGCTCTCAGGAACTGATGCCATCCAAGAGAGCCGAGGAAGGAACGGCCGGTGACCAGACGGTGCACACACCATTCCATGGGATCCTCTCATATCCTGGAACCAAGGTTTACAACCCCATGCTAAGGACACGCGTCTTCGCGAGGTGAAGCAGCTGGTCCTGTGTCATGGTTGTCATGGTTACTATGTGGCGGAGCTGAGACTTAACGTCTGAGGGAAATGGGCCCGTGGGTGCTCTGCAGAGCCCCTCATGGTGTTACACCGCACTGTCCCCTGAGCAAAGCACCTGCCGTCTCCATAAAACCGCATGTGTCTGCTTGCAGGAGACCATCACCCTGGCTGATGGTCCTTTGCAGAAGGAGGTTGGGGTGGGGGTCATGGAACTCCCACCCCACCATGCGTTTACAGTTCTACCCTGATAGCACATGGCACTGGGCTAAAGTAGAGGGCTGAGGAAGACGAGTGGAAGGGTCGGTCTGCACGGCCATGGGGATGCCATCACCCATGTTGGGTGTAGACCCTCTAGAATGGCTGCTTTTCCATACACTCCTGCCCCTTTGCCCATGCCAAACTCATTGGTCCCCAGGGTGAACTCTGGTAGAATCAAACTCTTAGCTTGTCACCGGGACCTTATGAGAAGGGTATAGACATTGCTTATCCTCCCCTCCTCCCCCTCACATGCACACAAGGAGAAAATTCTTGCAACACATTGCTCCTGGGAGACCTTGGGGACATTGCCTAGGTGGTCCCCCAGTCTCAATTTTGTCACATGTAAAATTGGGACCCTCCCTATGTCATCCTCCTAGGGGCCTTGTAAGTGTGAGTAAGGAGTCTCGTGAGGGCTGTTGAATCTCTGATAGTTCTCTGTAACACGAATCTTAAGTCTTATTAATTAAAAAAAAAAAAAACAAAAAAAACAAAAAACGGAGTCAGACATTGGGGTGATAGCTGAGAGATCAGAGAGACAGAAAAAGCCACAGCCTACCCCACCTTGCCAACTCCTCAGCCGATCCTGTTTCCATGAATCCTCAGACTGAAAACCTCTGAGTCCTCAGCAGGAAGGGATCTCAGCTGAACTGCTGCTCAAAAACCTAAAAACTTAAAAGCCTCTAGTTCCTGGTCTTCATGCCTTATATACCTTTCTGCTTCCTGCCATCACTTCCTGGGATTAAAGGCGTGTGTCACCATGCCTGGCTCTGTTCCCCAGTGTGGACTTGAACTCACAGAGATCCAGAAGGATCTCTCTGCCTCCCAAATGCTAGGATTAAAGGTGTGGGCTACCATTGCCTGACTTCTATGTTTAATATAGTGGCTGGCTTTTCCCTCTGATCCTCAGATAAGCTTTATTAGGGTGCACAATATATTGGGGGACACAATACATCACCACAGCTCTCTTTCTCCACCTCAACCCTGGGATCCTCCTGCCTCTGCCTCCCCAGCACTGAGGTTATAGGCACACATTGCCACGCTGGCTTTTTATGCATGTGCTCGGGATCTGAACTCAGTTTCTTATACTTGTGCACACAACAGACACTGTCTACCCAGCTCAGTCCACATTAGCCCTGACCTCCGTTCCCATGTGGAGTTGTTTTCTTCCCACTTTAGATGTATTCAGACCCCAGGCTGACCACCACCTACTCGAGAGATGATGAACAGACCCGATTCATAACTCCATATTGCCTTTATTCCAACAAAACAACATGTCAACAACTAAAACCCCCATAAATCAGTGAGGAACACAAAAATTGAAGGCTCTAATCCAGGACCCAAAAAAATCCCCCGGATTCTTTCCCCATGAGGGGAGGTTTTCCACAGGGACCAGCCTTGGCGGGGACTCACGTGCCTGCTCCTTGAGAAAGCTCCTGGGATAAAAATAGCCAGGCAGCAGGCGGCCCTTCTGGGGCCTGGAGGAGTGAGGGGAGGGGGCCCGGCTCTGCAGAGCTCTGTCCCTGAGAAACGGGAATAAGAGCAGGGCTCCATAACCCAGGGTCTGAGGGCCAAGCCCAAAGAGTCTGAGGAGACAGAGGGTGGAGAGCATCCCAGAGAAGAGAAGGAAGACATTTACTGCAAAAAAAAAATTAAAAAAAAAAAAACAACAAACAACTTTGACAAGGCCCAGGGGACAGTACAGTCTGACTGCTGAAAAGAATCGTAGCCAAAGCAGTCATTTCCCGGAAGCCCTCCTTTTATGGGGACTGTCCCACCCCCCAGGGGATCCAGTTTAGACTTCACCTTTCTCTTTCCTAAGTGACCTCTTGGCCAGTCTCAAGATTAAATTGCTCATCGGGAGGGGGGGGCACCTGAGCGAGCCCTCGGACAATCAGACATGCAGAACCAGGACTTCTAAGGAACTTGGGGCTGTGGGCTCTGAAATGCAAAGGAACCTTCCAGAGTGTCCTGTCCCCAGCCAAGGCCTATGTGCTAGTGAAGGATCTAGGAGCAAGGAGGGACAGTAGTGAGCCCGGGTCTCCCAGCAAGTGTCCCGGACCCTCATGCAGGGATGCTGCAGTTGAGTCTCGCCAGGGTTCTTATCACTCATCAGTGATGGCCATGCACCTGCTTAACACTGTTAGTTAGGGAAACGCACACACATCAAAACCCCCGGAGTCGGGGGAGTGAGACGGCTCAGTGGGTGAAGCAGCTTGCTGCTGAGCCTGGTGACCTCAGTTTGATCCTTGAGACCCTCAAAGTAGAAGGGACAAAGTGACTCTCTCGGGGTCACGTTGTCCTCTGACCTCCACAGGGGAGCCAGAGCATGTGTGCTCTACCCTATGCAAAACAAATGTTTTTAAAGTTAAAAAAAACAAAACTCACAAGACCACCAGAGACACCATTTCACTCACCGGAACAGCTAGAATGGAAGTGACAGACAAGCTGGGTTGGGGGCCTGGGCTCGTAATCCCAGCCACTCCAAAGGCTGAGGCAGGAGGATTTCAAGTTTGAGGCCAACCGAGCTACATGGCAAGACTCCCTCCCATGCTTTGTTAAAAGGAAGAAAGGGAGGGAGGGAGAGGGAGGAGGGAGGAGGGAGGGAGGGAGGGAGGGAGGGAGGAGGAGGGAGGAAAGAAGGAAGGAAGGAAGGAAGGAAGGAAGGAAGGAAGGAAGGAAGGAAGGAAGGAAGGAAGGAAGGAGAGAGGAAAGAGCCTATAATGTGGGCCAATGGTGCTTTCTGGTCCATACATTCTCCCCTCACCTCTTGCCAGCCTTTCTCAGCTGCTCCCACACCCTCTCTCCAGGCAGATGTGGTCTGGCCATGTGGTCACCCTTTGCTGTGGAGCTACCTGCCCCCCCCAACACACACACACACACACACACACACACACACACACACACATGCACACACACACAATATCAAGGCATTGACAAGAACAGGAACCGTCATACGCTGCTGCCTCTACTGTAAAATGGTGCGGCCACTTTGGGAAACAATTTGGTAGACTTCAAAAAGCTGAACGAAGATTTATATTATTACCCAGGAACTCCACTCCTGGATCTCCACCCGAGAGAATGTAAGACAAATGTGCAGACCGAAAACATGCACGCCAAGTGTTCACAACACTGCTTGTAACAGACCAAGTGGAAACAACCCAGTCTGTCGGGTAGTGAGCAGTAAGCTGTGCTGTAGCTGTTCAATGGAACCTTCCTCAACAGTAAAAAGAGAGTAAAGCGCTGACACAGAGAACGACACGGAAACGTTATTATGCTGGATGCAGACACCACTTACAGAAGACTCCATTTTATATGCATGCATTTAACGGGCCCCACACCCAGATCTGGCCTGAAACGCCGACTCACCTGCTCTTGCCCCTCAACTGCTGTGGTTACAGGCGTGCACTACCAACTGAACATACACTTCCTTTTTTTTAAAGGAAAAAAAACCAAGTTGCTTTAGTACCCTGCAAAGCATGGCAGAGACAGAAGGGTGAAGTTCATATTTTATGTTTGTTAAAGTTTTAATGAGAAATTATTTTTTCTTGGTCCTGAGCCTAGAAACCCCTCTAGTATTGATCCCGAGGGTGCTGCTGGGTCCAGGACCAAGGCAAAGGACTCTCAGCTTCTGGCTGCACATGCCAAGGGAAGAGGGAGTAGAATGCTGGCTGCATTCAAGTCTTGAAGGCCAGCTGCAGTCCGGAGGCTCAGGCAGGCTAAGATGTCACGAGTCAGCCCTGCAGTGAGTGGAGGCCTCTGCTACTCAGCTCAGTGTTGGCACAGCTGGTGTGGACATGCCAGGCTTAAGGATGGGCAGATCCCCCAGGCCCAAATCCATCCCAACCTGACTGAGCCTCCTGCTCGGGGTCATACTGGTCTCTGAGAAGCCAAACCTCTCCCAAGAACCTGCATCTTCAAACCTCCTGAATAGAGGCTTAAGCCAAGGGACCGGCCACCATGAAGCTCCTTCTCCAGTGGGGACATGGGGTGAGGCAGGGGGTACAGAAGGTCAGACACACCAAATATAGGGAATGGTCCAAGATCCCTGCAGGGTGAGGAAGAAAACTCTGGTCTCCTGGGGCCCTTGCTCCTGTCTTTCAAAAACATTTTCCTAAAACAGTTCTCCCAGGAGACCCTGCTGATGAGCCAGAACCATCTCGTCATACAGTTTATGGGAAAATCATTGCAGTCTGCTAGTGGCTAATCCCAAGCTTGTCCATGAGCTGTACTGTCCTAGAACCCAGAATCTTCCAGGAAGTCCTCCATCCACCTCCTCCATGCATCCCCTGAGGCCAGCCATCCCAACATGTGTCCTTTACCCAGCCGGGAGCTAAATGGTCTACATGTCTGCTTCCATCCTTTTCCCCACACAATGGGACAGGAACTCTCATGATTCAAGGAGGAAACTGAGGCATGGAATGCTATATCAATTGCCACCACCCATCCCCACATGTGAGTGGTGCCCCCCCGGAGTTGTGCTGGGCAGACCCTGCACATTGTATGTGTGAGCTCTGATTCCTCACCAGGCCTCACATGATGACCCTGCTCTCTGAGTCCCACATGGGTTGCAAGGTCTGGCTCAAGGTCTGCCCTAGTTCTCCGGATCCCCAGAGTTCAGTGGCTCCCAGTGATGTTGGTGGTCACATCTGTGCAGTTTGCCTGTGTACATCTGGATGTTCTAGACGAGCTCTAAGAGGGCAGGGGCTGGCCTGGAAATTACTTTTTTTCTCCTGCTTCACCTGTCAAGATGCCAAGGGCTCTATAAATATTTGTTCGTTGGCCGACCTCCAGGCGGTAGGAGATGAGGCAGAACCTCAGAAGTAAATCAGACTTCCAGAGCCAGAAGGGTCTCGAAAAGAATGTGTAAGTGGGTAAACTGAGGCATGGGGAGGGGCCTGGCTTGCCCAACATCACAATATAAGAGCTCTTATCATCAACCACCCTAGGCCTTGGCTTCCAGCCCTGCTTTCCCCCCAGATAGATAGAGCACCCAGTCATGTCTACTTGATTGCTGAGAAGGTCCCCCGTCACAGGGTGCTGTAATTTGGGTTTGGAAAGGTGCTTCACAACTGACCCCAATGTTCTTGTGAGGACCACCCACCCTTTGCTGGGAGCTCGTCTGAAACGGCCTCCAACCTAAATCGATCTGATCTTTCTTGGCGTCTCTTAAACCAACTGTTTTGAGTGATCAGGTTACACAGGTCCGATTTCTCTCCCAAAAATGACTCAGATGAGAGTACCTCAGAGGGGACTTGGGATCCTCTCCAGCTCTGGTGCCCCACCCCACGGCCCCAGCTCTGCCAGCACAGAAACAGCAGCTCCCAAAGGGACCCTTGGTTAGAAGCCAGCGGCATCCCTGGCCTGCACCCGGTGACTAAGCCGAATAGCAGTACTGCAGCAGCCACCACCCAGAAACCCGGGTTTTTTCCACTCTGGAAAATGACTGGCAGGACGTGCCCTGCCCCCGCTCATCAAACCAGCAATGGGCAGAAAATAAGAGGGTCGCTTGGGGGTCTCATTTCCCTGGGAGCTTCAGATCTGCTCTTATCAAGGCACGCGGCACTGAGTGTTGGGATGGTCTTCGTGGACTGTAAGAAGTGTATGGGGAATGTTAGGGCCACGTGGGGAACAGCCTGACCTGCTGGAGGGAGGATCCGTTTCTCAGCCCAAGAAGATGAGTTTTAACAGAGGAAGAGTTGGAGTTAAAAGGATGAAGGAAACAGAGAAACGCATGGGGCATAGTGCTTACTGCCTGGGAGGCCTTTTTACTGATTCCTCAGAATTAACTAGAAATTGGCATCATTGTCCTTCTTTACATAGATGGAAACTGAGGCTCAGAAACAGGAAATACTGGCTCAAGGTCACAGAAATGGCATTTGAATGCAGGTCCATGCAAGTCTCCAGACTCTGCCCAGCGTACCAGCCTGCTAAGGTTCTTCTTCAATGGTCCACCGAAGATGAACCAGCCTTTTCTTATGGCAGACTGTGTTAGCACAGCTGCTCTCTGACTGGGCCTCGGGGTAGAAGTGGGGGACCATGGGTCCGGCTTTTAAGAGGCTTTGGGTCTGGGCTCTGCCCCCTACCAAGAACTGAATAGACCGCTCATCTGAGATAAGAGGCTGTAGCACTTCCTTCTCTCTCTCAGCTGATGGCTCTAGGGACACCACCCCATGTCCTCAGGATATGCAGGCAGCCTGTGGCTCATGTGCTGAAGGACTGGGGTCTCTAGCTGAAGGCTGGGAAACAATTTGGACCCGTCTGTGGTGGTAATTTAATTGTACTGAAATGTGATTTTGATTGTATGTTAATAAATAAAGTTGCCCAGGGGTCAGAGCTATTAGAGCCATAGCAAGAGTGTGGCGGTGGTGGCACACGCCTTTAATCCCATAGATATCTGTGTGTTCAGGGATATAGCCAGCATTGGAGACATATGCCTTTAAGACCTAGGGGGCTGTACATTCAGACAGTGATGAGGCAGTCACGTGTTTGGGTTTACAACCAATGAGAAGGCAGAACAAAATACTTTAAATAGACGAACAGACAGGAAATAGAGCTCTCATTCGGGAAGCTGGGACACCGCAGGCGGAAGGGTGAGATTTTAGCTCTGAGCTCTGACCTCTTGGCTTTCTCTTTTGCATTGTTTCTGTGTTTCTTATTTAATAAGACGGTTGGTTACATCAATACCCGTCAATGAGTTAGAGTGGGCCCAGAAATGGACCCTGCCCCACACCAGCCATTGCAAGCACAGGAGGCCTGGCCATGGCTGAACATAGAACTGAAAAAGCAGAGCTGGATCCCCATCTAAGCTGTTCTCGAGACTTGGTTTGGGACACTTCACCTAATACCACTCGTCCACTCCTGCACCCAGGGCCTCAGAGCCTTCAGCTCTGTCTCCCTTAGGAAAGGACTGTGTTTCCTCAAGCCTTAGTTGGTCCAGCAGAAAAAGTGGTGCCTGAGAGCCTTGCTCAGGTCCAACATCAAGGCCACTGGATGATTCAGAGCCAGCTGTGGGCTATGGGGCAGGAGGGATGTTTGCAGTCACGAAAACCCACAGTTTGTTTCCAAGAAGACTGATCCGCATGGCTGCAGACACTGATTCTTACCTCTGTGTCCTGGGGCAGCCAGGGTAAACCACACAGCCCTGGCTTGGGTTGGTTTGCTTTTTTTTAAAACTTGCTTATTTGTTTTGATTTGTTTGAAACAGGATCCCACTGTATAGGCTGGGCTGGGCTGGGCTGTCTCCTGGGTGCTGGGATTGCAGGTATGAACCAGCATGCTCAGTGAGGTTTCTGTTTTATTGTTAAATTGGGTTTGTGGTGGGGATGGTTCTAAAGAACCAGTTAGAACAGTTCAGAAGCCTACAACATGAAGAACTTTCCATACTCCTTCCCACTCATGTAAATATATGCTTAGACATTGTCTTAGTTAGGGTTTCTATTGCTGTGAAGAGACACCATGATCAGGCAACTCTTATGAAGGAAAAAATATTTAACTGGAGTGGCTTACAATTTCAGAGGTTTAGTCCATTATCATCATGGTTTGACATGGTGGCATGCAGGCAGACGTGATGCTGGAGAAGGAGCAGAGTGTCCTATATCTTGATCTTGTTGGAGGAAGTGGTCTGTGTCACTGAGTGTAGCTTGAGCATAGGAGACCTCAAAGCCCACCCCTACAGTGACACACTTCCTCCAACAAGGCCACGCCTACTCCAACAAAGCCACACCTCCTAATAGTGCCACTCCCTTTGGGGGCCATTTTCATTCAAACAATCACAGACATTCACATTCTTTCACATACATTCCCTGAACATAGATAAGCAGATTCATTTATTTCTATCTAATTGATCCTCAGTAATAACAATGCTCTCACTGGTCTGAACTTTGCTTATAGTCGTGCATCTTCAGACTCCTTCCTGATGGACACATTGAGATTCTACCTCTTCCTTATAATCAGTCTTTCTCTGCACTGCCAGTCCCAAATCATGACACAGAGACTTATTCTTAATTATGAAAGCTTGGCCTTAGCTCAGGCTTGTTTCTTTTTTTTTTTTTTTTTTTTTGGTTTTTTCGAGACAGGGTTTCTCTGTGTAGCTTTGCGCCTTTCCTGGAACTCACTTGGTAGCCCAGGCTGGCCTCGAACTCACAGAGATCCGCCTGCCTCTGCCTCCCGAGTGCTGGGATTAAAGGCGTGCGCCACCAACGCCCGGCTCAGGCTTGTTTCTAACTAGTTCTTTTAACTTAACCCATTTCTATTAATCTGCACACTGCCACTTGGCTCGTGGCTTTCACCTCTCCTCCTGCATGTCCTGCCTCCTCTCCATCTCCTCTGGTGTCTCTCCCCTGCCTAGATTCATCTCTTCTTGTCTCTCTGCCCAGAAGTCCCTCCTAACCTCTTCCTGCCTACCTATTGGCCACTTAGCTCTTTATTAAACTAATCAGAAGGTGCTTTGGCAAAGACACGTCTTCACAGTGTACAGAAAGAGTATTCCACAATACTTCCTCTTTCTTTCAATCAGTCAAAGATGATTCATCAAGCCACTACCCTGCCACCAGACCTTGTAATATGCATCCTATGCACTTACTTTGTAAGTATTCCCAGGTATGTGCTCTGCTGCCTGGTGCTGCTGATGCTGAGGACTAGATAATGATGCATGTGTGGAAGATGAATCAGAAAGGGACACAAAGGAGGAATATTCTCAAGTCAGGAAAAAAAAATCCAGAGAGCATGATCTGCAGACAGATACCATGCAGTTGGATCTCAGTGACCGAGCCATTTCCTGATGGTCAGACTTTTAATTATTCCAATTCTGTGCTAGCATTAAATAACACCACAAGGGACCTCTTTATGCATTCCTCTCTTCACACGTCTGTAAGTATACCCATTACATAAATTCCTAAAAGATAATTTGCCATATCAAGGATGTGCAACTGTGTCTGTGTATATGGAGAGAGGGGTGGGAAGAGGGCACACATGTGTTCAGGAATGTGAGCATGTGTGTGTGCACATGTATGTGGAGGCCTGAAGAAAACCTCAGTTGTCATGCCTCAAGCATTGTCCACTTTCAATTTTTAAAACTGGTGTACCTATTGACGTTTTGTAAGTTGGCATACAAAGTAAGTTCATCTCTGTCTGTTTGAGACTATCTCTCACTGACCCGGAATTTTCCAAGTACACTGGGCTGGCTGGCCAGCAAGCCCTAGAATTCTGCCTCTATCTTCCAGCACTGGGATTACATGCATGTACCGCCACACTGGCTTTTTTTTTTTTTTTTTAATTTTTATTTTTAATGTGAGTTTCAGGGATCAAACTCAGGTCTTCACTTTACCAACTGAGCAATCTCCCCAGCCCTGTCTTTATATTTTTGGTAGATACTGTTAAATTTCCCTTGGAAACGGTTGGTCAAATTTATGCCCCCATAATAAAGAGTAGGCCAGGTATGGTGGTACATCTATCCCAGCTACTCTGGACACTGAGGCAGGAGATTCACAAGTTAGAGCCTGAAAAACGATACTATCTCAGAAAAGTAAAATCAGAAGAATTGGGAATATAGTTCAGTGGCAGAACACTTGCCTAGCATGTGTGAGGCCCTGGGTTCGATGCCCACTACCACAAGGAAGATGAAGGAGGAAGAAGAGATGCTTCTCCACATGTAGGATTCCTGGATCTCTGACAAAGGCTGGGTACAAAGGGGGTAAGCAAGAGCATTTCTGGCAAGAGCCAACAGACAACTTCTGGGCCATCACCTCCTTAAAGGAGCCCACAGGCTCACACCAGGACCACAGTAGGATAAACATGGAAAAGAGAGGCCTTTCTCTTTTCTACACCTTCTCCAAGCATCACCCATGGCTGATGTCCTCTCCTCTACTGTACCACACAAGCATTCAGAGTACAGTAATCTCTCGGTGTCCAGTGGGGACTAACTTCAGGCCCCTCCATTCAGATACCCAAATCTGCAGATGCTCAAGTCTCTTATATAAACTGACCCACGAGCAGTCTCCTGTATACTTTCAATCACCTCTGGATTGTTCATGATACATAATAAAATGTAAGTGCTGTATAAACAGTCACCATGCTCTGTCATCCCAAGAATGATGACAAGTAAAAATAGTCTGTGTACATTGAGGAGACACAATTTTTTCCTCCAAGGTCTTTTAATCCTTGGCTGGCTGAATTCACATGGAGCCCATGAATGTGGGACCTTAACCATGAGTGTTGACTGTAGGTGTGCAAATAGCCACTCTACAGACGCTTATTATCAGCCCCCAAGACCCTGGGTTGGCAATTCTTGTGTTTTCATAGGCGATCAAACAAAACCTGCACTTTCCTCCTCTTCATACACTCACCAAGGAATCCTCTCCTTACCTCATCCCCCCTTCTCACCTCAGGCCCTCTCCTCACCTCATCCCCCCTTACACAGACACCCAAGTGTGTCCGAGTCCCTGACACCACACCAGAGCTCCTGCTAGGCCAGCGTGAAGGTGTTCTTCATCCTGTTGTTTGTGGGAGGAAAAGAGATGTCGTGTGTGCACACCTTACTTCTCCTTTTTATCTTCAAAACCTCCCCTCTTTGAGCCACCCAGATGGCTCAGTGGGTGAAGGAAAAGCTCCTTCCTTGCTGTTTGCCAACCACAGGGGACAGAAAGATGAGGAAAGCCAGACTTGGGCCCTGCACTCAAGGGTGCCGTAAAGTGGAGGAAGCAGCCATCACTTCCACAAGCTCGCCAATAAATCCCCTGTGCCGACTGTGGTAAGTGTCAGGCCAGCCAGGGGTGGATCTGGCCTAACTGGGTCGGGGCTGGGAAGTGGAGGGAGCCAGGACGGTGTGCCAGGCCAGCAGATGTCCAGGTGAGAGGCGATGAGCCAGTGGAGGGTTGGTGACATGAACAGATCTGGGAGACAGTCCGGAAGTAAAATCGCAGTGGGATGAGGAGAGACCAGCATTTGGGACTCGGGTTCTGCTTCACTGTGGAGCCCTTTCCAAAGCTGGGACATGTTGGAAGCGCCCCAGGTTCCAGGCTCTGGATGCAGCTGCTAAGTACCATATTTTAACTTATTTGGACTTTTCTGTCCCAGCTTTTCCAACATGCAGTTTGCTTCACTTGAGTCACCCTCCCTGACCAAGGGTGAAGGTGACTTCCACGGATATGTTTATAAATTCTTCTTTAAAAGTAGTGTAAACTCCTCGGGGCTGGCTCTCACATTTGCCAAACCTCATCCAGTGGTCCATACATCTTGTCCTTGTCCCATTTTTCCGTTTTCTTTTGCTATTTTCTAGACCAGACACCTCCTCAAAGGGGCCCAGGCAAGGAACTCGGAGTTGGGAGAGCACAGATAGCTGTGCCTGGCCAAGCAGATCCCATGGTACAGTGCTGGCCACCGGGGACAGGAGACCCAAGAGTCACTGGTGAATACAGTGGAACAAAGCAAAAACAACTCTGCAGAGAACGTTCAGGAAGCGATGCTCTTCTCCCTGTCACATGACCCACTCAGACCTCAGAGGTGTCAAGAGAACTTGGCCAGTGTAACGTAAGTCTGAAACCTGAGTTAGTTTGGAATGTATGCCTGCTTTATTTCGGGGGTTCCGCCCTGTGTCTCTAGCACCTAGGATTGGTGATTCCCCGAGGATGCAAAGGTTCCCTGCAGGCCTAGGGACACAGTGACATTCAGTGATGAATGAATGTATCCTCACAGGCATCCTGGCCCACATGGCTCAGTCTCCGCTCAGCCCCTAAGTGATCCTGGTCTCATCTGTGAAATGGCTGTAATTTTGACATGTCTCCTGTGTACCGTTAAACATTTCGTAGGCCTTCCTGCTCACCTTTCTTTTATTCATTGACTTTTGACTTTCCGTCGTGCTGGGAATTGAACCCATGCTAGGCAAGTGCTTTGCCACTGAACTACCAGCCCTTCCTTGTTCATGTCTTGATGGCTGCTTAAGAGAAACCAGTGTGGAAACTGTGCACTGTTCTTCTGTGCATCTTTCCTCCTCTCCCACACGCTGCATCCTTGGCTTGCCTCAGCCCACTGCAGCAATCCTTCTGCAGGTCCTGGGCTAGGCCCAAGGAGCTCGAGCTGTCTCCTCCTGCACAGGGGTACAAGGGTGAAACTGAGTCACACCAGAACCCTTATTAGAGGCTGGGGGACAGAGATACTGCATCCTGTTCGGCCACCTCATCTCACACTGGTGGATCAACAGTCGGTAACATAGACAACATACTGGGGCAGCATTTGCACATGGCAGATGTCTGACCAGGTGGCTTGGACCACATGAGGCAACAGGAGACTTGTGCCGCAATCACAGCCATTTCACAGATGAGGAAACCGAAGCCCAAAGAGGCAGAATAATCTTCCCAGGTTGACAGCACTAACATATGGCAAAGCTACACTTCCGTCTCACACATGGCCCCCATGCCTGCCTTCCTAATGATGTCTCCAGATGAAGAAAGGAGGTTCAGAGGAGCCCGGTGGAGGATGGGGAGAGGGAGGGCTCCGACGGTGACATGCTTACTGCGCAGGCAAGCCTGAAGACCCGAGTTCAATCCCTAGCACTCATGTTTAAAAAACAAAACCCAAGCATGGTGCTACATGCTCGTAATCCCAGCGCTGTGAGGGCGGAATCTGGCAGATCCCTGAGCTCACTACAATACTATTCAGCTGGAAAAAAAAAAAAAAAAAAAGAGCAGGTAACTGGATAGAACTAAAAAAAGATCATTTTGAGTGAGGTAATCCAGACCCAGAAAGATAATTGTCAAATGCTCTCTCTCCCTGGAGGCTCCTGGCTCTAAATCTTCAGATGTGAGTACACAGCCCGGAGTAGCTGCAGAAACCAGGAAAGTAAAGGGGACCATTTCCAGGATAGGGCTGGGGAGCACTAGAGGGGAATATCAGGGTACGGGTGATCTAATAGGGGAAATGGGAAAAGGGGGCTCTTTAGGGAGAGGAAGGGAGGTAAATACTGAAGAAGGTGGAGGGGAGAGTAAATGAACAAGAAAGATGTCTAAAAAGGCCACAAGGAACCATGCTATTAACTATTTACATAAAAGAGACTATAATACACATGATATATATATGCATAATGTACATACATGTGCATACACAAGCAATATATTAATGAACTTTTCTCATCTGGCTGACAATGCTCCCTCCAAGAGCTAAAGACCACCTAACAAAAACTCCAACACCGGCCATGAGAAGCCCCCTTCGAGTTGTTGGCCGGAGATGTCCAAGAGATCTGAAAACACACAGCTATTGCTCTTGCCCTGGGTTGCCCGCAGAGGTGGGAGTTACATCTCTGTTACTGAAGACACCATGCACGTCTGAAACAGGGCCCAGAGACCCCTGAGCTGGCGCTGACCTGAATGCCACCTCCCTGAGGGCAAGCTGGACCCCGCACAATGTTTCTAGAAGTTGAGGTAGACCTCCATACATTGTCCAATTCACAAGTATGCTACCTTATGACTAGAGAAGAAGAGATGTACAGAACACCTACTGTGTGTCAGCCCAAAGCTTGGTGAGGTCTCTGTTCTATTGTCTAAGTTGATCCCTACTAGAAACCAGTAAGGCAGATGTGTATTATATTTCCCATTTCCAGACAGGCCTAAGGCTCTGAGAAGTGGAGTTTCAAGTCCAAGGCCACACAGCTCCTTCAAGGCAGAGGCAGGGCTCCAGTAGGGGCCTTTCCTACTGGATTTAGGAGCCTTTTCTTGGTCTAATCCAAGGCCTATCACTGCCCAGACACCCAGAGATGTCTTCCTCAGCATCGTAAAGTTCCAGCTTTTGAGACAATGCTCCTCAGAAGCAATGGCTCCAGGTTCCACGTCCACAGAGGGGCATCTGTGAAGCTTCTGTCTGGGCTGCCTTCTTGTCAGAGCTCCAGTATGTCGGGCTGGAGTGGGGGTGGGGGCTGCTTTTCTCTTAAAGTGGTTTCACATAAAACTCATTCCCCAGGGAGTCATCCATCTGAGGAAGCCGGATCCAGTGGAATTCCTGGGGTGGCCCTAGGCAGATCTGGCAACACCAGAGCATATCCGAGACCGTGTCTGCCCTACAGCTCTCTGCCTCAAGGGGCTGCCAGGTGGCACGGTTCTGGCCTTGTATGGGCAAATCACCCTGCCAAGGCTGGCTTTGGAGTGAGCTGTCTCTATTTTAGGCCCTGGGGGTAGCATCGGTCTCTGTCCTCAGTTCTCATTGGTACTGTCACCTGCCAAGTTCTTGGATGCAGCCATGGAGTAAGGGGTAGGGGAGTGCTTAGCTTGAGTCCCCAGCCTCAGGGAGGAGGGGAAGGAGGAAGAGGAGGAAGAATCTAAAAAAAAAAAAAACCCACAAGAGCAATACAGTAACTAGCTATGATTTCCCTGTAGACACCATGCTAATAAGGGCTTTCAAAGGATGGTCTCTTTCAGGCCTTAGAAAGGGGAACAGCATCCGCATTTGCTTTCATCAAGCAACTTCTGGAAACTAGGTAACTGGCCCAAGGTCACAATAAGGTCAACAAAGAGCTACAAAGGCAGCAGGCTGATTGTCACTCAAATGAGCCATGTTTAACTGGCACCTGAGTGCAGGGTTTCAGCCCTCCCTCAAGCTAAGCCTTCCTTCTCCACGAGGGAGCTCCGGCTTCCTTGGCCAC
This sequence comes from Peromyscus leucopus, assembly GCF_004664715.2. Lineage (NCBI taxonomy): Eukaryota > Metazoa > Chordata > Mammalia > Rodentia > Cricetidae > Peromyscus > Peromyscus leucopus. Next base: position 69,735,644 of record NC_051066.1, read on the forward strand.
CTGAGTGACAGGCTCAGGCCTAGGTCAGTCACTTAGGCTCCAAGGTCAGAGCTTGGCCCTTCTACCCTGCCTTAAATGTCCAGCCAGGCTTGGGGCTGCTGAGGGAGGCTCCCTTTGACCTGACTCTGAAAGCAGTCTGGTTCTGGGGTGCAGTCCCTGCAGGGAAACAATGGGGAGGTGGCGGTGGGGCAGGGACCTTGGTCTTGTGCTAGCAGCGAGTTGTGGGGAGTGTACTGGACACGGCCTCCCTTCCACTCTTCAGTTGGTCCCAGTCCTCTCACTCTAGACCTAGGGGGTTAATAACCTGGGTTCACGGTCAGCAGCGGTCCTCTGTCCCTGTAAAACAAAGGCACAGAGCCCACTCTCTGGTCCAGCTGTTGAGAACATCACATACAGCCACGTGCCCGGGTTTGCCAGAAGCCCGAGGATGTAGGATTTTTCGGGGAGTGCCCTGGGAAATCAGGACCACTTGGTGGCTCTGTGGGATGCAGTACGCAAAGCAAAGCGCAAAGCGTGAGCCTGGCTGCCAGGGAGAGGGAGGTGGCACCCTCTCTGCACACAACCCGCCTGCCCGTGGCTGTCACAGCCCCCTTCTTAGCGGCAGCTCCCTTGGATGCTCAGGTCTTCACCGCAGGAGGCTTGCCACCCAGAGCCCCCAGCCTGGGAGCGGAGCAAAGCCTGGGGCTGCCCTCACTGCCCCTCCTACAGTGAAGCCCCTTTGTCCTCGGAGCCCTTTCCCTCCCTAGCCTGCCATGCCGGGCTGGGTGCCAGCGGTAATTACAGAATCACTTATTCACAGCGGGCCCGCACGTGCAGCGGTAACTAGGCAGCTAAAGGGGTTGGGAAGCAGGGCAGCCAATCCGGGGGAGGGTGCTGAATGGGACAATCAGCTTCACTAGGTGCGCCCCCCCCAGGACAGGAAAGATGGGGACTCGTGTGGGGGAAACCATTCAGACAGCTCCCCCACTCCCTCTACAGCTGCCGAGCGCAATGGGGGATGGGGTGCTCTCTGGGATGGGTGGGGTGCACTCCGGTGGAGAAAGCATAGGGCAGGCCTACAGAGGAAAACGTTGTGCAGCCAGGGCTTTGAAGATAAGGCCAGCCTCTCCATCAAGTCGCCTCCATAAAAACTCCGATGGTCTCAGTGTCCTTTGGTGTAGGAAGCCTCCCCCTGACAGGAAGCTGCACCCCCTGAACAGGAAAGATTTCTCTAAGTCATGGCTTGTCCCCATGGAAAGCCTTAGCACATTCCCAGAGCTCTCAGTAAAATGTAAGCTCTGTGGGCCCAGGGAGGGGCCAGAAGCTCCCCTGGGGGTGGGGGCTGCTGATGCTGCCAGACTGGCACCACAACATGATGAGAAAGATCCCTACCCATCTCTGGGGATAGGGCAGGGATAAGGGAGGACCCCAGGGTCATGTTTCTGTTGTGTGACCTGAGCAAACCTGCCCGCCAATTCTCAGGTCCTCACTGTATTGATACTAAAAAGAGGGGCGTTTCTTCCTGCATCCTAAGGCTGGACTGAGGTGGAATGGGCAAATTACTGTGAACCTGACCCTGTGAGGGGCAGAAGGCAGAGTAACTTTCTCAGGGCAGGTTCCCTTCATCTTGGCTTCATAGGCCCAAGAAACCTGAGAGTGAGGGTAAAGGCACCTGAGCTCAAATTTCTCACCAAGCTGGCGAAACTGATTTTCTCACCTCTTTTTGTATGTGTGTGTGTGGGGGGGAGTACATGTGTGTGTATGGTGCATGTGCGTATGCATGTATATGCTTGTGTGGCGGGAAAGCCAGAGCTCAGCCTTGGGTGTTGTTCATCGGGTACCATCTACCGTGTTGTTTTAGACAGGGTCTCTCACTGGGACCTGGGGCTTTGAGGCTAGGCTGGCCGGCCCAGCAAGCTCCGTGGAGCCACCTGCTTCTGCCTCCCAGAGCTGGGATGATCAGCATGTGGCACCTCACCTGACATTTTCACGTGGGTGCTGGGGTTAGACTCAGGTCTTCATACTTGCAGAACAAGCTCTTTACCCACTGAGCTGTCTTCCAGTCCCCAGTTCTCCGACCTCTCGATTTGAATACAATCCATACAATCCTGAGCAATTTGGGACGGGTGGGTAGACACCAGCGAGAGGCCAGCCCAGGTAACCTACCTGCTCCATACTCCGCCCCAGATTGCAGACTGAGCTCTTCGCTTCCAGCTCCCTCGCCTGAGTCAAGGTCCAGCCCCTGGCTTCAGGCCCCTTTCCACCCGCAGGCTCTGCTCCACTCCACCCTGGTTGGAGGCTGTAGGTTGCAAGACAGAATTTGCTCAGGGTCTTGGATGCCTGACTCTACTGCCCAGGGCATCTTCTTGGACGGGAGGCCAGCTTTGATCTGCCTGCCTGCAGCCCTTCCAGAAACAGAGCCTCCTCTCCCTCCAGCCCAGAGTGGGGGCAGCTCCCCGCTGTGGGCCCAGCTGAGGTTCTTCCAGGTTTAGCACCCTAAGTCCTACTGCTTTCCAGATGTCCTCTGCTCAGGGAGGGAGGCTGGGGGGCTGGGGGGGGGAGAGTTGGTCAGGTCCTGTGCTGTTCCTAGCCAGAACCTGAAGTTAAATTAGATACTATGCAAAGGTTGCTGGTAAGGCACCATATGGAGAAGCCACTCCCACCCTCTAAGCAAGAATGGCCACTGTGGACTTCACTCGGTGCTAGGGGGGTTGGAGAGGGGCATTGTGAGGGTGACTCTCTGGAGATAGAAGGGAGAAGGCACCGATAGTTTCCTGTTGAAAGACAGGAAACTTCCCAGTTTCCCTTGCGGACTAAGGAAGCCCTTTCCTCCCCTATTTAATTAAACTTTCAAGCCAAAAGTCACTACTAGATAGGATGGCTGTCCCCATTTTATTAGTGAGCACTCTAAAGCTCAGAGAGGTTAATTATTTTTCCTGAGGTCACATAGCATTCAGAACCACAGACCTGCCCTTACCCAGAAGCCAGCAGGGGCCTAGGAGTGCCCCTCCCTCCTGACTGGCAGCTCTCAAGGACCAGTGAGTGATAAACCTTCAAACGGTCACATTGCCCCTCCAATAGTGAAGACCAGCCAACCGAGAACAGAGGATGGCATTCACTGAACTGCCAGAGACCCTCACAGCCATCTGAAGGCTTCTCTAGAAACATTGCCTGAGGGCAGATCATTCCTGGGGGGGGGGTCTCACCACCTACCTGGATGTAAGTGGGCCTGTTGGTACGGGACTGGGGAGGTCTGAAGGAGATGAATCCTTTGGAGCCAGGCACAGAGGGCCTCCCAGAGCACAAGAGGAAGGAAGGCCTCCAAGGCCAGGAACACTGGGTGGGAAGAGTAGGGCCCTTTCTCTAGCTCTTTGCTTACAAATGAAAGGGGAGGAGGGGGTAGGAGGACAAAGGCTGGAATTGGAAACTCTTCTCTACCCCTGGCTGGCCACCAAGGCCCCTTCCTGAGCCATTAATCCTTGGAATGAGTCTTCTGCTATGGAGAATGCTTGGCACTAGGGGGCAGAAGGTGAGGGTGTGCCTGAAGAAGGGGGCTCAGACCCCCAACCCTTAGATGCCCCTTGGAGAAGATGGGGAAGGATTCTGAGGAAGGGCAAGGCTCAGCCTCTTCCCACACATAAATCCACCTGCACGCACACACACACACACACACACACACACACACACACTGACAGTGACAGAGACAGAGAGATCTAACCTATATCACAGAGGAGAAATCCAGGGAAAACAGTATGTCCTAAAGTAGCGTTGTGATACCATTTGATCAACAGTGAGCTCATATCGCTGTTCATTGCTGTAACAACACACGTGACATCCTGACATGAACGATGGATTTATTTATTTGAGTTCAGGTTTCAGATGTATCAGTCCACAGTCCTTGGCTCCATTGTTTCTGGGCATCACAGCAGTCGGGGGTGGGGGGGGAGTGGGGGTGGCATGGAAGAGTATCAAGGTGAACAGGAAGCAGAGAGAGAGGGGAAGAGACTGGCCAAGGTCTAAGCTCCCAAGACAGTTCTAGTGACCCACTTCCCCCAGCTGGGCTGTACCTCCTCAAGTTTCTACCATCTCCCAGGTAACAGCACCAGACAGAAACCAAACATTCAACAGCGAACCTGTGGAGACAGCTATGAGCAACCCATGGCATCCCTCCTTGTTCCCAAAAAGGCCCATCTCAGGCACGCTACCTTCAGTTCATCTGCAAGAGCCCCTGAAGTCAACACTGCTCCGAAGTCTAAGGCCAGCGTCTATGATCATGGCATCTCTAACATCCTGCAAACTCCAATGTTTCTTAGGCCTCACTCATACTCTCCTCACACATAGCTATTTCAGGGGCTTCCTACACAGAATTCTGCTCTATTTCACATGGCCTGGATCCAGGTTTTCCTTTGGAACACTGGTAGAGGCCTCAGTGACTCCATAACTTGAATTCTGCATTTGGTGTGGAGGATGCCACGGTCTGTAACCAGCAAGAACCATAGTTGGGCCATACCTATCACAAGCAGCCTAGGGACGCCTGGAGTCAGCACTGAACACAGGGAGATGAGTTCTGGGGGACAACTTCCCAGATTAACACCTAGACAAAGTTTCTTCTCAAAGAAAAGTATTTCAAGTGTATTTAGTCTTTGATGAGTGGAGCCTGTCCACTTCTTGAGACATTTCAAGGCCTTTTTCCTACTCTCTTGTTGTCTGAATGCAAAGCACTGTGTGTGTGTGTGTGTGTGTGTGTGTGTGTGTGTGTGTGTGTGTGTGTGTGTGTTAGATATTGACTCTAGGGTCCTGTTCTTTCTAGGTTAACTACATCTCTGTGTTTCTTTTTATTTTGAAACCAAGTTCATTAGGCTGCCCAGGCTGGCCTTGAACTCACTCTGTAGCCCAAGAGAGCTTGGCCTTGTGATCCTTCTGCTTCAACCTTCCAAGTAGCTGGATTACAGGCTTTCTCCACTGGGCCTGGATGGCTTCTTTTCAATCTCTTCACAAACCATGCCCCACTAAGCCCCAACTTTACACAGCCTTTTCTCACCCAACCACAGTTGTTGAGGGGGTTGTTTGTTTGTTTTGTTTTGTTTTGTTTTCATCTTTAGTTCCTGAGTCTTATGCAAACCTGGGTAAAGCAGCCATCAATAAGCAAGTCACAATCTGAGCACTAAGAAGCCTTATCATTTCTTCCATTAGTTCAGCTAGTTCACTATCTTTAAATATGGCCTCCACAAAGTCTCAGGACATGGACAGAATGTGGACAAGCCTTTGCCCCATCTAAAAGCTCATGAGCATAGTCCTTGCTGTTCACATTTCTACAGGCATTCCAGTCCTCTGAGATTCCACCAGAATCATCCACTGAGCTCTGCTCCTAGCATTTCAGGACTTTATAGTTTACATCTCCCAGCTTCCTCATGTTCCTCCCACAAACTAGTCCCAAAGGCTTAAGAACTATATATTCAGGTTTAGCCACAGCAACGATCCCACTTATTTGATACCAGTTTTCTATGTCGGCTACTTTTACGCAGCTGTGACTGAAATTCATGGGAGAACAAATTAAAAGATGATTTACTTTGACTCACAGTCTCTGAGATTCTGTGCCACTGTCTTTGGCTCTGTGGTTCTAGGCCCATGATGAGGCAGAACATCATGGAGACAAGGCTGTGTGAAGGAGGAGGCTTTTGCCTCACAATATACAAAGCAGAGAGAGATGAGGGGACCAAAGAGCGGACCTCACAAAGCACAGGTGTAAACTTTGTCCTAGTTTATTTTACAGGTGCAGTGATAAGACACCCTGTCAAAAGCAACCTACAGGGAAAGGGTTTGTTCTGGTCACAGTTCCAGAGGGATAATGTCATACTTTGGTTTCTGTTGTGACCAAAAGCAACTTAGAGAAGAAATGGTTTATGTGGCCTGCACTTCCATGTCAGAGTCCATCATTGATAGAAGTCAGGGCAGGAACTCGAGGCAGGAACCTGGAGGCAGGAACCAAAGCAGAGGCCAAGCAGGAACACTGCTTACTGGCTTGCTTCCCATGGCTTGCTCAGTTTACTTTCTTATACAGCCCACAACCTCCTGACCAGGGGTTGCACTGTCCACAGTGGGCTGGGCCCTCCCATATCAATCATTCATCAAGAAAATGTCCCGTAGATTTGCCTACCAGCCAATCTGATAGAAGCATTTTCTCAATAGAGGTTCCCTCTTCCCATATATCAAGTTGACAAAGAATTAACCAGCACAGATACAGTCCAACAGGGTGTGGAAGACATGACAGCTGGCAGGAACAGAAGACTGGCTGGTCACACTGTGTCCATACTCAGGAAACAGAAAGCAAACAGGGAGTGAGGCTGGGCTAAAGCCTTAATGCTTGCCACCTGCAACCCACTTCCTCCAGTGGGACTCCCCTCCTAACAGCCCCACAGCCCTCCCAAGCATCATCATCAGCTAGTGATGAAGGATTCAAACACGCGAACCTATGGGGGACCTTTCGTATTCAAGTGACAACCTTCAAAGCATGTCTCCAGTGACCTACTTCCTCCAGCTAGGCTCCGCCTCGCAAAACTCGCTCCCAAAATAGCATCACAGTCGGGGAATTAAGTATTCAACTTCCAAGCTTTGAGGGACTTTTCATATTCAAATCATAGCAACAAAGTAACCATGTAGAGACAGCCGAGAAGCCCCCACTCCCAGCTGCAGTGAAGGGAGCTGCTGAGATTGCTGGTCTGACTGCAATCCTTCGTTTTGCAATGCTTGGCTGAGACAACCTGAACAAATCTATCGCCATGGCTCTTCCTGGCCTACTGGGCAGACAGAGAGCCAGCTATTGGCTAGTGCAGGTTGGGTAGTTTTGTGTAGCTGGTGGGGTTGATTCAATACACTTCTCAGGGGCCCGTAGGCAGCCTCATAAGTTCAGATTCAGGCAGGACGGAGCTCCCTTTCTTTGCTGGGGCAGGGTGGGGAGGTCTTGAGTGACATCTTTGCCTCTCCGATGGTCACGGCTGCTCAGAGACCTATCTGTGGCCGAGCTCCATCTCAAGAGCTACAGTGATGCCGGTTTCCACGGCCAGATGCTCCTAGCTGCATTTTGAAAGGGCTCTTTGAAAGCTGAACCTCCCTTTTCTCCCAGCTTGCCGCCACTGTAGGTAGAAGCCAGACCCTTGGCTAACCCTTGCTGGATTGAGCAGCATCACAAAGCCTAAGTAGGCACCCTGGACAGCTCCCCTGACCTGCCCACCCCTCTGCCTGCCCACCCCACTGCTTGTCCACTCCTCCAGCCCTCTGCCTGCTCACTCTCTTCAGCCATGCATCAGTCCTGAGAATCTCGAGAAACATAAGCAGAAAAGATGTACCACCATCTAGCCTGGTAGTCCTGGATGGGGATGGTGCCAGGAGTGGAGGTGGGAGTGGGGATCCTAAGAGGGGAGTTTTGGAGGTGCTTACAGTGATGAGCGAGGGAGCTGACATATCGTGGACAGAAGTCAAGGCTGCTGCAGATTGAGGCATATAAGGAGAACTTGCCCATGTGTGGCACAGCCCGTGTGCTTCTGTGTACTCCGGCTGGGTGCTCTTCTCCAGCCGGCCAGTCCCAACAGGTTTACAGTGGCCTGAAGAAACTACAGATCTGAAGTTCTATATTGCTGATCTGGGGAACCACACTTAGAAATGCACTGCCGAGGGAGGGGTCTATTATTAAATATCTGAGCTTAGAATACCCTTCTAGTTTACATCTAAATGTATTTATTGAAAAAAACAATCTGAGACAGCCTTTCTATGAAGCCCAGACTAACATCACAACTTGGGATTCTCCTGCCTCAGTGTTCTGAGTGGGGTGTGGCAGGATGCACCACCATACCAAGCACAGCATTCTTACGCTCCACTTCCCTAGTTTGCAGCAGTAGTGCAGATCAAGCCCTTTGGTCCCCTTAGCAGGAGCTGTTTACCAACCGGAAAACACAGTCAGCCCTCACTGGGAACACAGCTGGGGACACTTGTGCCACCCATTTCCCACTCTGTACTGTCTGCCGGTGGGGCTGGGGTGTTCCTCACAAACGCTCGAGCTCTGTCCAGACTCCGATTGCAGCAGGTCTCCAGGGCAGTCACATCATCCGTGATAATCTTGAGGCAACTTGAGTGGATTGCCGATTGCCAAGGAGATTAATGAATGGGTCTGGGAGATGTTTCCAGAGATGACTAAGTGAATGTGTGTGCCACCATCCATCCCACAGTCTGGGAGCCTGGAGGACAGACTATAACAGAAAAAGAAGGATGGGGAGATGGCTTATTGAGCTGAGTTCTGGTCCCCAGAACCCACTTAAGCCTGGATTAGTTAGCACGTGTCTGTAATTCCAGCGCTCTTACTTCGAGAAGGCAGGCAGACAGGAGAATCCCTAGAGGGTAGCAGGCCAACTAGCCTGGTCTACACAGTGGCGAATGACCAACAGCTCTGCTTCGGGTGAGTTGGAAGTTGAAGACTTGCTTCCTGTCAGGGTAGTTTTTAATCACAGCAACAGAAAAGTAACACAGAAAATGACCCAAAATTTTAAGAGGTGGGGTGCCGCTGGAGGAAGTGTGTCACTGGTGGTCTAGATTTAGAGGTTACCCTTGGCCCCAGTCCCACCCACCGTCTAAGCTTTCTGACCGCTATGAGGTACCAAGCCTGGCACCTCTGTCCCTTCCCATCACTATGCTCTGTCTCACCGTGCCCCCAGAGACAACAGTGCAAGAAGCGTGGACCAGGGTATGGCGTAAATCTCTCCCTTTCCATTTGTCCTTCGGGATTTTTTTAGGCATGGATATGCAAAAGTAACTAATACAGATGTTCTCCACAAACCCCAGTGCACAGTCCCCCCACCATTTCCCAGGTGGTGTGGGGCCTGTGTAGCCATGCCATGCAGGGCACAGAACCCAGGCTTTAGGAGCTGCTGTCCATCCTCCACAATCCACTTGCTCTTTCTGCCTCTCCTCGAAGAGGACAGAAGCCTCAGTCACGGGTGCTGCCATGAGATGGAGAGCGACAGGCTTCTGAAGTCTCTGTGTGAAGGACATCTGCTGTATTAGACCCACTCCTCATTCTGTGATCTCATTACTGAAGCCTAGGCCGACTGACACATTCTAGAGTACCAGCCGGTCGCGACACGCAGGTCCGACCTGATGAGGTGGCAGCAGGGACAACTGGTCAGGTCTTCTCTCTTCCAGTGGAATATGAATAGCTGCTGTTAATCACTCCTTTCCCCTGGGTAACCCGAGGCTGGCCATCAGCTGCATCTCAGCACACACACTGATGCTTAATCACCAATGTCACAGGGATGGAAAACAGAGTCTTCGGAGACGGAGGCATGAAGACTCCACTTTCTATATCAGATTACTGACCTCTCCAGAACAGACTGGACTGGGGCTCTGCTGTGGTTGGAACAGGAAGTGGCCCCCATGAGCTCATGTGTTTGAGCATTCAGACCCCAGCTGGTGGCACTGGTAACTAGCACAGCATCTTAGGCCCCTTCTTTCCCTGGTCCCTTTTGCCATGAAAGGACGCAGTGCTCCTCCTCCCTTTCAGAGGGTGCGGCAACCAGGCACCATATTGGAAGCAGAAAGCAAACCCTCCACAGACACTAAGCTGGTATCTCTCTCTGTCATCCCAGACTCCAGAAGTAAATGACTCACTCATAGGTTATCTGTTGAGATGGTGGAAACAACCAGGACAGAGGGGTCCTACCTTGGCCTTCGCTGGCATTAACTCGGCAACTCCACTCCAGAGAGCCGCAAAGAAGGGTCCTCATCTCTCTTTTACAATTGGGTAAATTGAGGCACAGACTAGCACAGAAGGGATGGGACTCCAAGCCTGGTATGCTGGAGTCAGAGCTCCTGCGGAGAGCGGGGAGGGGAGGACAGACAGGCAAGGAAGCTGTTCCTGTTTCTGGCTGGGTAACAGACAATTCTTGGGGCTTCTGTTTCTCCTTCTGGCCTGGAATCCAGACAAGCCAGACTGCAAGCCAGGGACAGCCTGACCCTGACCTCCTGGCCCGGCCAGCTTTCTGGGTGGTCTTGTTTCTCTGTGGGAGTTAGGTGAGACGTGAAACAAAGCACGCCTGGAATGCAGACAGCTTCTTCCCAGGAACCCCCGCTACCTTCGTTTCCATATGGCTAACGACTGCCTGGTGATAGGGTGCTGTGCACCCTAGGAGTGCAGGGTGCTGAGCCAGGACAACAAAAGCTGGTGTTACCCACCATTTCTGCTAACTGAGCTTAGCTACCAGCGCCTCATCCGACCCCCTTTAGGTGCCTGACCCTCATCTGGGCTGAATGGGGTGGTAGCGCCAGGGCTTGGAGCCAGGATATGGTGGCTCATGGGGTGCAGACCACAGGGTAGGGGTAGTTTTGCTGAGCCCATCCTGTCAGCAGAGGTCCATGGCTACCACATGGCCCCAAACAGGAAAGGAAACAGGAGGCCTCTCAAAATAGACCAGCGTGTGGCTGGGCTGCGTCTCCCAGCTCCCACCATCTGGCCAAGCCTGGGCCGGAAGAGAGGCAGGGTAAGGGAGAGCCTGCGTATGGATAGGTTCCCAACGCCTGGGGAGCAGAGACGAATAGACCGCCCACCATCCTACCCAGCACCTTCTCCTGCTAGGCTATCCATCTCCTTTGACTCCAGCATCGGTGAGAGGCAGTATCGTTAACAGATAAGTTAACTGAGGCTCAGAGAAGTCAAGAGACTTGTCCAAAGCTACACAGCTGGGAGAAGACAGAACAGGGTTGGCACGAGTCCAGGGCTAAGTTCTCTCCCACAGCACCTGTAGGCTACCTGCTGCTGTTGGCTTGATGCCTTTGGGCCGCCTCTGACCTTAGACCAGATCCCAGGATGAGCTGGGGTCTGTGACTCGTCATCGTCACACTCCCTGTGATAGCGGCAGCAGAAAGTTTGGATAGGGACTTGTGGGGTGTCTTCACTCCACACAGGCCTTGCCAGGGTACCCCTGGGGGTGTTAGAGTCCTGATAGAAACCTCTGCAGACTCCTCTTCCAAAGCCGGTCCTAGCAGACCTCCACTTCCATCCTCACCCACATACCATTGGCAGCACCCAGATACCCACCACAATCACCCAAGCATCCTCCATCACCACCCAGGCACACCGGAGCCTAACTAGCCTTCCAAGTTACCCTGAAGGGATGGTGGTCAGAAGCATATTCACCGTTTCCCCCAAGAGGATCCTGAGGTTCAGGGATCTGAATGTTCTATGCACAGTGAGACAGCCAGCTAGGACACCAGTCTGTTCTTCAGGCAGTCACTCAACAATCATTACAGGGTGGTTGCTGTTCCTGGAACCAGAGCTAGGCCAGCCACATGGGAGTTGTCTCTGTACCCCAAACCCAGTGGCCAGTCCATGTCCTCAGACTTCCTTCATGTAGTCACTGTGGTGACTCCGTTCCCACTGGCTAGCCTCGTTTCCAGTACTGGGACCTTGGGGTGAGGTATAAAGTAAGGTCCTGGGGCTACCCCTACCAGGACACTCACCCCAGGACAATACCAGGGGCCAGGTCCCCAGGGTATCCTGACGGCAGAACTGCCTGGGCACCAGCCATCTATCTGGAGGCTTTCTGAGAGGGAACAAGCCCCTCGTGGACCCAGATCAGAGGCAGCAGGGAAGAAAACAAAGGGAAGGAGAAAGGAGAAGAGAGAGATGAGGAGAAGGAGACAAAGGAAAGCCATACAAGAAAAGGGAGCGGGAAAGGGCGGGAACTGGGAGCTCACGCTCTCTGCCCACTGCCAGACCCAGATGGGATCCAGTCTTGGTGGCCTGTCTTCACCCAGCAGCCAGATTAGGACAGTGCAAGAAGAGGTGCCCAGAGCCCACAGGACCCCAACCAGAAGTGGTGTCCTAAGGCGGGGCCAACCGGGGAGAGCTTTGGAAGGGAGAGTGAGAACATGGTGTTTGGGGATGGGATTGGAGACTGCGGATTGCTTCCGTGTGTCCAGCCAGAGCAGCTTCCCCTTCATGAGTGGCCCTGGCCGCACAGGAGCCTAGGAAGGGCAGCAGACTTGTGGGCACAGGCTGGAAGGGAGCGTCCAGGGAGCTGCGAAGACCGTCTGCACCTGACCAGGCCTGGGCGCCAAAGAGGAGCAGGAGGAGGATGGAAAACGGGGTGTCAGCACTGGACCAAAGCGGGCTGGAGTCTGTTGTTTCAGCGGGTGTATGGAGCACCTGGCTTGCTGCAGAGTCTGGGCATTGTGGAGTGAGGAGACTGCCTTCTGTGACTTCCAGGAGACTTGATTTTCCTCTATCAACAGAGATGAGACAGTACTCACCTTGCGGGGTGAGGTTAGATGGGCTCAGAAAGAGCTCAGCAGACAACGCTGTCAATCATTTGCCAAGTAGGGCATTCAGAAGGCAGAGGCAGGAGAATCTCTGTGAGTTCAGGTCAGCCTGGTCTACAGAGTGAGTTCTAGAATACGTAGAGAGACCAGGACCAGGTAGAGAGATCCTGTCTCAAACAAACAAAAAGAAGAAATTGTTTGCCATCATTAACTGTCGCTTTGCTAATGTTGACACAAGGCCAGGCTTGGTGCCTGTCACTGGGACTGTGTGAGCAGTGAAAATACAGCCCAGTGCTTCAGAACGTCAGAGCCAAATGCTCAGAGCAAGGCAGGAGCCAAAAGGGAGTTGTTTGCACTTTAGTATAAATTATTGTTACATCCTACTGTCCTTAAAAGAAGGGAGGAGACTTCCTTGTAAAAGGGCCAACTTTGTATGAGAAAGGGCCTCACACCATGGAAAACTCGTGCTTGGAGGTCACGGTGTCAGGGAATTCACCCATCCTGTTTTGTTTCATTGGGAGGGTGATGGGGAAAGGGTTACAGATCTGACCCCTGAGTTTCCACAGAGACTCTTCCAGAATTCTGGAAATTCCCGGCAGGAGCTGGAGGAAGAAACATCTGTTTCAAGTGCCCATAAGGAAAAGTCTCGCTTGCCCAAAACACATGCTTCCCACCTTGTCCTGGTTTCCACCTTCTGCAGGGCTTCCATCGGCCCGAGCCTTGAACCCGGGCCTTGAACCCAGCCTTGAACCCAGGCTCGCCTGATCCTTTTCGCTGGGGAGGCCATTTGGGCTGGTTGGGGGAAATTGACTAGGTCTCTGGGCTTTTCCCTGCTCGCTCCTCCCACAAATCAGAATAGTCCCTGGCCCCGGCCTGGGTGACCTTCCAGTCTCAGAGGGAGGCAGAGGCAGCCAGGGAACAGGGCTGGTGACCCAGATTCCACTTCCTGCCTTGCTTCCCTCCATTCCCAGACACCAGCTGCGGCTGGACCTGACAGGAGGCCCGGGAGGGGGGGGGAGACGGGGGGGGGGGGGAGACCCTGCACAGACCTTTGCTGGAAGCTGTGGCACCAGCTGCCCGCAGCACTAGCTGGGCACACCTGCAATCCTTCTCCACGGGCGCAGGTCCAGGCTGGGCCACGGCACAGGGCCAGCCAGACACCACACCTCATCCAGCCACCACTCCCATGCCACGCGACAGACAGACGAGAGGCCCAGAGTGAAGCCGCAGCTGGCCGAAAGCTAAATATTGGGAGGCTGGCTGACCTCACATTCACCTGGCTGCCACCTCCTGCTCTCAGTCTCGGGCAGTCGCACAGGCTTTAGGGTAGAGATTAGTACCTGGATGGCAGGTAAAGGAAGGAAACTCCTGCTGGGGGTATCCCTACAGGCACTAAGGGACATGAAGTCCATTGTCCCAGCCTCTGCCGTGCCCATGGGGTGGCCATAGTTGAGGTGTGGGCATCTCTGGAGTCATACTTTCTCTCCATCTTCCTGGAGCGCTCCCACTTTCTCATCTTCTAGGACAGTGAGGTGAGGGGACGCGCTCTGTTGTTTAGACACAGGACTTTGTCTTTCATGTAATGAATCCGTGCTATAGACCTAGACAGAGTTCCTGCACTTGAGAGGGAAAGAGCCAGCCAACGAGCCAACAAAGGAATATAGTACACCAGTCGAGACACCCACATGATGAAGGCAAGCAGAGCTGAGGTGCATCTGGTGGAGAGAAAGGAGGGTGGGGGTGGGGGTCTTCGAGCAGGTGACCTTGAAGCTGAGCCGTGAAAGGAAGACAGGATGAGTGAAGCCTGGGGAAAGAGCTCTCCCAGGCAGCGGCAGGTGCAAAGGCCCTGCAGTAAGCAAGAGTTCAATACCGTCATCTAAGAGAGGCCAGGGGGACAGACCTGCCAGGCCAGCCGGAACTGGTCTCCTCCTGACTGGAGCTTAGACCACATCCTGAAAACACCAGGAAGCTGGAGACGTTTGTCTGAGAATTCCTGGGCCTGGTGGTTGGTTGTCTTTAGACTGTGCTTTCCTCTGGATAAAAGGGTGAGTGAGGGCGATGAGAGGCAGAGGCTGGGAGATGTTCGCGTGCGTGCGTGCGTGCGTGCGTGCGTGCATGGTGCGTGCATGGTAACTAGAAGCAGGCTACCCGAAGGGAGCTTGGGCTGGTCAGGGTGACCTGGCTTGCCAGAAGAGTTAATGAGGGTGAGAGAGGAATGAACAATGACTCAGGTTGTCCCATGTTAAGAGCTGTGGGATGCCTTTCCCAAGACTGTGGAAAGCGAAATGAAGCCAGCAGCCAGCCTCAGACTAGCTGAGTCTGGACTGCTCTGCGCTGCCTGAGGGTCTTGTCGAGCGGGCAGTTAACAACTGTGGCCACTGCATTATTTATGCCTCCCCTGGTTGCTGTGGACCTTCCCCCACTACACTGAGGTGCTGGAGGGCAGGCACCCAGCCTCACTTGACCCTGGCTCTGTTCTCAGTGTGAATGCTCAGTGCCGAGTCTACTGGGTCTGCTGGAAGGACTTGGAAGTATTTAGGAACAAACAATATGCTCAGAAGCCAGAACCAGAGCGATGTCCACAGCTAGCCCCAGGGCCTGCTCGCTGCCCCTGGGAGACTCCGCCCTGGGACTGCACTTTCCTCTCCTCTGCTCTGCCTTCCTAGCTTCCTGCCAGGAAGCGCGGCCCCCAGGCGTAAATCATTAACTGGAACCACTTCTCACAGCCAGCTCCTGTTTGCAACAAAACTTTGCCTCCATTATCTTGAAGGATGCTCCAGTTCGCCCTGGGTGGCAGACAGACAGAGGCAGAAGGGCACCGGAGAGGTGCTGGTACAGCAGGAGGGAGCACAGGCCTTCTGTCACCTGCTCCACAAGGACACACAAGGGTCTGTCTAATCACCACCTGCTCCCCAAGGACACTGCATTTCAAAGAATCCACAGTAAAGCATCTAAGAAGAAATCTGCCTTCATCCATCCAGGCTGCTGAACAAAACACTGTGGGCTAGTGCTGTAAACAACAGAGAGCTATTCCTCACAGGCCCCAAGGCTCCAAGCCTAAGAACCCAGTGGCGGCAGAGGCTGTCTGGCTAGGCCTGCTTTCTGGCATGCATAGATGAGGGGGTCTTCTTAGGAGACCTCAGACTATGGAAGGAGGGATTCAGGTCTCTTGAGCATCCTGTAAAGACACGGATCCACGCACACGCTCCACCCCTAACCTAATCAGGTCTCGAAGGCCCTACCTCTTATTCCCACAACCGTAGTGTTAAGGTCCTGATGGATGAATTGGGAAGAGGACAGGGACCGGCCTGGAGCTGAGAGTCAATGGCGACTTGCAGATATTGCAACCTTTGGCCTGAGCAGAGTGCAGGGCTAGGCTGGGAAGGCCAGAGCACCCAGGCCAGGTAAGGAGTGAACTTGAAACACAACCTTCCTCAACCTTTGAATGGGCAACTCTAGGGCATCAGTTTCCCCATTTGACAAATGGGGAGTTGGATGCCACGTGGCCAGTCCCTTGAAGCTGTACAAGACTGAGTCTCTCTCATCTCTGAAGTCCAGCTCTGAACTCTCCCCAAGAGGATCCGAAGACACGGACATAAGGGGGCTGCAGAGACGGTTCTTGGCCAAGTGGTTGCTATGCCTGAGTAAGGAGCTGAGTTTGGATCCAAGCACCCCACATAAAAGCCTGGCATGGTGGTGATTGCCTATAATCCTAGCACTGGGAAGGCAGAGACGGGTGGACCCCTGGAGGTCCATAGCCAGTCAGTCTAGATACAAGGATGAACACCAGGCTCAGTGAGAGACCCCGCCTCAAAAATGAGGTGGAAAGTAATTGAGGAAGACACACTCAGTATTGGCCTCTGACCTCCACACACATGCATGCACATACACACATACAGACAGACACGAAGGTCTCCCCTGTTCCTGTCACACCACAGCTATCCAGGGTCTCCAAAGTTGTGGCCTTGAGCCAGGAGACCACTCCAGAGCGCCCAGTCATTTCCCAGCAAAAGCATGCCACCTGCGCTCCCCACACAGACCCACAGCCTCATGCCTAGAAGAGTTCCCCTCAGTTGGGCAAGGTTGTTACAGGATCTACATTTGCTTGGGAAACCCATTGTGTAACTCTGCCCTTCTGTGGAAGGCACGTGGCCACCGGGAAAGGCAGTGTGAAGGAGCCAGGACTTTCTTTGAAATGAATATCTTGGCAAGACCCACCATGAAATGTCCTTTTGAACGTCACTAACTCTAGGTCACCACTAATTTACTCAAAGCTGACAACAGCGTCCTGGTCTAGTATCCCAGGAGACCAAGCCTCACAGGGTCGTTATCAAGTGGACACAGAACTCTGGGACATGATTGTCTGCCCATAAACCTTCTGTTTGGACCTAGAGGGTCGTCTGAGTCTGTGGCCCACCACTGCGTTTCCTCCTAAGACCAGCAAGCCGTGTGCTTTCAGGAACTACCGAAAGATATTTTGAACCAAGTCTAAATAAAGCAGACAGCGAGCGTGACGGGGAGGTGGAGGGGAGGCTTCAATAGCAGAGCCACACAGCCATGCTTCCTTAGGACCCAAGGTGCCCCGAGGACAATGCCATAATCGCATCCTGCCTGGAATGAGTGCTCAGTACGGCCATAGGTGACCTACACCTACTGAGCGCCAGCCAGGATCAGGGGCTGGGAATTCCACGTTTTTAAGACTTTCATAAACAAGAAAGTGAAGGTTCTGAGAGGGGCTGGGAGCAGGAATCCCGTCCAGGACCTGGTGACTCCTTTCCTGTCCCACACCCCATGATATGCTGAGTGAGGACAGTTACAGAACTGACCCAGGCATGACACCTCCATCTGCTCAGCATTCCTTAAAGAGTAACATGTCCTTGTGATCTCAGTCCAAGAGCACGCTGTGATTCCCTTCCCACTGTCGGAGTGGCCATCCTGCCCCGGCCCAGGCCAGCTCCCTCTATCCCTCAGGCTCCCAGAGAGCTGCTCCTGCTCCTCTCCACCCGATACAGCCCCCCAGTGCCCACCACCCTTCGCTATGCCATCCTTCTCTTTCTCCCCGCAGCACTGGCCACCACCCAAGCGCATCTTGTGTCTCTACTCTTCAGGGCTGCCTGTCTCTCCAGACCACACTGGACCTCCATGAAGGTCAAAATCACATCTCAGTGCCAAGGAATCTAAGCAAGTATTCCAAATAGATGCAGTGAAATCCTCCCCGCCCCCAGGCTGATCTTGAACTCTCTATGTAGCCAAGGATGACTCCTGCACCCCCTCTCCCCCTCCCAAGTGCTAGGAGCACAGGTGTGTGCCACCAAGCTATGTCAGGGGTCAAATCTAGAGCTTCATGCACAATAAGCAATTATTCTACTAACTGATTACATGCCCAGCACCTCCCCTGTGAATATTTCCTGCATCCCCCACTCACTCTATAGCCCGAATAAAGCCAGAGCCCTAAACCCTTGATTCTCAGGCTCAGATCAGAGGGTGGGAGTCAGTATGCCAGGCACAGGTCTGTGATAGGACCCCACAAAGTGCTCAGCAGATGGCCAGAGTCACACAAACACCATCAAAGAAAGCAAAATGGCCGTCCATTATATTTATAAAGGTGCTAAAACCAGAGAAACTGTCCAGAGGGCCAGGGTCCAAGGATTGGGGGTTACTCTGACAAGTTCTCCATGAAAAGTGAGGAGGAAGGGGACAGGCCAGCTGGGGTCCTGCCAGACTGCAGCTCCCAGGCTTCAGTTAGGCAAGGTGTGAATTAGTAAATTAGGAAGAGGGTTTCTGGGGCCCACACAGGGAGGCAGAACATGTCACTCACATGACGCTCTATCTGTGCTACCTCAGCAGATGGATTTTAGCCACTGAACACTTTCCAAGTCACAAATCATCAAACCCATCCGTGGAGATCCTGTCCATGCTCAGCTCCTTGGCAGAGGGAATGTTCTAGATGGAGGTGGAAATTAAAAAGATGAGGGTGTTCAGGACAGGGTAAGGGGGGAGAGGAAGATGCTGGGCATGGGAATGTCCCTCAACCTCCCTCACAACCTTGTCCAAAACCTGCCATAGGACAGGCACTGTGGCCACATCCTTTCCAGCCTGGGCAGCCTGCCGAGAAACGATGCTAAGGAGGCGGTGAGCAAAGAGCCCCAGAGTTTAGCTCAGGCCAGCCTCCTGGACCTTCCCAGGTACACTTCCGGAAAGCAAAGAGCCAGCTTCCTCCCCCCATTAAACCCACTGTGGGGGAGGAGCCGGAGAAAGTTTTCCTTCTAAGTAAGCACTGACCAAAGGTGCCCACAGCTGGGGTTTCATGGCTCATTTTTCAGGAAGAACTTGGCTATGGTAGCAGGTCCCACCTATATGCATTTTCTGCCCTGGGTCTGAGGGTCTCGGCCCTGGGCTTTCCTCGAGCCATCGAGAGGGCACCTGCCAGCAGCTATATCGTATCCGAAGCCCTTTGAGTTCACGTGTCCTCAGACCAGTTCCAGGCACCCATTGGCCAAATCTCCCCACTTCTTGCATTCAGGTAGGACTCAAGAGAGGCATTTACTATCTTGTGTTCCAGAGCTACTACCCCTGCCCCCAGGCAGACCACATGGGTGACTTGCTCATCAGTGCAAACCTGGTTTCTTTCCTGTCTCCATTCTCCACCCATTCACTGCCCTCTGACAGCACATCCAAAAAAAAGGTCACCCTCAGATTCCATCTTGGATTGCTGTTGGCACATCTAAAGCATCTGAGGTATTCAGTGGTGGAGACAGGGAGACCTGGTCTCATGGAATCCTGGTGCCACCCTCTACAAGTCAGGTGGCATAAACATCTGAGCCTCAATGTCCCCATGTGTTAAATAGGAGCCAAAATCATAGCACCTCCCTCAAAGTCGTTGCAAGAATGAATGAGATGATTCCAATCAAATTTTTACAGGACCTGATACTTGGCATGCACTCAAAACTGACTAGCTACAATTAATAGCTAGACAGAAAACAGAGCCAAGTGATAAATATCTTAGAGATAATTTAGGAAGGAAATGACAAGCAAAGAGTAATTATCCCCAATAAACAGTGAACTCATAAATTATCAAAAACAAGACAAAACTACCTTAAGGAAGTTTCCAGAAAGGATGCAAACAGGTGATTCTCAAAGAATAAAATGTCCAATAGACACTCAAAGATGTTTATCTGGACAGCAGTCATCACAAGTGAAATGCTAAGAAAGCCATACTTTAAACAAAGGAAAATTGTTAACAAAAGCAGTAGTAAAAAATGCAACACACTTTAAAATAATATTCCACAACACTCTTGGCCCAGGCAACACACTTTGAAATAATATTCCACAACACCCCTGGCCCAGGAGAGAACAACCTCAGGGTCCCACAAGAGCTACCTTATGTCTTAGCACTTTCCTACTAGATTTCACCTCTTAAAGGTTCTGTCACTTCTTAACACCATCACACTAACAACCAAGATCTGCACTCACACACAGACACACACAGACACACATGCAGAAACATGCATAGACACACACACAGACACAGATACACACAGTCACACACACAGACACACACACACAGAGGAGCGGGGTAGAGACTCTAGACCCTGATGACTCTCCCAAACCATAACACCATATGATGTCTGCCAACTAATGGAGATAGGCATAAGTGAAGGGCACCATTCCAGGCCTAGCTGCCGGAAGCCACCTACAGATGACATGCCTGCCCTTTGCCTGGAAGAACCAAGTGCTCCAGCTGGAAAGTGGCAGCATTTCAGGATGGAACTGGAACTCCGGTCACTCCCAGAGGGGAGAGTCATACTGGATGTGGTTTTGACTTAATGTGCCAGGGAGAGAGTTCCATTGTGTCTGGCAAGGAGCTGTGGCTGACTGTTAGCCCAGTTCTCATGACCATAACAGACCCTTAGTCTGCTAGAGCTGCCTAAACTTTCCAAGGTCACTGCTCTTGTGGAGCCAAAGTGTGAGCATGCAATGCAAATAGAGAAATGGTACCATGTTGGTCCAAAGGTACAAACTTCAGATGAAACACAAAAGGCTTCTAACGTACATCGTGATGACCATAGATAATGCCATACTGTATTTATAAATCTCTCACACAGTGGATCCACCTCATGTGTTCTTATACATACACACATGGTATCATGTGTGGTGACAGATGGTTAATAAGCTTGGGCATATAATAATTGTTTCATCATCTATACATATATCTACTCATTCTGTTGTCAACCCTTAATGTATTTACTATCTAACTGCAATAAATCAAAGAGCTCAGTGTCTTGCATGAGCACTTATCACTTGCATAAGTACTCATGAGTGAAAAATCCTCATGCTGGGTCCTTCTGACCCCAGGAAGGACAGGACATGGGTGTTTTGAATGGAAATGTCTCTGAAAAAAAAAAAAACTGTCCTCACACTATGACTACGCCTCTCCTGTGATTCAGTCTTTTGGACATTTTGGTTAGGATCCCGGTTTCTTTATCCCGACTCAAACACGAAAGTCAGACTCTGGGTCTGGGCCTCATAAGCATTTTACTTCTCCTAATATGGTGGGCACAAAACTGGTCACAGACACTCTGGGTCATCCAGGTAGACAGAATTGCACATGGCCACACACTGTGAGTCTTCTGACCTAAAAGAAGCGGAACTCGGCAGCCTTGGGGAGAACTAAGAGGTAGGGGTGGGGACTAAGAAGTGAGGAGTGGGGCACGATGGAGAAGACTTGGTCCATGGAGCATGGGTCCATGGAGGTCTTCGCAGTCTCCCATAGACATTTGAACTTTATCCTAAGGGATTGGGGCATCACTGGGGATCTGAAAAATGGACCAACACACTATCTTTGCATTGGTGGAATCGGGATGGATTATAGGGTTATTGGCAAAAGCTGGGGGACCAGTTGGAAACCTTGGATTTCTCTAATTTCCTTTGAGGAGGTGCCTCTTTCACCTCTGTCCTGGAGATCTGGGGGGTAGGGGGTGGGGAGGCTTCTTGGAACCACATGAGATGATGTGACCTGAAATGCCACAGGCTTTGTCAGGGGACCCTCCTTGAGCTAACACACTCAAGGAAAGGCTAATAAAGCAATACCTGCAAATGATGACTGCATTGACATAATGTGGTATGTCCATTCAGTGAGACAGTACGCAGCCTTAAACAGAAATTCTGAGATGCACTACGAGGCAGATAAATGACCCTGGGCTAGGTGAAAGACATCAATCACACAAGGAATGGGTCCTTTCCTATGAGGTTCCTAGCATAGCCAAACTCACGGAGACAGAGAGCAGAATGACAGTTATGGTCCCAGGGGGCTGGGGGGGGGCGCGGCGAATGGGGAGTCAGTGCTTCATGGTAGAGTTTCAGCTTTGCAGCATGAAAACTGTCTGTGATGGATGGTGAAGATGGCTGCCCAGCGATGGGGATGGACTTGATGTGCTGAGTGATGATCAAGCATGTCTTCAGTGTGCAGACGCCCGTCCAATGTGGGATCATCTCTGGCACAGGCACTCTACCTGCGGCTGTGCCCCAGCCACCTCCACAGTGCCTCAGCCTCTTGTAGGAACACAGATCTGCTCTTCATTCCTGGCTTAGGTTGAGATGGGTCATAGCGGCCTCCAGGTTGGCAGCCTCTGTCCTCTGTAAAGCATGCTGAGACAGGTTAGGCACAGACCAGGGCCTTCCAAACACCACCCATCATCTTCTGCTCAGGCAGGTTGACAGCAAGGCCTCTTCACACACCCCCTGCCATCTTCCGCCCACACTCACACCTGCTTCCCTGGCAGCTGCCACTGGCTGGGGGTGGCTCACTGTGGGGAGAACCCTTCTCTCCTTGAAAGGGATCTAAGAGGCCCAGGAGAGGTCACGTTATTCAGAGGTAACCCTAGTTACCTTTAGTTACCATTAATATTGATGGCCTGGGTCAGATATGATACCACCCTGTACCTCCAAGCTAGAAGAGCATGAGACGTTGGATACTTCTACCACCTAAAATGGTTGCTTCTTACTCTTAATTCTGATTCATTTCAAACTCAGAAAAATCAGAAAACAGTCACCTCTGTCTGTATCCACCACCTGGATTACATGGATTTAATGCTTCATCGTATTTGTTCCAGTTTCTCATATTTCTTTGTGTGTGTGTGTGTGTGTGTGTGTGTGTGTGTGTGTGTGTGTGTGTATGTGTGTGTGTGTGTGTGTGTTATACATGTGCTGTAGGTGCACATGCACATGTGTTCATGCATGCATGTGTGTGTGTGGAGGCCAGAGGTCAGCCTTGGGTATGGTTCCTCAGATACCAACTGGATATTTTGAGCCAGGGTCTCTCACCTGGCTGGAGCTATTCAAACAGGCTAGGCTGACTGGTCACTGAGCTCCAGGGACCTTCCTGTCTCTGCCTCCTTGGTGCAGGAGTTACAAGAGCATGCTGCTGCCATGTCTGGTTTGTTCACATGGGTGTCCGGGGTGGCACTCAGCTCCTCCTGCTTGCAAGGCAAGCACTTCACGAGCTGACATTCCTCCATGTTACAGAACACAGTTGAAAGTGGTTTTTTAACCTCATGCACCTTCTTCCCAGGTGACCCCCCAGACCCAATCTCACATGCAACCAGTCCCAGCCTGCGAAATCATGAGCAGCTTGTTCTGTGGCCTCGAGCACCTAGACTTTACTCTAAGCCTCTGGTCGATGTCCGTCTTTTCATCAGATGACATGCCGCACCTGCCTCGACCATGTTGACCTGGACAGCAGCTTTACTCATTTTCAGGACTGTTTGTCACACAATTATCACAACTTGTTGTTATCTGAGGATACCAAAGAGGGGGATCTGCTGAGGGCAGGAGGCTGCCTGGCTCCACCTTTTTACTTTGTTTTGTTTTCTTTGTTACTTCTACCGTGTGCAATGAGCCTCCCCTTTCACATGTTTTACACACACACACACACACACACACACACACACGTAAATTTTTTGCCCCATGGATCCCAGAGGTAGAAACCCTGGATCGTACTATGTGACCACTTCTACATTGTGTGACTATTTCCACATTGACTAGCAAGTGTGATTAGACTTGGTCAATTTTGCCAGATGGAAGGATATAAAGTATTGTTGCTGTAGACATATTGCAGTACTCATGAGGCTCAGCATCTTACCATCAAGGCAGACCAATAAAATGCAGAGAGTCTGGGGCCTATGTCGGGAAAGGCTGGATTGCCAGGGCCTCCATAAGCTACAAATGTTTGCTCCCCCCCCCACCCCGTCCCTTCCCCCACACCCCTGGCCCTGCATTGGGACCTTCTTTAAACTGTTCAAATCCCTTATCCATGTTTCTTGCTGGTTGAGAGATAGCCTTAGTCATTCTGGACATGATTTGCAAGTTCCCAACATTTCTTTGCATATGCCGTGCATCTTGTTATCTGGTATTTGATGTCTCTGTCAAATAGAGAGGCCTTTTGATTGATTGTATTGCAGTGTAATGCAAGAGTCAAGATATAAAGATATCCTGTGTTACCTCCTGCAAAAGTTTTTTTTTCCTTTTTCCATTTTCATGTGTATGGAGTTCACATGCTTGTGTGTGTGTATGTGTGTGTGTGCACACACACATACACACACACACACACACACACACACACACGCACGTGTGTGTGCAGGTTTTGCATGTGTGGGGGTGCAAATGTGCGAATATGGAGGCCCAAGGTGGATGTCAGGAATCATCTCCCATTGCTCTTCCAACTTACTTATTGAGGCAGGGTCTCCCAGTCAAACCCAGAGCTCATCCATGTGACTAGTCTTGCTAGCCAGCTTTCTCTGAAGATCCCTGTCCCTGTTTTTTTCACCTTCTGTGGCTGGAATTACAGACAGATCATTATATCATCCAACAGTCACACAGGTTTCTGTAGATGTGCCCTGTCTCACACTTGTGTGGCGAGTGTTTTAAACATCAAGCCAGGTCCCAAGCCCCTCAAAGGTTTTAAATCTGCCTGGAGTATATAACCAAATGTGATAGTAGGTAGCAACTTGTATTTGTGATTTCCCATCTGGATAGACACTTCTTCCCAACAGGACACAGTATACTTACTGTCCATCCCCATCTACATTATCTGTCTATGCATCCAGTCCTCCCACACTTGTGTATATCTGTTTCTAGGGTCTCAACTTGGTCCCCATCTGCTTCCCCCTACTCTGCAATGCTTAACTATTGTTGCAAGTTTGGTAAATACTTGTATCTTGTATGAAGATGTCTCCATTTTCTCCCCATATCACTTCTGCCTTTCCAGGCTGACTGCTCTTCAGTATGATTTTTTTCCATATGCTGATACTAGAGATTTATTCAGAGATATAAATTGTCGGCACAGCAGCAAGGCTCGGGCTCCAATCTTTCTCATCCCCTCTCCGGTTCTCTGACGTTGAACTAGTTCCTCCACTTGCTTTTGCCCTGATTTTCAGTTCTTAAAATGGGGACAAAAATAAAATCTACCTCACAGGGTCACTAGGAGGACTGAGGGGGTTAACACATGGTAAATTGTCAACACAGAGCTAACGTGACTAAGGGCTTATGCTCTGATGTCAGCTGTCCAGATAACAACACTTTTACTGTTCACTCATTGAGACAACAAACCTCCTCATGATGAAAAGTGGCATGGGAGAGACCAGAAAGCAAAGGCATAGCTTATCCTGTATCCAGTAGCTTGGAAAGCAAAACCAGATCACTGCTATCTAGCAAAGAGATCAAGCAGGCTGGCAGCCATCAGGCCACCTGGCTCTCCCGAGCACAGCCTCTGTCTCCCCAGCCCCACCCAGGGAGAAGCACACAGACTCTCAGAGCAGTCAACATGGTTAGTAAGCTTTGGGAGCTGGTGAGACGGTTCAGCAGGTTAAGAGTACTTCCTGTCAGGTCTGCCATGGTGACCTGAGTTCAATTCCTGGTACCCACATTGTAGAAGAAGAGGACCACCTCCCTCGAGCTGTCCCACACAGGTTCTCTGGTACACCCTTATCCACAACATCCCCCCACATATAAATGTAATTTAAAAATTGTAATGTTTAGTATTTTTCCATAACCCTCTTATTTCTATCCATATTTCTGTCTTGAATCTGCTTTGTTTAATATTAATATCACTGCCCTATTATTTTATTGTTTAGTATTTGCATGCACTAAGCTTTTCATTCTTTCAAAGTGACTTTACGTTTTAAATTCCTCTCATGTAAATGGCACACAGTTTGATATTTGAAATCTAGTTTGACCATATTTTCTTTTTAATTAATTAGTCTATTGGTTTTGATTGAACTTACCCACATAGTCGGGTTCAAATCTACCACCTTATGCTGTGTTTTCTGCTTAGTCTATCCATTATATGTTTTGCTTTATTTTATTATTTTTATTTTTATTTTTTGCTGTTGATGGCAGGGAAAGGTATATCCTTCCATTCTTCCCACTTTCTTTCTAGTTTATGTGTATGTGTGTGTGCCTGCATGTATGTATGCCATATGTGTGTCTGGTGCCACAGAGACCAGAAAGGGGCGTCAGATTCCTGGGAGCTGGAGTAATGGAGCATTGTGAGCTGCCATGTGGGTGCTGGGAACTGAACCCGGTCCTCTGAAAGAGCTGCAGGTGCTCTTCACTGTGACTCATCTCTAGTCATACCTCCCTTTTTTCTTCCCCATAGTTAGCATTGGACTCATATGTACTTAGTGTATTCTTAAAATTGTTACCCTGGAAGCTGTGTTATGAATCCAAAACTTGCCAGAGCCTAGTGCAACTCAATACCTAATTCTATGCTAGGCCACACAAGGACCCAAGCCATTTACACTCCCTTTTGTCAATTCCCCAGTCACAGGGCCTTTGCTTGCTCGTGCTACAATTCTAAGAGTTCAGAGGTGGTTTACAATGATTTTACATAACCAGGGTTCAGTCGGATTTACATTTTCTTCATCTCCTTTTCTTTGATTGTTTTTAGTTTTTAAAGACAAGGGTCTCCTGTAGCTCAAGCTGATCTCAAACTTACTAGGTAGCTGAGGATGATCTTGAACTCCTGACCTTTCTGCCTCCTCCTCTAGGGTGCCACCATGCCCTGCCCACCATTCCTTTTGCTTTTTCTGATCTTCCACCCAGGATAATGTCCCTTCAGACTAAGGCTCCCTTAGAATATCCTTGAGTATAAAGAGATTGTCTGAAAACCTCTGTTTGATTCTTTCTATTCAGGCTTTTTATTATGACAAATGTCCGCATGAACAGAAGAAAATAAACTAAAAGAACACCCACCAGTTCCAGCAATTACCTGAGTCCTGGCCAGTGCTGTTCTCTGCATCCGGTGTCCCGGGCCCCTCACGACGAACTGCTCAGCAAATGCCAAGCTGCTGTTCCGTTTCCCCTGCCAATATCTTAGGATTATCTCTTTGAAGCCGAGGACTCTGTCTCTAAACAAGACTGCAGCGTCTACCAGAAAAAAGAAAAACCAGCAGTGACTCAGTGTATCGTCATGAGTCTCACCAGCGTCCACATTTCCCCAGCTGCCATCGCTTTTCTTAGGCCTCCCTTGATTGAACTGGAATGCAAACACGTTCTCTGTGTTGTTGCTGCCTCATCTATTGGTTAAGTTCCTATAGAGTTTCTTTTTCATTTCCCCCTTTGCATTTGTTGCTGTCATTATTGAACAACAGTCAGGGTTTTGCTGTCTGTATCCCCCCTCCCCCTCCCCCCTCTCCCTCCCCCCTCCCCCACCATGGTCTCTGTGTTTTCTATAAGCCTGTTGATGGATTCAGAGACCTGATCAAATTCAGGTCGGATTCTTTGGGAAGACGATTGCTAAGGTGATGTGTTTCCCACCAGGAAGCACATTCGGTCTGCTTCCTGATCTCTGGGTGATACACACACAGACTGAAGGCCACTGCCAAGACCTATGCGTTCATTAGAGGTTAGGAATGGTCATGTTCTGATTCTGACATAGAACTGGAAAAGTTCTATGAAGAGCTGGGCATTAACAGCACAGTGTTGTGATCCCAAACCTCAAGAGGCTGACACAGGTAGATCATGAGTTCAAGCTCAGCCTGGCCTACACAGCGAGACTCTGTCTCAATAAAAACAAAGACAAAAAAAAATTCTACCAAGGGAAACTTTTCCTCACCAGATCATTTGCTGATGCTGAAGCACGGTTTACATAGAGACAGGAGAATTGATCTTTTCCCTCTATTTTGCATTTTCAAGTGAGGTTGTTCCTTGTTCCTTGGTGCTTTCCAGAGGTGGCTTCCTAGTGTCTTTATGACTTGTGGAATTGAGCATATCTGGTGTGTTTCAGGCCACTGTGTCCTCCCTGGTGCTCTAACTGCCCCACCAGTGACCAAAGAGGCTTGCGCAAGCTGCCCTTGAGTCCTTCTGACTGACTCTCATAGTTCCTCATAGCTTTCTGGAGAGAGACATCGTCCCAGGCTCACCCACACACTCTACAAATTCCCATGGTAACTGGTAGTGGTAAATAGTATTTGAAGACCACAATCTGGGAACCAGGCTTGTTTCTTATCACTGAGTTAGTTAGTCATTGTCCCCAGACTTTTCAGTGCCCAGAGCTAGGAAATGTATTCTTATTTCTACAAATATACTCATCACGAGAAGACAAGCGCTACTCTTCCACGCTGTTACTTCAGATTCAAATTTACTCAGTCCTGTCAGTCACTCTCCCACACCAAGGAATCTAGTTCTCCATGTTTCTGATGTGTTCGTGCATGGACTTCATCTTACACAGAGAATGTGAGGCGCACAGGGCACAGGCTGTAATGTGGCACCACTTCCCTGAAGAGCAGGTGCCTGAGGACCTCCTTGAGTACCTAGCTCTCCCTGCCTCGTCTGAGTTCACACCCTGATTCATGCCTGAACACCCATGCAGACAGTTCTCTCAGGTTTCAGCACTGACAACATGATTTCTAGAAACAGCTTGGGGTGTGATCCTGTTTTTGATGTTTTGGGTACCCCTTATTCCTCTGCAAGCCTCTTATGGTGTGAAAAAAAAAAAAACACTGTGCGGTGTGCATGTGAAATAGTTCCTCACTGTTTGGTATGCAGGTGAAATAATTCCTCACTGTGCTGATATGGCCCCAACTTGCTATATGATTGGATCAATGTATTTCACTTTTAATTCTGAGGATTCAGTCTTAATTTTAATTTGGCTTTGGGGGCCAGAGAGATGCCTCAGCAGGTAAGAGCACGTACTGCTCTTGTAGGGGACCCAGGTTTGGTTCCTACTACCCATCTATAATCCAGTTTCAGGGGCTCCAATGTCCTCTTCAGAATCCAGCCATTGCATGCATGTGGTGCACATACATACATAGATACATACACTTAGGCACACACACATATACATTAAATAAAGTAAATGTCTAAATGTGTTTGGTTTTATAATTATATAAGAGATTACATAATTCCAAAGCCAGATGCACAAAACCAGCCTATTCAAATATTCTGACCTCTATACACTACTCTTCCTTCTTGCTATTCTCGTATCTAATCTTTTTTTTTTTTTGCAAAAAAATTATGGTTTGTACTTTTTTGTGTTGTAAATAAACATATCACGTTCATGATCTCAGATGAAAGGTAACATACCGTATGTGCCTTTTAAAGTTACTATACCTCAGAATTCCTTCTAGGGAGCAGTGCAGAGGCATTCCTCAGTCCTTACTGCTTTATAATCCTCCATGATGCAACGTGCTGTGGCCCCTTTCCCTGTTGATGAACTTTGCATTCTTTCCAGCGTTTTCTATTACACATAAGTCCATTTAAAAAAAAAAAATCTTAGTCTATTTGTCTCCTTTCAAAATTTTGCTTGGAGGATTTTGCCTTGATGATTCCAAATAATCTTTTCACAGGAGAGACAATTCTGGGCTGACATCTGTGTTTTGCTGCACATCTTAAAGGAGTAATTCAGAGATTCCCCAGCTCTGGTACTGCTGGGGGTCAACCACAGCCTGTCATGCCTTTGAGGGTCACTTGTCTTTCCTCCTTGCCTAATTCCAATGATTTTTCTCTTTTCCAGTGGTTTTTGTATTATGAAATGCCCAGGGATATATTTGGTTTTTATTTGTTTAGGATTAAATTCAGGCTTTGGAAGTCTGTAGATTGCTATCTTTCCTTGATTGCAGAAACATCTCAGCCATTAACTCTTCAACTATCACCTCTGACTCTCTCTCCCCATCCTTGAAGTGCTCTGCTCCTCGCATAGCTCTTGCCGTTGCTTATACGAGACTTTTCCATAGTCCACTGATGAGTTCTAGATGTTTCCTTCTGACATATTCATACACTAACTATGCAAAGATGCTAATGTTAGAAGATGAAGATTACACGTTAGAGGTTGGCTATTATAATCTGCCCCTTTTCTCATTATCTACATGGCTCCTACATGTATGATGCACTTACTCCATCCTAGTACTCCTAAAGTCTTGTCTTACTACAACACCAGCTTGAAGTCCAGAATCTCATCACCTAAGTCAGAGCCAGCAGCAGACGATGCTCTATGGTACCCAAGTATGGCTGCTTGAAAACATTCCTTCTCCATCTTAGACCTAAGAACTGCTGAGACAAGTTCTCCTGTCCCCTACGGACAACAAACAACTGTGAGAAAAATCACTGCAGAGACTACTGTTCAAAAGAGGCGAGTGGGAGACAGAAATCACCAAATGGCGATGATACGGCCTAGACTGCAAAGGCAGGCTCCTTAAGACCCAGTCTTACTCCTCTCAAGAAACAATTTCCCACAGCAGGGCTGCACCCTCTAGGCACCCTGAGTCACCATTCCATTTCTGTGACAGGCCACACATGGCTATCAATCGGTAGTTTTCTTAACTAGCTTTCTGCAAACATTTGAGGGCTGCAATCATTCTTTTTCATTTCTACCCTTGTCTATCCTGCTAAGACTGAGCACTGCTCTTTCAGTTGAAGTCCTTTGAAGTTTCCTGGATGTCTTGTGAGTCTTGGAATTTTCTTCACCACACAGAAGTCTCATAGAGATAAACCTCCATCTTGGGCTTCTGGTGGGAGACGCCACGAGCTTCTAAGAAGCTTGGCCATTTATAAAATATCTGTTCATTTAGTTTTTCTAGACAGGTTCTCACGCTGTAGATCAAGCTGGCCTTGAACTCATGACATCACCTAGGCTGGCCTGTAGTTCACGGTCTTCACACCTCAGTGTCTGAAATGCTAGAATTACAAGCAAGTACAGCCACACTTAGCCTTCTAGACGCCCTATCGTTTGATGGAGTAGATTAGTGAGTCATACTCTTGAGACTTGAGAGGGTCCTCTGTTGAGGAAGACTATTGACAGAACTCCTTTTATATTTGCCTAATTATATATTAATAAGTTATCGGACCATGATACCCTAAACTGTTTCCCCCGATGGCGTAAGGCAGGGTTGGGACTCAGCACCCTGGGTCTTATCTTCCTTAGATGCTTGTCTTATTTTAGTGTTGCTTGCATCTGGAGACACTTAGAATTTTCAAATCTATCAAATTCCCACTTCTTCATGTTTAACAGCTAAAAATGCCTGCCAATGCATTACACGGATTCCCAATTCCCATGCAACCTCCCTCTTCTCACCCCTCTCTTCCTCCATTCTCCCCTCCTTCTCCCCCTTCCTTCTTCCCTCTCTCCCCATCCTTCCACTTCTTCCCTCCTCTCTCCCTCCCTTCCTGCCCCCCCCCCGCCCTCCGACAGCCTCCACATGGATCCCATTCTTCCTCCAGAAACTTCTCTGGGACAGTCATCTTCCCACAGCTGTTCTCAGAGTCTTTGCAGCATCTTCTGACTGTGTAATTCCAAAATCACCCCTACATTTTAGGTGTTTCTACCACTGAGTACAAAAATCTTGGTTTATAACCTATTGCATCATGATAAATGTGACGGTTTGAAACAACGAACAGTTAGTACCCCCAGTCTCTGGGTGCAGGAGTTGGGAGCTGCGTAGTGGGAGCCCCTGACTCAGAGCCTCACCTAAGGCTGCAGTCAGGACACTGGCAACAGCCAGCTGGGTCTAGCCTCAGCTGTGGGAGCTGCCTGGGGTGCATCTGTGTAACGGTGGGCCACAAACTTTTGTGTCCACCACATGAGCCTTTCCACAGAGCTGCTCGGGACACATACAGATGACACAGATCAGAGTTTGAGCCAGAGAGCTGAGGTAGGGATCCTTGGGGGTGTCTTGGATGGTAGCACAGGCATTGACTTGTACCCTTCCCCAAATAGGTGTATGTTCACCTGTAACTGATTATGAATTTTGGGGAAATGAAGGTCTTTAAAAATGTGGTTAGGGTACAGGGCAAAGATTAGATTGTGCTAATTATTTGGGTAGATCCTAAACCAATGACAATGGTCTCTTTTTAATATTGTGTGCGTGTGTGTGTGTGGGGGGGGGTGTCAGAGGACAATTTGTACAAATTGGTTCTTTCCTCTTACCATGTGGGCCCAGGAATCAAACTCAGGACTCAGGGTGTGTGTGTGTGTGTGTGTGTGTGTAGGTCAGAGGACAATTGTAAGAATTGGTTCTCTCCTCTTCCCACGTGGGCACAGGAATCAAACTCAGGATGTTAGGCTTGGTGGCAAGCTTTTTATCTGCTGAGCCATTATCTTATGTTTTGAGATAGGGTCTTCCACTAAGCACGGAGCTTACCATTTTGGCTAGACTTGCTGGCCAGAGAACTGCCCAGGACTCACCTCTCTATCCCTTGGGCACGATGGCACTTGCTGCCGCGTCCAACTTTTTACACGGGTGTTGGGAATCTGGGCAAGCACTTTATCCACTGAGCCACCTCCTCAGCCCACATGACAAAGGCCCGTAAGAAGAAAAGAGGCTGTGGTGTAGAGCACACGGGCAAAGGGCTAGCCCAGAATGCAGAAGGCTCTAGTTTCAAACCCAGTACAAGAGAAAGAGGAGGAGGAAGAGGAGAAGGAGGAGGAGGAGGAGGAGGAGGAGGAAGAGAAGGGCCAAACAAAAGATGGAGATAAAGAAGACCATATGGAGAGAGAGGTAGAGCAAGGAGTGATGTGTCTGTGTGCTGAGGAGTGCCATGTATTCCTGGCAGCCATTAGAAACTGGGAAAGAGGCACAGGGTAGATTTTTCCCTCAGTTGCTCCAGAAGGCACCACCCCTGCCAATCCTAGACTGACAGCAACCATAGCACACTCAGCAGCTGTCTGCCCCCCAAAAATCAGCATCTGTGTGAGTCCCACTGAGTTCACAGATGTGCGTCTTGAGACGAGGTCTCTACTTAGCTTTGCCTTGAGGACACTCAGGATAGCCATTCCACAGATGTTTCCTGGACCCCCACCCCCTATTTTCCAGGCACTGTTCTCAGTGCTGTGGACCACAGTGAACAGGAGAAACAGAGCTGTGCCTGCAGGAGCACTCATTCCAGTGAATGTCAGTTCTCTATCTTACAATTACAGCTTCTTCAGTTTTTCCATATCACAAGGACCTTGTATATCCACTGCAGAAAAACCAAGGTCGGTTCTGGAGTGGGAGGAAGTTCATTTAGTGAATAAAGAAACACAGACAGTGACTACAGAGTGTGGCACACTGGTGACATGCTTGCCTAGAATGCAGGAGGCCCAGCTTTCAATCCTCAGAACCAAGAAAGATCGGGGTAGGGGTGAGTTATCCTGGGAGACTCTCCCCCAAGTTCCCAGAGACCTCTATAACATGTGAACATGTGCTTGTGTGTGTGTGTGTGTGTGTGTGTGTGTGTGTGTGTGTACGTACATGTATGTGTGTGTTATATGTGTGTGGTGCATTCAAATAAATAAGTGGGTGCATGCATCC
The DNA here is from genome assembly GCF_004664715.2 of Peromyscus leucopus. Taxonomy (NCBI): domain Eukaryota; kingdom Metazoa; phylum Chordata; class Mammalia; order Rodentia; family Cricetidae; genus Peromyscus; species Peromyscus leucopus. The sequence continues at coordinate 69,768,712 of NC_051066.1, forward strand.
ATGCACGTGCTTATGGAGGTCAAAGCAAGATGTAAAATATTTTCCTCTGATGGTATCGTATTTCTTTGAGACAGGGTCACTCACTGAACTGGAAGCTCTCTGTTCCAGCCAGGCTGGCTAACTAGCAAGCATTCAGGATTCTCCTGTCTCTGCACCCCAATGCTGAAGTTACAGGCACACACACACACACACACACACACACACACACATACACACACACACTTTTGGCTTTGTATGTGGGTACTGAGGATTTGAACCCAGAGCCTCATCTTGCATAGTAAGTTCCTCTGCCCACTGGGCCATCTCCCCAGCCCCAAGACCTCATTCTTTAAGAGAAGATGAAACATCTTCCTCCAACATTCCCAGAGATACCTCGGGCTCTGCCTCTTTTTCAATTTCATTAAGTTTCTTTTTTTTTTTTCTTAGTCTGGGAGTTCCCTTTACTATCAAATGCAATCAAATTGTCCTACTTTAGCCCACACAGGGGTCAAGAGAAGATGAAAGTAATTTTTAGACTGTTAAAAGCATGGAATTTCATTAAGATTATCACTTGGAAATTATTACTGCACACACCGAGGTTTCTTTCCCAATCTACACATCAAAAGCAACTGAAGAACAGGGTATCAGTGTCTAAAAATACATGGCAGATACATATGGGATCTATAAATGTAACACACATGTTGAAGCTACTATTTGAGAGTCATACTGTGCACACACACACACACACACACAAAAAAAAAAAAAAATGCAAGTTCTCAGCTGCCTAGGATGAAAAATGTCCCCACTGGTAGACTTGGCTCTGGCTTGGCCCAGGTTGTGTTTTCTAGCTTTTCCTCTACGACATTGATGTCAAGATCTAGTATCATACTCAGAAGACTTCAGATTAGAGTTTATAAGAAATAGAAGAGCCAGGTAGTGGTGGCGCACACCTTTAAGCCCAGCACTTGAGAGGCAGAGGCAGGTGGATCTCTGAGTTCGAGGCCAGCCTGGTCTACAGAGTAAGATCCAGGACAGCCAGGGCTACCCAGAGAAACCCTGTCTTGAAAAACATAAGATAGATAGATAGATAGATAGATAGATAGATAGATAAATAGATAGATAAATAGATAGATAAATAGATAAAAGAATTTATCCTAGAGGTTAGGATTTAGTGTTGCTGGAGTCAGGTTGTGGTCGGCTGAATGTGCTGTCCCCCACAGGCCTCCAGCTGGTGTGGCTGTGTGGGAAGTGGAGTGAGTGAGTCCCTGTGGCGGCCTTGAGGCTTATAGCCTGATCCCACTCCCTGCTTCCTGAGTGTGGATGCAGTGTGACCAGCCAGCTTCCTGACCTTACCGTCATGTCTTCTCCAGGAGGGACTGCATCCTTCTTGACTGTAGCCAGAATAAACCCTTTCTCCTCTAAGTCAATTGTGTCCCAGTACTGTATCACAGCAACAGAAACATACGAAATGTATCCAGGCCAAGACTCTGCACCTCACCAGCTCAGTCGGCAATTTGGATACAGAGAAACAGCCCTGGATCTTCCCCTCTTGGCTCCCCACTCTCTGCTCAGAGTACAAGTAGCCTTTAACTTCTAGTTAATGTTTCGTCACTACTTGTCCCCATGGTGAACCTGATATGGAGACACTTGTCCTATATTGGCCAATCTGACCAAATAGCAAATGACCTGATCCCTAGGTTCTGTCTCCTATTCTACCAGGTTTATCCCTGACACCTGTCATTACAGGTGGGGTTGGCCTTCCCTGGAGGTGGAAGGTGTCTCCTCCAGTTGGCCCCAGGGCTCACAGCCAAGCATGGTTGTCAGTTTGAGCTGCTGCTGAGGCAGCTTCTCCATCAGCAATAACTGAATCTCATAAACCTCAAAGCAAGGACTGGGGCATAAGTGACCATGTTTCCTGTGAACTATTGACCACCCAAAGTACCCCGTTATGGGTTTCCAGAATCCCAGGGCTCTTTTGTGGGGCTGGGGATGTGAACTCTGAGCAAAGGACAGAGAGGGGCATAGTTGCATGAAGCTAACCCGGAGAACCAGGCTGGACCCCACTGTTACACTTGGCTGGGGTGGGGGTTGGAATGAGAGCCTTCCTTTTTCTGAGCCACCACCACGCTGTCCTTTATAGTTGGATACCTTTCATATGGACTCCTGGGAAAGTCAGTGTGGGGGACGGAAGAGAATGTAAAGGGCTGGTGGCTCACACAAGCACTGGGTCTCTAGTGAGCACCTGCCTCAAGTCAGACAGATCCAGGAGCTCCGAAAGAACCAATAGCAGACGGCTGTCTGTTTTCACGGACCTCCAAGCCCACCAGGATAGACAGATGGAAACTGAGCAGCTCAGTGAGTAACTGTGGAACTGCAGCAGTGCTAACTTGCAAGGAGAAGGTCAGTGGCCAAAGTCATGGCCAGCAGCCAGGGGCCAACTATTAGGAGCACTCAGGGAGGGGCGTTGTGTCCCTAACCATCAGGAGAATGAAGCCGCCTGGTCAAGGAAGGCATGGTAGAGGCACAGGTAGAAGGCAGCATGGGGACAGACTATCAAGTTCTGTAGATGTAGCTAGTAGATGATGGGTTGAATTATGGCAATGCCATCAGATGAGATGACATCCAGGGAGCTGCTCAGGGGTCTGGGCCTTCACATCTCAGACTCTGCTTTCTGGATTACATCGTGCATGCTGGGCCCTCTGGGTGCCTTTACATTCCCTACGTATCTTCCCCTTCCCTGTGTTATACTCATTACATCGGTCTCCCTCTCAATCACTGTAGAAATTTCTATCGTGTTCTTGTCAGTACTCAAGCTCTGGCGCAAACAAATCTGGGTTAAAAATCTGGATCCACTGATTATTGTTGGTGTGACTTTGTACAAGACATTTCCTCACTCTTGGCCTGTTTCTTCAAAAATTATTATATATATGTATGTATGTTTGTGTGTGCACATGCACATGTATGCAGGTGACCACAGAAAAGTGTGTCAGACTCCTTGGAGCTGAAGTTACAGGAGGTGATGTGGGTGCTGATGTGGGTTCTGGGAACCAAACTCGGGTCCTCTGCAAGATCGGTATACACTCTTACCTGCTGAGCCAATCTCTCCAGCCCCTAAACCTATTTCTTCTTCAAAATACAGAAATAACACTAGTTACTGCACAGGCTCAGTGTAATGGACTGATACACGTAAGTGTTTTTAGAATGGAGCCTGGCACTTACATGGTAAATGGGTAATAAACATTCCTGGTGCCCCAAGGACTTTATATGCACCAGCTCAGTTATTTCCTGCAGAATGCTCTGCTAGTTACCATTATTACTGCCACTTTACAGGCAAGTGTTCACACATTTAAAGAGGGCATTGGGCTGTGCTAGGTGTGAGGACTTGCTGTTAGGGAGACACAGGCACAGACTCTACTCCCAGTGCAGGAAGAAGTGAGAGCACTAGTGGACTCCCACTAAGTCCGGAACCCCTTAAGCTCTATGATAAATGGTGATAAGGAGCTGGAGAGATGTCTCTGGTAACGCGTTTGCCTGGAAGTTGTGAGGACTTGTGTTCAGATCCCTAGAACCTGTGTGAAAATCTGAGCATGGCATGTCAATCCTAGCACTGGGAGGAGCGGGGGCAGGGATGGGCAGATCCCTGGGGCTTGCTGACCTGCCAGTCTAGCAGAAATCAGTGAGCTCCGGGCTTAGTGAGAGATCCTGTCTCAGAAGCTATGGTAAGAAGGCCAGCAAGGCAGCTCAATGTGTAGTGGATAGCTGTTCCAGCTTTGACCTGGAAGTACTACCCCCATTGAGGCATCGGTAACTGTCACGCCTACAAGGTGGGGCCGAGACAGGAGCCCTTAAGACCCAAAATCCGGATGTGCCAGCTCTCTTGATTCCTGGATCCTGAATGCCGGAGGTAGACTGAGCAGAGTTCTCCAAAGAACACCACTGGACTGCGCTTCACCTTTCCTGGACCCTGTAACCTATCCCTTTACTTGTAAGTTACTCCACAAAATAAACCTCCCTTTTAACTACGTGGAGTTGCCTTAATACTACAACCAATATCAATGGGTAAAGGCTCTTGCCTTGCAAACCCAGAAACCTGACTTTAATCTCTGGACCCACATAAAGGTAGGAGGAGAGAATCAGCTCCATAAAGGGGTTCATACACATACAGTGGTACATGTCCTCCCCCAAAACAACACAACACACACAAATCAATGATAGCAACAGTAATATATTAAATAAGCCATGAACCATGAGTCCATAGTGATATAAATAAGCAAATGTACAACTAAACAAATGGACTGTGAGGAATATCCGTCTTCACTACGTCAGAATGCCAACCAGTACATAGAGGAAGTGATGTGGAGTCTCTAAAAGGTCTCTGATTAGGGGCTGGAGTGATAGCTCAGTGGTTAATAGTACTTGCTGCTCTTGCAGAGGACCCATGTTTGGTTCCCAACACCCACATCTGGTGGCTCATAAGTGTCTGTAACTCCAGCTCCAGGGAGTCCAATGCCTTCTCTGGCCTTCAGCGGCACTTGCACACATGACATGCATATCGACTCATGCAGGCACCCACACACACACATCGTAAGGGTCTGATTAGTAAGTCTCATAGAAATAACTGAGTTGAGTGGGGACTGTTGATGGATGCTAAAGCCACAGGGTGAATTTGGGTGAGGACTTGGATCTGTATAGACTCTCCCAAATGCTTATTAATTACAATGGACAAAATCTTGACTTCAGAGTAGCAACGGCAGAGGCCACTTTAACTGCAGATGTAAAGCTAGCTGCATCAGCGCTGGATGAAGCAACACCCTGTGCTTCCTGCCTCCCCACAATGGCTGCTTCTACAAATACACACCCAAATCTAACTGTCACTAATGCACTGAAATCTGTGACAGGAGCACTCCAAGGCCGGCCCTTTCTACCACATATAACTGGTCCATACTCCTCAAAGACCACAAAGGCCAACTGGGGATTGTTCTAGATTAGACACCTGGCAGCTAAGTGATCATGTGATCCTGGGCCAGGAGAAAAATGATTTTTTGCTGTATGAGAACGTGAGTGGAGCAGCTACCTCATGGTGTTAGATTGATGCTAATTTCCTGACTCTTAATGTGGCTATGAAAAACATGTCCTTGTCTTTAGGGGGGAAGTATTGCATCTGCCTCTCCAATGACCCAGAACCAGGAATAGCGATATGTGCCTGTTAAAATAGGTAGATATGTAACGTATGGCGAGCAAGCAAACTAGAGCATGGACATTTGGAGATCTGGTGTAAGGAAGCACACGTGGTCTTTGTAGCACTTTTATACCCTTTACAAACAAATCTGGAATTATTTAAAAATTAAAAGCTATTCATAAACCCAATCAAGCCGGGCAGTGGTGGCGCACGCCTTTAGTCCCAGCACTCGGAAGGCAGAGGCAGGAGGATCTCTGTGAGTTCGAGGCCAGCCTGGTCTCCAAAGCGAGTTTCAGGAAAGGCGCAAAGCTACACAGAGAAACCCTGTCTCGAAAAACCAAAAATAATAAAATAAAATAAAAAATAAACCCAATCAAAGCAATTTTTTTTTCATCCATATTTGCAGAGGGGACAGGAAGAGAGGGAAAGAGTGAGAGCCAGAGAGAGGACTGGCAGCCCAGCCTCTGTGTGGACACTTGCGTTTCCAGCAGCCCTGCAGGGCGCTGACAGAGAGAAGCCTTGCCTTGCTTCTGGCCCTCTTCCAGTGAGGGAGGAAGCAAGACACAGTGGAAGCCTGTGCAGGGGCCTGCTCCAGGACTGGGACAGGGAAGTGGGCCTGGCTTGAGCAGAAGGGGAGCCTGGAAGGCTGCTGGGATGGGCTTGGCTGACTCCCAATGACCAGGCCCCTCTCTCTCCCACCACAGGGAAAGGAAGCAGGAAGTGACTCAAAACTCAGCTTTGAGTTTCTATTAAGCAAGCACCGTCCTGGGTAATTTACATATGTCACTGTGTAACGCTAACCCACACAACACTCACCTTAGAGATGAGGACACCGGCTTAGCAAGGCGAGGACAGAGGGGCTGTGCATAAAGGAGATTAGCTCCCTGACCATCATGCTGAACGCCACTCAAAATGCTGGCTGGACTACAAATTTACCAAATTAACCCGTGACTATGGAACACTCCCAAACAAACGCCAAAAGCTAAATGAAAGCAGAAACCCAAAGAGGTGGTGGTGATGGGGGGTCTATGTCAGGTCCAAAAGAAACCCGGGACAAATGGTTACCTGTGGTGTCTATTAGAATACCAAAGCAGATGCGGATGCCAGGATTCCTCAGTATCAACTACCAGCGGCTGGCTCCTCTCAGCTCTTCTCACCCTGTGCCCCATCCTAAACTTCTCCGGTTCGGGCCTCCCTCCCTTCCCCAAGCTTCTCAGGCCTTTGTAACCCTGACATTTTAGCTGTGTGCTGTCTTGGTCCCCTCTCTTTTTTCTCTTCCTCTCTTGGCTCCTCTTGGTCTCCTTTGCTCACACTCCTCTGTCTTCCTCTCTCGCTCTCCCCCCACCTCCCCTCCCACGGCCCATCCAGTCTGCTGGCCCTCTTCAGTGTTATGACTTTCTCTCCTGCTCTGGACTCTTCCAGGTGCCTCTGGCTGTCTCTCCCTCATGTCTACAAGAAAAAGCCTTCCCCTCAACCATGCCTTGGAGCCGTCATGTCCCCGCTTTATACATCTGGTGCCCAAACCCTCAGTTCATACACTTGCCGTCCTGAGGACGTCAGCTACGCAATGTGAACCCTAGCTTTGCTTCTCGTGGACTAACTTTGTTCTTTTGTGGAGATGGGGACACAGCAGCCAACAGCCAGAGAGCCCGTGGGCACTGACAGAAGTTTCCAGCCCTGACACAAAGCTGGGCCTCTCGTGATCTCCACTGCCAGCATAGGGACGTACTAGAGTGCAACCCACCTCTGGGCACCGGCCCCACTGAACTCTCCACGGAGATCTCAATTCAGAGCGGAGGTAAAAGCCATTCTCTGGACTTCCTAACCCTGGTGGCTCTCAGGGATTTTGCAGTCTCCGTCCACATTCCTTGGTTAAATGGAACCATCTGAAGTCTTAGGTTTAAACAGCCCTCCAGAGGTTTTGGTAAGCATGTGGAAGGAGCTAGAAGCTAATTCCCTCCTCATTTCCTGGAAGATTAAAATAAGCAAAGGTAAACAGAATGACAAGGCAAGTTCTGTTCTAGAAGCCAGAGGCTCAAACGCAGAAAGACTGGAACAAACAAGATCTCACAGAAAAGACATGAAAACTATCGTTCACACAGATAATTATTTAGGGCAGAGAGTGAAGGGTGGGGATTGAAGCAAGCTAGCCCAGGAGGGTCCAATTAAAACAAGAACACACAGACAAAAGCCCTCCGGCAAATAGGCCTGCCCTGTGGCTGGGAACGAGCTTACCAGCGGCTTTGGTACTGGCACCACTGCTGTTTGGATCTCTGTGGTTCCAGGGAGCAGGGGTGGGGTTCTATGTACTGTAGGTGGTTTATCAGGATAGATGTATGAAGTGTATCCCCGAGGTCAGCTTGACTGGATTTGGAGTCACCTGGGAGACACATCTCTGAATACGTCCATGAGGGCATTTGCAGAGAGGAAAACCCACCCTGAATGTGAGGGGCACCATACCATGGGCTGGGGCCTTGGATCAAATAAAAAGGGACAAAGGAGAAAGCAAGCCGAGCACCAACACTCCTGGTCCCTGGCCACAGGGACACAGCCAGCTGCCTCATAGTCCCACCACCATGCCATCTGCACATTGATGGACTCCATCCCCTCCCAGACAAGCCCTTCCCCTTCCTCAAATTGCCTTTGTCAGGTATTTTGTTATAGCAATGAGGAAAGTAACAAATACAAACGCGTTCTACCCACCAGAGACCAGCAGTGCGAGCCCCTAGCCCAAACTGCAGCAAACAAAAAATGACTGTACATTGCCACAAATCTTTTGAGGATAAAGTTTCCCAAGGTTGATAATCCCTGCTGTAAAATAATAATCCAGATCCTTTTGTTATGAGATATTGTGGGCTATTTGTATACCACGTGAAGATATATTACTGTGGTTGGCTCAATAGAGAGCTGAGCGGCCAACAGCTAGGCAGGAGGTATAGGTGGGACTTCTGGGCAGGAGACAGAAAGTAAGAAGAGGAATCTAGGCATGCAGGAGAGATGCCAGGAGATGGAGAACAAGCAAGACATGCAGGAGGAGAGGTAACAGCCACGAGCTATGTGGCAGCACATAGATTAATAGAAATGGATTAATTTAAGTTATAAGGACTAGTTAGAAACAAGCCTAAGCTATAGTCCTAGCCTTTAAATTAATAAGAAGTCTCCATGTCACCATTTGGAAGCTGGCTGGCAGGACAGAAAAAGACTCATTACAATGAGACACACTCCAGATTGGTGAGCACCAGGGAGGGATGGAAAAAAAAAACTCATTTTGGAAGGTAGGTCAAGACCACAAGGGCACAGAGAACAATATCTCTTGGCAACAGATCCCAGAACACACTGGCTGCTCTTGCAGAGGACCCGAGTTCAATTCCCAGCACCCACATGGGGGGCTCACAACCATCTGCAACTCTAGTCCCAGAGGATCCAACTCCCTCTTCTGTTCTCCATGGGTACTGCACACACCTGGTGCACACACCTGAGTTTCCTACAACTAGTGAACTGTGAACACACAACTCACAGGCTTTTAAATTTCTTAAGTGAATTAGCCTAGACTAAAGGCAAAGACACTAAAGAAAAGGGTAGGAAAGGCCACTGAGCTTACCAGCTGGAAAACATTGGCCAGAAAAAAAAATTGTAACCATGGATTAGATGGAAATTCCAACCAAATAGTGTTCAGTGAAAAAAAAAAAAATGGGTCTTAAGAAAATTGCTTCTGTGAGGGAGGGCCACAAAGCAGAATTAGAAGCACAGTTAAGGAGAGCAAGCCAATGCAGGGAGGTGCCTGAGGTGTGTGTGTGTGTGGTGGGGAGGGGGGGGCTGGTGGAAGAGATGTGAGGACAGATAATGGCGGTGCTGGGCCGCAGCGGGAAGCAGCGTTTAGCCACAGCGAAGCAATGGTAACAGGCTCGAAAAAGAGAAGGAAACACAATGGGACAGAGTGAAGACAGTGGTTGTTTTTCATTCCAGTGAAAATTACACACACAGGAAAAAAAAGGACAAAAGAGAGCCAGCATATATATAATTAGAATTCCTAAAGAATAAAAGCCAAACAATGGAACACAATACTTAAAATAGAGTGGAAAGAGATGTTCTTGAAACCAAAGATATGAATCTACCTGAAAGGCACTCTGTGTGCCAGGGACTTTGACCTAGAACAGTCAATTCCAAGACTCTTCTAATAAAATTACCAGGCTTAAAGGGGAAAAAAATTATCCTTTGACCAACCAAGCCAAAAAAATCAAGTGACTCATAAAAGGGATAATAATCAGGCTGGTCTCCCCAACAGTCAATGCTGACCAGAGGCACAAGACTCCTAGAATGTCTTTAACTATTGTATGTCTTCTTTGGATAATGACTGTTTGAGTCCTTTATTTTTTCTTTAACTATTAAAAGAAAAATTGTGTGTATGGGTGTTTTTCCTACATGTCTATACTCCAGGTGTGTGCAGTACCGTGGAGGCCAGAAGAGGGAGCTGGATTCCCTGGGACTAGAGTTACAGATGATTGTGAACCCTGGTGTGGACGCTGGGAATCAAGCAGCCAGTGCTCTTAACGCTGAACCATCTTTTCAGCCGTCTTTACCCACTTTTACTAGGACTGCTTTTTGCTGTAGTGTTGTAGGAGTTTCCTAAGTATTCTGGACACAACACCTCTTTGGATATATGACTCAGAAATGTATCTTTTCAATTCTGTAGATTGTCTACTCGTCTTCTTTTTATTTCTTCCTTCCTTCCTTCCTTCCTCCTCCTTCCTCCTCCTCCCTCCTTCCTTCCTTCTCTTCCTTTCTTCCCTCCTCCTTCTTTCTTTCTTTCTTTCTTTCTTTCTTTCTTTCTTTCTTTCTTTCTTTCTTTCTTTCGGTTTTTCAAGACAGGGTTTCTCCATGTAGTTTTGGTACCTGTCCTGGACTAGCTCTGTAGACCAGACTGGCCTCAAACTCATGGAGATCCTCCTGGCTCTGCCTCCTGAGTGCTGGGATTAAAGGTGTGTGATGTAGTAGGTTTTTGTTGTTGTTGTTGTTTGTTTGTTTGTTTGTTTTGTTTTTAATCTTTGCTCTTTGGAGGGTCTGCCACTCAGCTCCCAAATAATCACACAGAGACCTATTCTTTCTTATGAATACCAAGCCTTAGCTTGGCTTATTTCTAGCCAGCTTTTCTTAAATTATCCCATCTACCTTTTGCCTCTGGGCTTTTGCCTTTATCTATTTCTGTATACCTTTTCTTTCCTTCTTATTTAGTGTCTGGTTGTATGGCTGGGTGGCTGGCCCCTGGCATCCTCCTCTCCTCCTTTTCTCTTTCCATTTATTCTCTCTGCATGACAGCCCTGCCCATTCCCCTCTCCTGCCTAGCTACTGGCTGTTTAGCTCTTTATTAGACCAATCAGGTATTTTAGACGGGCAAAGTAACGCAGCTTCACAAATGAGACATAAAAGAATGAAACACATCTTTGCATCAATAAACAAATATTCCACAGCATAAATGAATGTAAGACATCTTAAATTAATATTCCACAACAGTGTGCCACCACATTCATTCATTCATTCATTCATTCAGTGTGTGTGTGTGTGTGTGTGTGTGTGTGTGTGTGTGTGTGTGTAGGTCAGTGTGTGTGTAGCTGTGCAAATCAGTTCTCTCCTTCTACCATGTAGGTCGCAGAGATGGAACTCAAGTCATCAGGCTTAGTGGCAAGAACCTTTATGCTCACTGTGCTGTCTTGCTGTAGCCGATTTATTTTCTTGTGGAATCTTGCATATATGAAAGCTTTTAATGTTTAAGCCAAGGACCTGCCTCGAAACCTAGGCTGTCCTGAACTCGTCATGTTCCTGCCTCAAACTCTATGATGCTGGTATTATAGACACATGTCACCAGGCCTAGCAGAAAGATTTAAATGTTGATTAAATATGACTTGTATATTGTTTTTTTTAACTGTTTGTGCATCTGGCATTACATGTGAGATACCATTAGGCCACAAAGACTTGCTCCTATATTCTTCTAAGCATTTTATTATTTTAGCTCTTATGTTTTGAATTTTTGGCCCATTTTGAGTTAGGTTTTGTACATGCTATGAATCAAGGGCCCACTGTCAAGCTTTGGTTTGTGGGTACCCAGTTGTTCCAGCACCAGTTGGTGAACACAAACCACCATTTGCTGGCTGTATTAGTTACTGTCTTGTTGCTACAACAAAATACCCATCAAAAGCTTCATAAAGAAGGGAAGGATTTATTCTAGCTCACAGTTCAAAGGGGCAGCATGGCAGGGAGTCGTGGTGCGGGAGCTTGAGGCAGCTTGTCAAATTTCATCCGTAATCAAGACACAGAGAGCCATGAAAGCTACAGGACTCACTCTCTCCTTATCCAGTCCAGGATCCCAGCACATGGGACGGTCCTGCCCACTTAGGAGTCTGTCCACTTCAGTTAACCTAGTTTAGAAAATCCCTCACATACATGCCCAGAAATTGTTTCCATGGTGATTCTAAGTCCTGTCTCGTTGACAAGTCAAAATGAACCTTCACACCCATCCAATGGCCTTGGCACTTTGGTGAAACAACTGGCTACTGACTACGATTCTGGTTTTGGACCCTCAGTTCTACATCATTATGTTTATCCTACTACCACTCTGGTTAGATTTCTGTAGTTTTTCAGTGCGTTTTGAACTTGAGAAGTGTGTCTTCCAACTTGGTTGTTTTTCAGGATGATTCTGTCTACTTCATGCTCCTTAGAATTTACATGAATCATAGAACTAGATTTTCCATTTGTGGGCAGGTATTAGAATGCTTATAGAGGTGCATTGAACCTATAGGTCAATGTGAGAATATTAGACGTTAACAATATTAACTTTTCTATGTAATGAGCATGGAATATCTTTCCACTTACTTAGTTGTCTTTAATTTCTTTCAGCCATGTTTCACAGTGTTCAGCGATTTATAGTTATGTCTCCCTAGTTAAATTTATTCCTAAGTATCCTATGCCTTTTAGGTTTTTTCTATAATAAAATATTATAACCGAAAGCAACCCGAGGAAGAAAGGTTTATTTGGGCTTACAGTTCCAGAGGGATAGAGTCCATCATGGGTGAGGGTGGGGGCAGCAGGAAGCAGAGATCACATTGCATGTGTACACAGAGAGCAGAGAGACAGAAGAGCTGTTTGATGCTTGTTGGTGCTATCCTAAGTGAGGTTCTTTTCTTGCTTGTTCTCAGATTGTTCTTTGCTAGTGTGTAGAAATACACCCGATTTGGGGATATGGTTCATCTTTCTTGAGGAAGTTTCTTTCCATTCTTACTTTGTCCAGTGCTTTGTTTTCTTTCGCTGACACCAGGTGACAGATTCAGTTAAGTGATCTTTCTGGATGAATTGAGAGGTCCGGGTGATTTTTTCCCTACCACATTGCTCTATTGCTGGAGTGTAACACACTGGTTGCTTTGTTTTATATTAAATCACCTTCGCATTCTGACTGGTTGTGCCATGTAATCCATTCAGTATGCCATTGGGTCTGGTTTGCATGTATTTGTTGAGGGTTTTGCATGTAGATGTTGACCTACAGTTTTCTCATGGTGGTTTGGCTTTGCTATCAGGGTTCTGCTGGCCTCTTGACATGAGTTGAGACATGTTCTCTGGCATTCTATATTTTGGGGAAAAAGATACAACTTGTTCTTCACATGTTTGGTAGAATTTTCACTGAAGCAGTCTGGTCCTTGACGCTTCTTCGCTGGGACTTTTTCAATTGTTATTTCAATATCTTTATTTGTTGTTATCAGTATACAATTAGGTTGGTTTTTTAAAACATATTTTCAGATTAAATCCAAATTTGTTTTGTTTTCGTTTTGGGACACAGAGTCTCACTCTCAAATCCCGCAAATGAAGGTTAGCCACACTGGCTCAAGTACACTTAGAGGCTGAAAATGAAGAGGATGAGCAAAGTCATACCAGATAGATAAGAATAATTAGGATGCCAGGATTTTATTAGCAAACAAATGCAATCCAGGCTAAAGAGCATTAAGCACGATGACAGGGAGCTATGTAATATTTCAGAGTGCCATCCAAATTAAATGCAAATATAGCTAAAACTAATAGCTGTGCCATAGATAACCAAGTTATTCCACTCAACATTAATTTCAGCAATGCATAGAGGTCAGCAGCACACTAGTATCCACCTCTTTCTTGCGGGTCATGTGGAGAGAAAAGCAAAGTTCATGTGCCTTCAGGGCAATTCTGCAGGGCAAGAGACCTCTGCCACACAGTGAAAAACTGTTATCTTTATCCTAAAAGAGCCTGGAAGAGCACGAAGCTTATCTCACTCAGTAGTTCAGGGGCCCACATTCCTTCCAGGCTGTGGCTTGGTGAAGCCAGTTTAAATCTGGCTAGGCTTGGTGGTGCATGCCTGTAATCCTAGCACTCAGGATATGACACAGGATTACCATGAGTTCCAGGCCAGCCTGGATTACAGAATGAGACCCTATCTTTCTTTCTCTCTCTCTTTTTTAATTCAGAAGAAAGAGAAATGGGGATATATGTGTGAAGAAGAAAGAGAAAGGGCAGTTAAATAGTGAAGGGGAAGAGGAGGAAGGAGAAGGAAGAGGAGAATGGCGGTTTGAATAAGAATGGGCCCCATACGCTCAGGTACTTGAATGTTTGGTCACTAGTTGATGGAACTGTTTGGGAAGGATTAGGAGGTGTGTATGACCTTGTTGGAGGAGGGGTGTCACTGGGTTGGGCTTTGGGGGTTCAAAAGCTCACACCATTCCCTGTAGCATGAATCTTAAAAGTTCTTATTCATAAAGAAGAAACTTGAAGCCAGGTATTGGGGTGAACACTGGAAGATCAGAGAGACAGAACAAGCCATAGTTCACCTCACCTGGCCAACTTCTCAGCTGATCTGTGTCCTCATATCCGAATGGCTCTCAGCTGAACTGTGCTGCTCAAAACCTAAAAGCTTAACCAGCCAAATGCTTAACCAGCCAAATGCTTCTAGTTTCTGGTCCTCATGCCTTATATACCTTTCTGCTTTCTACCATCACTCCCTGGGATTAAAGGCTCGCTTTCTGGGATTAAAGACGTGAGTCACCATGCTTGACTGTATCCTTGAACACATGGATTTCTGCCTCTGGAATGCTAGGATTAAAGACGTGTGCTACCACTGCCTATCCTCTATGTTTAATATTGTAGCTGTTCTGTCTCTGACCCCAGATAAGTTTATTAGGGTGCACAATATTTCGGGGAACACAATACCACCATAATTCCCAGTTCGTTCCCCCCTCTCTCTGTCCCCTACCCTTCCTTTCTCCCCCTCTCTCTTTTGATCTCTCCCATGTGGATCAGGTATAAGCTCTCAGTTACTGCCCCAGCACCCTGCCTGCCTGCATGTTGTCATGCTTCATGCCATGATGCTCATAGACTCTAACTCTCTGTGCCCATGAGCTCCCAGATTAAATCCCTATCTTAGTTGCCTTGGTCTTGCTGTCTCTTCACAGAATAGGACAGAGACCTAAACAAGAAGGAAAAGGAGGAGTGGAAGCAGGGTGGAGAAAGGAGGAAGAGGATGAGCAGCCACCAAGTTACCAATGTAGTCCGTTGCTATATTGGTGGAGGAGATCATGGGTCTGTGTGATGGCTATTCTTTGTTGTCAACTTGACTACATCTGGAATGCACTACAATCCAGAAATGGAGGGCACACTTGTGATCTGGACCTTGAGGCTGGAAGATATAGGCTTTTTATCTGGACCTTGAGGTGAGATGAGACACGCCTTTAATCTAGAACTTGAGGCAGGAAGACACACCTTTAATCTGGGCCACACCTTCTGCTGGAAGCCTGTATAAGGACCATGGAAGAAGGAGGAATTGTTAGTTCTTCACCTGCTTGCTCTCGCCTTGCCAGAACATCCATTCCTTCACAGGCATTGAAGCATTCTTCTTCAGGATTCCAGCATATACAGAAGACCAGCTGAGACACCCAGCCTTGTGAGACTGAGCAACTACTGGATTCTTGGACTTTCCATTCACAGCTAGTCATTGTTGGACTGGAGCCTGTAAGTCATTCCAATAAATTCCAGTGTGTGTGTGTGTATGTGTGTGTGTGTGTGTGTGTGTGTGTGTGTGTAGAGAGAGAGAGAGAGAAGGGGAGGGAGGAAGGGGGAGAGAGAGAGAGAGAGATTCAGTCTATAACTTCTATGACTCTAGAGAACCCTGACTAATACAAGCTACATGTCAGTTATCATGAGCCTGGATCCAATGTGGCAATTATTATTTGCATATATGTTCTATTGCAGAAAATTTGTGGTGGGCTAGGGTGGGCTGGGTGCAGCTTAACTTAATGACTCAGAAAAAAAATGGAAAAGAGTTTAGGAGCCCACTACCAGTGTCCACCACAGCCTCTGCCTTGGCCACTGCTTATCTGGGCAAGTTTATTCTCCCACAAATAGGGCACACATCACCCTTCTGTATGGTGGACAAACCAAAGTTCACCCAAAGAGTTAAGTGCAGAGCTTGTCATAGGTTCAGCTATGGTTCTCCATAAGAATGATGACTTATTTCTTTGTTTTATTGTGGTTTGTTTGTTTTTATTGGCCTGTTTTTTGAACAGAAAGAGAAAGAAGACATGGAGTTGGATGGGTGGGGAGGTGGGGAAGATCTGGGAGGAGACAAGGGAAGGGGAAACCATGATCAGAATGTACTGTATGAAAAAATATTTCTTTTCAATTCTAAAACAACAATGAAAAGAATGATGACCATCTTAATTAGGTTTTCTATTGCTGTGAAGAGACACCATGACCACAGTAACTCTTATAAAGGAAAAACATTTGATTGGGTGGCTGACTTACAGTTTCAGAGGTTCAGTCCATTATTACCATGGCAGGAAGCATGGCAGCATGCAGACAGACATGGTGCTGGAGAAGTAGCTGAGAATCCTACATCTTGCACAACCAGGAAGTGAACTGACACACTGGGCGGTATCCTGAGCATAAGAAACTCAAAGCCTGCCCCCACAGTGACACACTTCTTCCAGCAAGGCCACACCCACTCCAACAAACCTCACCTCCTAATAGTGCCACTGCCTGTGAGATTATGATAACCAATTACAAGCAAAATACCACAAGGACCTATGAACTGAAAGACAATTTGCGGGCCCCACTCACTTGCCAAGTAGACAATGGAGGACAGGGAAAGGAAAATCATGATAAATACCCCCATTCTGAATGGGAAGAAGACATGGATGACACCCAGGATACAGCAGGAATGGTGGAGGGCCCTGCTGTCCTGGTTTTGCCCTCTGGAAGATTCTACCTTGTCTGTCCTGCTCATCTGAAGTAGATTTCATGAAGTATGTCTTCCTTAGAAGCTGTTTGGGGACCTGAACAATTAAGAGGCTTTGTAATATAGTTGGGAAAAACAATTGCCTGGACACTGTGCTAGGATTCTCTCACATTGTCTTCCAATCAGTCTGTAGGCCAATAGCCACATGCATGCCTCTTTCTCACGTAACTTTTATGCTGACGTCACTTCTGTGCATCCTTTCTTGGCCACACCCTTTCTCCTCTCCTGACAGCTCTTTTGAAAGTGCTGGAATAGGCTCACATAGGAATGAGCACTCCTGAACCATCCCTTGCTTTGAGGCTGCATCCCTCTAATGCAAAAAATGGTGGTAAATATCTTTGTCCATGTCACAGATACAGAGGACACTAATAATACCATTTACTAGACAGATGTAGTATACAAAAATAATAAATACGCCATATTTCTTGTAGCCATAGACCTTTCACCAGGTCACAGAAAATAATCTCACAAATTTACAGGAAGATAATTGTTATAGAAAACATTATTAGGTCCCAATGGAATTGAAGAAAAAGAAAGTAATAACAGTCTTGTTCTGGTTGTTATTACTATTTTTTTTGGACAGTTTGACACAGTCCAGGGTCATCTGGGAAGAAAGAACTTCAACTGAGAAGATGTTCCCATCAGATGGCTGATAGGCAAGTCTGTGAGGCATTTTATCGATTAATGATTGACGTGGAGGGCCCAGCCCACTGTGGGTGGTGTCAGTCCTGGGTTTGTAGCCCTAGGTGGTATATGAAAGTTGGTTGAGCAAGCCACAAGGAATAAACCAGCAGCAGAGTTCCTTCATGGCTTCCGCTTCGGTTCTGATTGTGGGGGCACACGCTGGGAAGATGAGCTGAAGAAGTACAGAGAGGGGACCTGACTGAAGGCTTGAGGCACGCCTGGAAGCAGGAACAGAGAAGTCACACGTGATCCTCACAGTTCACTAAAGATTAAGTGCAAGAGATGCCAACAGCCACCCTCTCCCCAACGCTATCCCCCACCCCCACCCCAGTTACAGCGGTGGACCGGAATAATAAAGCCACGGGAAAAATTCCCATTTGGAAAAGGGAATAACAGGACACTGGAGGCGTCACTGGCACAGCCACAGACCAACCTGGCTGCTTCCTGCTCTGAGAAAGAAACTGTTGCCCCTTTAGCCAACTCCATTCTGAGACTCTCTCCTTTCTCCGTCATCTTCTGGGGCCACAGCATCAGCAAAGAGAATGTTAGAGGACCTGGCCTCTTTGGGAGTCAGTGGGGGTGGGCAACCATACTAACCACTTCTTAGTCCTTTATTCCTTCTTGGACAATAAAAGTGAACCAATAAAAACTAGTTGGGGCCAATGGAATGGCTCAGTAGGAAAAGTATTTCCCACACTGCAACTTGATAACCTGAGTCCAATCCCTGAGGCTCATATTTGGGGGGAGAGGGGTAGGGGTTGAGGCAGTGCCAAGCATCTGTAATCCCAATACTCCTAAGGGGAGATGGGGGAGGGGCAGGGTAGGGATATTGTCCAGAAGCTCGTGGGCCAGCTAGCCTAGGGCACACAGCATGGCTGAACAGGAGCATGCCTGCCTCGACACAGTGGAAGGAGAGAGCTGGTTCCACAAAGTTGTCCTTGGATCTCCATGCATGTGGCTGCATATGCATGTGTGCCCCCTGTGTGTGTATGTGCATGTGCACACATGTGCGCACAAGTTTTAAAAGTTTTAAATCTTAAAAGAACATTCCTCTGATGTTTGCAAGGTTTTTAAGCAACCACACCCAACAATGCCTTTGGGTAGAGTCCTGAAGTCAGCTATCTAACTTGGCTTCCTGCCCTCACCCAGGCTTCTTGTAATTTGGGCTATCTTAGGGTGGTGCCAAACCAGTACATTTGAAGGGAACAGCCTTAAGAGCCTGTGTTGGATGTCTTGGGTGGCCTCTGAGAAAGGTGCTAAGCAACTGAGTCTGAATTCTTAGTGTGGGGGTGAAAAAGCACCCATGTTTCCAGACACTGTGTGGGTAGTTTGAGTGTAATTGGCCCCCATAAGGGCACAGGCTGTGGCACCACTGGGAGGCATGGCCTTTTTAAAGTGGGTGTGGCCTTGTTGGAGGAAGTGTGTCACTGTGGGGACAGGCTTTGAGGTCTCCTTTGCTTAAGTTTTGCTCAGTGTCACAGTCCACTTCCTGTTGCCTCCTGATCAAGATGTAGCCAGCACCATGTCTGCCTGCACGCTGCCATGCTCCCCACCATGATGATAATGGACTGAACCTCTGAGCTGTAAGCTGCCACCCCAATTAAATGTTTTCCTTTATAAGAGTTGCTGTGGTCATGGTGTCTTCACAGCAATGGAATCCTTAACAAGGACACACTGCCTGTCTTTCTTGAAAGGATCTGCTACAGGGCAGGGGGAATGCATACTACCTGTTGAGCTTTCCCAACATCTAGAGCCATTGGCTTTGTTAGCACCTGATCAGCCTCCCAGATGTCATAGAAGTGATTTTTCTCCAATGCTTTGCCAACAAGTCATCAACTTCCCAGTTGGCAAATGTGTGCCATCCCTGAGTGCAGCAAAAAATGACCAGGCTGGCAGCACCTGCTGCCAGCACACATTTCCATTCAGGGAAGGCTGGTATTGCAAGTACGAAGACTCAATGGCTCAAAGAAGACAGTAGCATGTATTGTCATGTGTAAAACTCTGTGGTGATCCCTCCCAATGTAAGGACACTTGTTTAGCTCCACAAGTCATTAGGAGACCTGGGGTTCTTCCCCTTGTTGGCTCCATTGCCACAGGGTTGCTGCTATTATGTGTCTCCATTTGTGGAAAAGGGAAAGAATGTGATTGCAGTGTGAGAGGAGGTTCACTCACAATCTTAGGGCCACACAAGAAAGTGGGTCATGAGAATTAGCTACATGGCCTAGGGAAGGATGAATGGGCAAGAAGTCATTAGGAATTCTTGTAGTTTTGGAGCCGCTGCCCCGACCCCTCCTCCCCTTCATATACACAGGCCACACACTCTCATTCCTACCCGGAAGCCCAAACAAGCCCAACGGATTATCACGATATATCTTAGTATGGTGAGCATTGCCATTTCCCCAAGTTTACCCTAAAATGGTGTCCACCACCCTTCCTGTGCCAAGTGGGGGCCGAGGGGAAGATTTAGAAATACTAGGAACACAATGGATATTGTGAATGAAAGAGTTTGCTAGCCCAGGGTATCCAAGAAGCAGGTATCAACAAGAGATTATGTCAAGAGAAGGCTGGCGTGGTGGCTTAGCCGTAAAGGTACTTCTCACCAAGCCAGACAACCTGAGTTTGATTCCCCAGGAAGCACACAGCAGAAGGAGAAAACCAGCTCCTGCAAGTTGTCCTCTGACTTACACACGCACTCCTTGATACACATGCTTATACACACACATACACACACACACACATACACACATACATATACACACATACACATATGCACACACATACACACACACACACATACACACATACATATACACACATACACATATGCACACACATACACACACACACACACACACACACACACACACACACACACACTACATTTTTAAGTGTCAAGATGTGCCTGTGTGGAATGAAACAGGGAGGGGCCTAGGAAAGACTGGAGTGGCTGCCAGCTGGGATGTGTGACAGATCCTGAGAGACAAGATGGAGAAGGTTCCCCGCAGAGGCACAGCAGCTATGAAAGCTACAGCAGAGCATTAGCACATGCTGGGGCCCAAGACTCCCAGCTACAAACTCTTCACACCTCCTTGGATCACTAGCTGTGTGCACACTAGTGTCAGCATCATTGAAGGAGGTGAAGGGATTCAAAGGCAGAGAGCATCCTCTGGTCATTTACATGCCCCACAGGAAGAACTCTGAAAGGCAGCCACCCTCGTGGCTGCCATAGAGGCTTAGAGCAGAAAACTAGGGATCTGTACTCTAGAAACAGCACAGGCTGGGAACTGAAAACATATAATACCAGGTCATAATGCACTAACTATATTTGGGGTGTGTGTGTGTGTGTGTGTGTGTGTGTGTGTGTGTGTCTAACAGCAAAGTCTCATGTAGCCCAGGCTAGCCTCAAACTTGCTATGTAGCTGAGGAGGATGACCTTGAACTCTTTCCAGGCACCTTGGAGGAGCCCTGCCCCCAAGCCTACCCCCCTCTTCCACCGTCCCAGGCTTGCTCTCTCAGGTATGGCCACACCGAAACCTCTGTTTCTCTTCCAGCCTCTCTCTGGGCCACTGATTCTACTGCACATCTTTTTCCATCATCTCTCAGAACTGCTACTTAGAGGCCAAACTAAGAACCTGGGACAAAATTAAATATCAATTCTGTGCCTGTAGGTAGGAGCCTTAGCTTCAATGAATAGGTTAGATACCTACTCGGATTTTATTAAACTATGATGCAGATCCATGTGTACTGACACTAAATGCAGATCCATTCAAGTCAAAATGCAGGATGAAAATGACTTATAGAGCACAGACCAAATATGTACACATAAGCACAGCTTCCAAAATGCCTGCCTGTTCACCCCTGGGCAGTGGGAGTAAGAGGGATGTGCTTTGCACTATAATGAACAAATATTTCCCAAATGATCAATATAGAAAAATCCAAGTTGGAAGTGGTGAAACTTGCCTATAGCACTTGGGAAGCAGAGGCAGGAAGAACAGGAGTTCAGAGCTGTCTTCAGCTGCATTGAGATCTGGAGGAAAGGATATGGTTTCTACAACAATCCTCCATGTGGGCCAGGACCCTGCATGGAGACTCTCCGGGAAGGCCTTCAGTGAGGTAGAGGGATCGTTCAGAAACCTGGGGCATCTGGCTCTTGGGGAGGAAAAGGAGCCAGAGTTGAAGAGCTGAGACAAGAATAAGGGACAGGAAAGTCCTTAGTGAAGCTGTAGCCTTTTGCTCCCAACCCTGGAGCTCAGGCTAGCCCAGCCTGACAGCTGCAGTGACTGGGATCAACCACAGTTGCCTCACAAGAATGAGGTCCTGGCAGCTAAGGGCATGCTGTTAGGATTCCTGACACAGTGGAGCCATTTTGAGTGCCATGGTGCTCTCAGGGGCTGGCATGGGGCTAAAGCCCCAATCGCTAGCACCCTGTGTCTGTCCTCCCATCTCTGAGCCAGTAGGAGAGGCATCCTTTCATACGTTGTGTGTGTATTTTATGTTTGTTTCCTCTGCTCACTGTCTTGCACATAGTATGGCTTCATGAGACAGAGGAGAAAAGGAGTAATTTAGATCCTAAGTGAGTCATGTGCAGGAAGACAGACAGCCGGACACAAACACACACACACAGAGTCTAACCCTACAGACAGCCGGACACACACACACACACACACACACACACACACTAACCCTACCACTTACGGGGACACACACACACACACACACACACACACACACACACACACACACACACACACACACACACACAACACACACACACACACACACACACACCACACACACACACACTAACCCTACCACTAGGGGGCGCCTGAGCACGGAGACTTGGCTACCTCTGAGCAGAGTTTGTATTTGTTCTCGGGTTTAGCAATCTGGCCCAGGTGAGCCGTGGACTAATTCTGCGGGCTTGATCGTTCGGGACTGGGTATAAGCACCGGCTCTCCTTAGCAGAATGTTGTTTGTTACCCCGGACGCCACCTGCCGCCAGGCAACACTGCTCCATTCCTAGCCCGGGAGATTTCGGCTGTAGAATGTGGGGTGGCCGCTGAAGAGCCCTGGGAAGGGAAAGGAGACCCAGAGTCAGCAGCCCTCGGCTCTCCTTGTGGTTTCTTCCTGGAAGCTGGGCTTGTTTTCTACTCCGTAAACAAAGACCTATGCTGAGAAAGGGTGGGGATGCGGTGGGACCTTGTCGCCCTGCTGACTCTGATCCTCCCTCCGCGGTAGCCTGAGGGAGCCTAGGAGAAGGGAGGGAGGAAGAGACTTGATTCACCCGAAGCACAGGTGCACTGGGCACTGAGCTGAGTCAGCGCAGCGTGAGGGGGCGGGGAAGGGAGGAAGAGTCGCTCACCTGCCGGGACAGCGAATGCGCACCCACACACTCACCCTCCCTCGGCTTAAACGTCCCGGCCCGACTTCCCATTGTTGGTTCGGGATTTGGTCTCCTGCGGTCTCCCAGCACCACGATGTCTCCCACAAAGAAGACATCGCCAGGAAAGGGCAGAGTGGTATCTTGCCTGCTAGGTAACCCGGACCTCCCTGAGAGGTCAACCGCACAGAAGAGAGAGCTCTCCATCCTTAGAACACCACCCTCGCCTCCCAGGCCATGTGGAGAGCAGACCAGAGCGTCAGGGACACCCTGGGCCGGGTGGGGACCCACTTGGGTAGGCAGGTGCACCGGAGGTGTCGCCTCAATCTGGAGACAGAAGTTTTCTGGGTTACCCCACTTGGCCCTCCCTGCCCCTTCCTCATCCACATTTCCTCCTCCTCTGTCTTCCAAACCGGACCCACTAAAGTTCAAGAAGTCCAAAGCCCGGAGAAGTGCACTGTGTAAATATATTGGCTTTATTTGTGTCCATTCGGACGCCTCACCGACAACATCCAGGTAAAAAGACCGTTAAATAAAACGCCTTCAGCTATTGCAATGCAAAAATAAATATCAATCCTCCGGCTGCAGCAGCAGGCGCGCTGCGCCCCAAGTCCCCTCGGCCAGCCCAACAATTATAAAAGTGTTCAGCGAGAGTGTCGGCGTGAGTGTGAACGGGTGTGCGATGGGGGTGGGGCACAGTGGAGCGGTGTGCAAAATCGGAGTTGCAAACCAAAAGGCCTTGCAGCGGCGACCCCCGGCAGCGGCGAGCCAGCTCAGCACGGGCCGCCTCCCGCGCACACTCACAGTTCGTACTGGGAAAGAGTTAAAAAATAAACATTTACAAGGGCAAAGAAAGCGGCTCCCCTCCCTGGCGTCCCCGAACTGGCTCCAGGGAGCCGGCGTGTCCGCGGCCCGGCAAGAGTCAGAGCGAGCGAGGGGTGCCGATCCCCGATGGTCGGGGCCGCCTGGGGGCACGGGTCCCCTCCGGGTGCGCCCGCGGCTTTCCGGCGCGTGGCAGCGGAGCGAGTCCCCAAGCTGGCTGTTGCCTCACAGGGCCGAGTCGGAGTCGCTGGAGTCCAGGCTGTTCCTCAGTTTGCAGCTGGCGAGCGGCTCCCTCTGCAGCGACAGGCTCTGCGTGCTGCGGCGCAGGCACTCCAAGCTCTGCAGGAACGACTTCTTGGCCTTCTCCTCCTCCATCGGGGACACCCCCTCCTCCTCCACCTCCTGGATCTCGTCGAAGGTCACCGGCTGCGTCTTGAAGCGGGACTGGCGCGGCCGCCGCAGCCGGCCCTTGCCCTTGGGCAGCTTGGCGGGCCGCACCGGCTGCGGGAACTCGTCGGCCAGGCACACGAAGTGCGGCATCACCGCCTGGTAACTGGAGCAGATGCCCATGAGCTCGCCGGGCTTGGCGGCCGCCATGGCGCCGTCGGTGGCTGCGGGGCCGGGGGGCGGCGGTGCGCCCGGGCTCTCCGGGGGCGGCCGCGGCTCCGGGGTCCCCCGGGAGGCGGCAGCCTGAGGCTCTCCGGGCGGGGGATCCAAATCTGCTGCGGGGTGGCGGCGGGCCTCGTTGGCCCGAGCCGGCGCTGCTGGGGAGGGATGGCGGGCGGGCGGGCCCGTCGAGGGGCGCGGGGCTGTGCTGAGCTGCTCCGCGGCGCTCTGAGAGGCTCCCTGCCGCCGCTGTCGCTGTCGCCGTGTGCCCCGCGGCAGCCCGCCTCGCTGCTTATATAGCCCGCCTCTGCCCACACGACTGCAAGCTCGGATGACAGCGAATGCCATTTAAAGCGTGCGCGCCCCGCGCCCTTCCGCCTGACGTCGCCCTCCCCGCCACTCTGGGAAAGTAACGGCCCCTTCCCTGGCCCCGCCCGCCAGGCCCCGCCAGCCACGATCCGGAAGGCGCGCCCCGCCTGCCGCGGTCTATCCAGCGAAAGTACCAGCTGCTCCGGGACCCTGCTACCCGGACCCAGAGAACCGGGCCACCACTGTCGGTCCTGGGACACCCTCAGCCCCAAGTCTGCACCGATCGGAGTGGCCGGGATTTCAGGTCGCTTCCCCCGTCCCCAGCTCCAGTCATTCCAGGGCGGCGCAGGCTCTTCTGCCAGGTACCGCGCCGCCACAGGGTGGCTGCTGGCTCTCCTGTGGGTCTCCACAGCCAGGGCGCCCAGCTCCCCAGACCCTGAACTCAGAGAAATGGGCGGATTTCTGAAGCCATCCCTCCCCAGGCGCCTTACGGTACACACACACACACACACACACACACACACACACACACACACACGCTCACGCACGAATACAAACACACCCCATTATTCCATCCCAGTTCTTCCCTTCCCTACGTGCTTATCTCCTCACTCTCCCCACCCCAAGTCCCTCTGGCACCCCCATTCATGAACCGCAGAGTGGCACTTGGATAGGGCACTAACAACAATAATAATAGCTCCCATCTGGAGCACTCTATCAGAGCCAGCCAGAGAGCTCCCTGTACATACATTATCTTGTTCATCCTCCTAACAGCCGGGTGGGATAATTAGTATTCCTTCAATTTCACATGAGAAAATGGAGGCGCGGAAGAAATAATTAACTACTCCACTAGAAACTGATGGAAACGAGCGGGGTGGACTCCAGAACCCAACACTAAGGGTAGCATTCTCAAGACAAATCCCACCAGTGAGTGACCCAAGACCTTGGGCAAGAAGGTTCACAGCCCTTGCTCATGCCCCAGGGCCCCAGGAGGTAACTCTGTGAGTCCTGCCTTAACCTGGATGCTCATGGCCTCTAGCAATGGAGGCTATCAGTGGGGTTTGGCCTCCATATATACCCACTCACCAGAGGCCTATTAAGAATTTGTGTGGGAGCTCGAGAACTAAATGGGAGCCCTGGTGAAAGAGTCCTGAGTACAGGGTATTGGCAAACACCTGTAATCTCAGCCCTTGAGAGATGGAGGACAGAGGATCCGGAGTTCAAAGCCAGCCTGGGCTACATGAGAACTTGTCAAGAGAGGGAGAGGGAAAAAGAAGGAGCCCATAGCTTCCATCATAAAAGTTCATTCTAGTTGGGGTGGGGTGGGGTGGGGCATAAAAACATCAACAAGAACAGGTGGCTTGGTGGAAATGCAGAGGGAGAGGTGGGCAGAGCTGTTACCGGGAGAGGCTTCTCCAGGGGGGTGGCACTTCGCCGGCACCTGATAGACAATGACAGTACTGCTAAGCGCTCCAAATGCACCGGGGCAAGTCGGGTTATGCATCAACTCGGGCAAGTGACGCCATGCTATCCTCTCAGCAACCTTGGGGAGCCACAACCATAGCACCGCTGGGCATACCGGAGGAAAACAGAGGCACAGGAGAGCTGAGCGACTTGTCCTGTAGCTGGTCAGCGGCAGAGGTGAGATCGAAAGCCCTTACTGTTACCCACCACACTGCGGGGGGGCACGGGGGTGGGGGGATGCCAAGGCAGGAAGAAAGTGTGTGAGTGTCAGGACCTTTGGCACAAGGCACTAAGGCAGCAGTAGGATTGGTGAGTACAGTGACCACTGGGCAGCCTGTGTGACCGCGTAGGAGAGGAGGACGAGAAGTGGGGAGTTTCTTAAGGTCTTGAGGCCGTGCCATAGAATAGAATTTCATCATGAGGGCATCAGTAAGGTATTGACGGGGATTTCCTCTGATTGATGTTTTTCAAACTCACTGTGGCTACTGTGAGGCGAGAAGTGTGGGCACCAGGGAAGCCACCTAGATGACTGCCACATGACCTCGCTCAGGCCACTAAAGCCTTGCATGAGGGCCGAGGCCATAGAGATGTAGGAAAATGTTTTGATGTGTGTTTGTCTGGAGATGGGGTATGGGGCAGGCCTCAGGGATCCAGGCTAACTTCTAAGCAGTTGGCTCCAGCAAGCGTCCAAGGGTGCTTACTGTTGGCGATCAGGGGAAGGGGAGTGCCATGGTAGATTCTGCCAGCTGTCCATCAAAACTCATTTTCTGCTTAGGTGAGACTTGAAATTAGATTAGATTAGATAAGAATTATATCAGGTGAAAAGAAGAAAATCAGTTTGCATAATCTTAAAACTTGAGGCCGCTGTGCTTTGCATTGCTTTTAATAGCAGTTTAGCAATGCTCAAATATCAGTGTGGGTACCAGGAAGGGAAAACTGTCCCAGACGGATCCGTTCAAATCAGAGTACTAGCTTAAGCAGCTACTGGGGAGCAGAAAGCTGGGGACCTTTGTTACGATGGAGTGCAGTGCTTATCACTGACATCACGTGAGGTAATTTGGAAGTCAGGCCAAATGCCTACTGTGCCTGTGCAATTCTAGAAAGATGGCTGGGAAAAGCACACACACACAAAGTCATTTGCGTATGTTGGCTGCCTGGTGCTGCTTTTAGCAAGATATTACAAGAAAGAGATTGGCCGGCTTGCAAAAAGAGACAGGCAGAAATAGAGTCCAGAAAACTGATGGCCTTGGGGTTGGAAAAGCTACTTAGATATCCAAAGAGGTGGTGATCAGGCCATGGCCCAGAACCTCTTACAGCCTGCCTGTTATGCCAAAGATTAAGGTTTCAAAACTGCCTCTGGGGCCAAGTATTATATTAAAGGTGTCATCCAAGCCTGTCATTTCAGATGTCCAGGGGGTGACTTTTATTGTAAAATAGTGAAAAGTGATGGGTTGGGTCAGAAAGTCTGTAACTGTCAGTAACTGGGTGTGGCTAATGGTCACACGGAACTTTCTAGAACCAGATAACCCTGAAGCCAGCTAAGGTTCTGGAGGAGTTGGTATCACCAACAGAGTTGCAAGGCTGGTCTCTGGGAGCCCAGGATGGATCGTTCTGTATGGAGAGTGCACGGCAATCCACTGCCAGTTGGGCCAATGGTCAGCGATACAGAGGTCAGTGAGGTCATCCACACAGAGCTTCCTCCAGTGGTTTCAGAGAGTAGGCTTGGGCAAAGTCCTCTAGATATTCAAACAGCTAGGTCACATTCCTCAATGTCCCTGATAGCAGGGGGGTTACTCAGCTGAGCTACCATTTGTAGAATGTGGGCAGTAACAGTATGTCACTTCTACCTCATCTATCTAAGAGAAAATGCCTTCTGTGATCTCTCTATCTGTCTCTGTCTCTGTCTCTTTGTCTCTCTCTGTCTCTGTCTCTGTCTCTCTCCCCCCCCAACAGCAATCAAGAGACTATGGCAACCACCATTAATCTGGGTCCCTCAAAGGTCACATGGAGCTGAGCTAGCTACAAGCTGGAACTCTTCTCAGAGCTATAAGGAAATAACTGCACATTTTAAAGCTTTTCTAATTTGGAGTCTTTACATTGACATGACATTGTCCTAAGGGAGTCATGAAATATCCAAGTGGAGATGTCAAGAAGGAATGGAGCTTAGGAGAGGCCTGTGGGGTTGGGATGGAAGTTTTGGGATTCATCAAGGCCATCAACACTGGAGGTGTGGGAAAAGACCCACTTTTCAGACCAAGGGCCGGGACAGGTCTACTAGGAAAAAGGCTGGGGTGACCGGTCGGTCAGGCAAGCATGAAGCTCTGAGTTGGATCCACAGAACTCATGTAAAAAGGCTGGATGTGGTAGCATATGCTTGTCATCTCGGGACTAGGGAGGCAGAGACAGGCAGGTGCCTAGGGCTCCCTGGCCAGTCAGCCCTCGGGGAGTGTCAGGTCAACGAGAGACCCTGTTTAAAAAATAAACTAGAACAAAACAAGTGGATGGCTCCCGAGTAACCAGTCTAGGCTACCGATGAGCTCCAGGCCAATGAGAGAGACCAAGAGAAAATGTCAGAATCTAAGAGAAGGGTTCTCACAGGATGCGAGTCCAGAGGCCCATCCTAGCCTGACCCTACCAGAACCCACTGTGTGGCCTTAGCCAAGCCACCTGGTGGTCTACTCAGAGTTACAGTGCCACCTCCCCAGTGTGAAGCAAGCCTGCCCTGCCCACCTTCCTCAAGGCAGCCCTTCAGTCTCCCCACCCCCTTTTACTTTACAACGGACCCATCTCCACCTTGGAACTCTTCCCGAGTGTCGTCTGCGATGCTTCTCTTTCTCACTGGGCTTTCAGCGCTGGTCACTGCCTTTCTCCAGCACCCGGGTTGGAGCTGGCACACACAAGGGCACATAGGTCTTTTTTTTTTTTTTTTGCAATGGACAACACCATGCTCACCATTTCCTGCGGCTCCCAGCAGGCCACACTGTCTCTGCCAAGCCTTCCTTTCTAACAGGAAGCTCTCCTGGCTCCAAGTTCCCAGTCAGGGGCAGCTGCCCTGGACTGCCCCCCCCCTTACCCTCAGATGGGGATTTCCTGAGCCTGGCGCAGGGCAGTGAAAATAGGGGGAGAGAGATTTGTGCTTCACTGTAAGCGGCCCGAATTAGCCACGAGGTCATCCTCCTTGCCTGCGGGACTGCTCAAATAAGCCTCTAGGAATAACAGAGAGGGTGGAGAGATGGAATTTTCCCTCAAAAAAGGAGGGCTGGAGCGTGGCTCAGTGGCAGGTTTTGCCCAGCATGCTGGAGTGACTGAGCTCCAGCGCACCTCTAACCAAACAGCAACAACAAGGTAAGCAGCCATCCGAGCTCCTACACTGCCTGGTCCTCTGTCCTGCACTACCCCAACTCACCCACAACTACCTCCACCTCTGGATGGCATGAGAACCAGCCTCCCCATAGGCGGCCTTTCCGCATCTCTGCCCCACCCACAAGATCCAGCCAAGGGCTACGGTCAGGTTTGAAGGTCACGAAGCTTTATTCCAGATCCTGCTATGCCACAGACTTGTTCTGTGACCTGGAGCTGGTCACCCTGATTCTTGGCTTCTCACCTGGAAAGTCTGAGTAAAGTCTGGGGGCCAATGGCCTAAGTGTGGTCAGCTTCTCAGAGAGCCCGGCACGGGTTAGCATGAAGCTAAAACCCCTTTGCCCTTATGATCTCATGCTTGAGTCTTCCCAGCCCCCCAAACTGGTGGAAGATATGTCAGGGATATGGGAACCCCCAACTCCACAAGACATCTGGGACTCAGTGCTCAGTGTCTGTATCTCTCTGCCTGACTCACAGCTTAGAAGTCATAAGCCATGGTGAGTTGAAGTCAGGTTTGTAGGTGGAATCCTGGTGTTGGACTGTACATTGAGTGCTGCTGCCCATGCCCAAAGGAGGGCCCAAGGGACTCTGGGGACATTAACCCTGTTAATGTATCCCACGCTATACAATGTTCTGTCTGCATGTATGCCTGCAGGCCAGAAGAGGAACCCAGATCTCATTAGGGACAGTTGTGAGCCACCATGTGGTTGCTGGGAATTGAACTCAGGACCTCTGGGAGAGCAGCCATCTTAACTGCCAAGCCATCTCTCCAGCCTTCCACTTAGTTTTGAGACAAGGTCTCTTGCTGGGACCTGGTGTTTTCTCAGACTGACTGCTCAGAAAGCCCCAGGGATCTTTTTTTCTCCACCTGCCCTGCCCTGGAATTACACCAGGTACCTCCGTGCCCAGGATTTTTTTTTACATGAATGCTAAGGACCAACCTCAGGTTCTCATCTTGTGTGGCCAGCACTTCACTGGCTGAGCTCTCTCTCCAGACCATTCTGGTTTTTTGATACAGGATCTCATGCAGCCTAGACTGGCTCAGAGCCTGCTGTAGCCAAGGATGACCTTGAAGTCCTGATCCTCCAGCCTCTGATTCTCAAGTGCTAGGATCACAGGGATGTGCCCCCACATCCAGCAAAACCTTCTGTTCTGTCATGAGCATGGCGGGGCCGGCAAACCTGGGGGTGAAGGCTGCATACTGGAGCTGCTCAAGCACTGGATTCCTGCTGCCCACTGGGCTGAGTTTGTGGGCGCTGGGAGCTTTGGTAGGGGACATTGTTCAATTTTACACATGGCCTTGCTTGGATACTCTGGGGTGGGGGTGGGGTAGCCATTAAAGAGGATGCAGGATAGTCATCTTGTCAGGGCTACAGCCCTGGGCATGCAGAGGGTCACAGCAATGTGCTCAGTTGGGCATTTACCATGTGCAGACTCTGGGCCAGCTGTGTTCAGAGCATCACCTCACCTAAATCACCCTCTGGACTCCTCTGAGGCTCCTAGCACCATACCCGCTTTACAAGCAGGACCAGGGGAGCTTGGCATGTTGCCAGGGCCACCCGAGTCCTGGAGCAGGAACGCAAAGCCAGATAGGTCGGCCTGACTCAGGAACATGTTCAGTTTGCCCCAGTCCATCCTATCCCGCCGTCCTCTGCTGACAGAAACAACACCAGAGGTCTGGGCTGTGGCACCCAACCTGTTGTACTTCTTAGCACCTGTCTGTAAGCTGCAGTGTCCCATCTACGAGGTGAGGCAGCCACTCCTGGATTCTCTGGACCCCCCTAGGTTTGGAATCTTTGAGGGCGGGTACGGCGATAAGGAGAAGCCATTCGCCAGAAGCACGTGCTTTCTCTCAGGCCAGAGTGGCCAACAGGCCAGGCTGCAGCTGAGGGAGAAGGCCCCATCCATCTACAGAGAGCAGATGGAGGCAGAAGTTGGCAGCACACAGGGTGAAGCTCCCGTCGCCATCTCCTCCACTGTCCCCACCCTCACGTGGCTTTTGGGCAGAGCCCAGCTTTCAAAAGCTGGCATCAGTGCTCCATCTATGCTCGTCTCTCTGCTTCCAAGGAGGCCCTAGCATGCTGCCCCAGGGTGGTAGAGAGCAGGAGGAGAGGGGATCTCAGGAACCCAAAGCTTTCCAGGTCCTGAAGGACACATCGCAGCCGGAGGAGGGTCAGGGTGACAGCTCCCGGTCCCTCCTCTGCTTTCCGCAGGTTCGAGTAAGAGAGTCAGGTCCCTCCTAGTGGCTCCTGAACTACCCTGACACAGACCTGCTGTGAGCCATAGCCTTGGTAAGCTGCTATCTTCCCCCACAACTTACCCTGATATCTTCCCAGAACGGGTCTCAGGGACCTAGGTACTCAGTGAGAGGTGGTATTTCAGATGGGTTGTATGGGTCAGTGTCCTTTGGGATTTTTCTAACCCGGCTACTGTGTGTGTGTGTGTGTGTGTGTGTGTGTGTGTGTGTGTGTGTGTGTGCCTATGTGCCTATGTGCCTATGTGTATATGGGCTTGTGTGTGTCTCTATGTATATATGTGTTTGTGTGTCTCCGTGTATATGTGCTTGTGTGTGTGTGTGTGTGTGTGTGTGTATGTGCACATGCATGTGTTTGTGTTTGTCTGTATAATGTGAATGGGACATAAGAGGAGGGAAAGGGAGCAGACAAGGCACAGACAGGCTGTTTGGGATGGCTGTGCCTCCCCTGGTCACACCCCCCTCTCCCACCGCTGCTCACTCCACCCTGCAGCAGGCCCTTGGCACAAAGCCCAGGACCTCAGCATCCTACCAACGGCTTCTCTCTTTGCTCAGAATTAGCACTTGTCTGGAACAATTGGGAGCATAAAAAGTGCTTCGATAATTTGGCTAGAGGGTTGCCATGACGATACTCAGCAAGCTCCAAGAGGGGGTGTCAGTGTGCACTGAGTGGGGAACAGGCAAAAGGGAGAGGGCAGAGAGGCACAGAGGTTCAGAGCAGTGGGGAGGAGCTGGGGGGGGCCCAAGGAAGGCCTCAAGTCGACCCTCAGCCTCCAGGGGTCCTCTGCAAGCAGCGATGAGCAAGGGGACACCCGCTGCTGACAGGCTGCAGGACTAGCCTGGCAGGGCTGCTCCCATCTGGAGGAGTCCCCAGGAATACCAGACTGGGATTGAGAGTTAGACATTCTTGGGAATCCTGGGAGTGAGCCCGGGAGACCCTCCTGAAAATCCTGTCCAGCCTGCGGTCCAGCAGCGCTTGTGGGAGAAATGAGAGTCCATGTCCCTGCTAAGGGCCTCTTCTCACCACCGTCCCCCAGCTCAGGTCCAGCTCTCCATCCTTCCCACAGGCCTGAGAATCCAGGTCAGGGGTGAAGTGCTGCACATTCCTGAACTTTGCAACATGGTTTCTCCGCTGCCACCTTAGCAGGGCAAGGGAATCTTTGCTATCTTCTGAAATGCAGCGGAGAAGCCCAGGGAGGAGAGGGGAGGAGACCAAGGCCAAATAGCACACAGCGGGCAGGGCAGAGTGAGGGTGGAGCCTCGCCCTGGACTCTACCCCAAACCGCACTGCTTCCTGGGAGCACAGGCTGTCTGGATTAGGTCCATCCAGCTCCCCCAACTATACAGATGGGGAAACTTGGGCCCTAGGATATGCCCCAGCCTCCTAAGGCATTTCTCTGCCACTGTTGGACTGTGAGCCCCAAATATGCATTCAATAAAGCAAGCCCTGGTGACACTTTTATGTCCCCAGATGAAAGGAAATACAAGTGTCCACTAAGGAGGATGAGACAGAGGCAGAAGAATCACATCACTCCCACCCATGAGGTTGGGAAACATGACCAGACCCAACAGAAAGGAGAGAGGAGGGACATAGGAGAGAAGAAGCAGGCCTTGCTTTGGAAGTCCCTTGGCTGGCGGCAAACTAAACAGAAGTCAGCTGGAGCCAGGACCACAAAGGCAGACTGTCAGAGGCTTTCCTGGGCAGAATCAAGTCGCTGTTGTCCACGACAGCCTTGAAAAGGGCCTCCACTGTCCACACAGTGGGGCTTGGCAAGTCACCTGGGCTCGCAGAGCCCCAAGCCCTGCAGCTGTCAGAAGTACGTCTTACGAATATGGCTATTAATCCAGGAGCCCAGGAGGGGACCACCTTCCAAGGTCTGGAGAGGGCAGGCCTGGCCCAACGGTCTCTTGATGACAGAGGTGTCCTCGGCCCACAGCTGTCTCTAGCATGGAGAAGGTGGCACAGAAGGCCTTGTAGACACTAGTGAACAGGACTTTCATGTGGCCTTGGTACTGGGTCCCAGCACAGGGATGAACGGCGGCAGCTCAAGACCACCTCCCTGCAGGTCCTGATTCTGGTGCTGGCTAGAAGGTTCTTCTCACTACCCCGAGATTGTGAAGCCTCATGCCTGTTCCATCCTTGTTGAGGGGGGCATTTATGGAGATCAAATTAGGTAATTTATAAGAACACACTGTAGTGAAACCTGGGCCCTTATCAAGGGTGCACATCTTAATGGAGTCCACAAATTGGGGTTGGAAAGATGCTCTGCTACATGATGTGCTAGACTGACCCTGAGAGGAGGCACTTGGTCAGCTTTGTACTCAGCTGCTGGCACGTCTTGGGGGCCCAGAGCACCTGCTCCCCGCCCCCACCCAGCCCTCAGACTGTGGGCACCAGAAGAGTCTGCTGTGGCCAGGTCTCGGAACTTTCAGGATGTAGGGTGTGTTTGGGGATGGGGCCACTCTTAGAGCACCCAGCTGGAGATGGCCACTGCTGCAGCAGAAGACATTTTCATTCTTCTCCCACTCTCCAAGCAGGAGCAGCTGCCAATGCTCTAGCCAGTCCTTTGGAAGGAAGCAGAAACGGGGTTTTCCTGAGTATTGATCTCAGGTCCGATGCCAGTGCATAGCAGTGTGTGCCTGTCCTGTCCCCAGAAATCTATCCTCCCAGGGGAGGAATATTACCCCAGGTTTTTGTTAAAACAGAATCAGAGATGGAGCAAACTTCCCAGATGCCACACAGCCAGGCAGAGGTGGGGCCGGGGTTTGAAAATGGGCCTGTCTGTAAGTTCCAAAGGTCCTATCCACATGGTGACAGCTGGGCCTGCCTCGGGTGGGTGTCCGTGGAAGGTGAGGAGGAAAAGGAGGGGGCTGGGCCTAGGGGAGGCCCATATCAAGAACGAGCGTTCACAGGTGCAGTCTATAGACTCTTAAGAGGCGGGGAGAGGGGGTATACAGACAACATCCATGCCCACTCCTGCTTCCCCACGGTAACAGGAAAGGCACAGGGTTCCTCAACGGTGGCAAGCAGCCACCTGGTAGATAGCCCTGGGGACATCAGACAACAAATTCAGGTGGGAGAGTAGGCTCTTGGGGGTAGTGCACCTGCAGCTACTCTATATGGGGAAACTGAGGCCCAAGATAAGAAAAAGCTATGCTTAGAGCCAGAGATGGGAGATCACAGAGCCAGTTTCTGCAGCTGGGTCACAGGCCTGATTTCTGTCTGTTCTGTAGACACTATCTGCTCCATTAACTTTGGCACTGTGTTCCCCGGCCTTCATGGGGACGAACGTAGTCCTGGGCTGGATTAAGGACAAGGTGGGAGAGAGCTCTGGCTGCTGTGACAGAATGTTCTCGAGCATCTTCCTATCAGGACTGTTCCTTCCCAATCTCTGTTTTTCCTCCTCCTCGTGGGAACACTTGGGTTTAATCCTCTCTTCACTCTCCCTCTACTGATGTCCATGATGTACCCTCCTCCCTCCTGTGGCCACCCCAATCTCTTTTCAACAGACTGGGTCCTTGCTCCCCCAGGCCTCTCCTAGACTTGCTTCTATAGCAACTCTCCTAGGAAGATGAGCCCTCCCCAGAGCCCCACAAGCTCCGCCCACCCTGCCCAGGTGTGGGGGCGGAGCATCCTTTTCTCCATATCACTCATTGGTCCACAGAAGCTAGAGCTGCTGGCACTAGATAGTCATTGTTTCTCTCCGGTCTTGCGACAAGCCTGGCTCACAGGTAGAGAAGCCACAAAGTCCTAAGGTAAGCAGCTGAGACTAGATCCCAGGCTGCTGAATACTGACCTCTTCACCAAAGGGCCACTCTGCCTGTCCTTTGCTGGCAGTCTTTCCTCCCAGGCTATGTGATTACAGAGGACAGTTTGTGGGGGGCCTAACTCCTACCTTAACACTATAATGAGGAAAGACCCCTCATTTTCAGGACTTTATTGGAATTCTACCTGCTAGTAGAATTCCCGCTAGTAAGCACTTTGTGGGGTATCGGAACCTGCCCCTTCTGCCCACCCCTACTCCTCTACTCCACAGAGAGTATGAACCACTCAGCTCCCAGAAGTCCTCCGAGGGAGAGTTGCCTGGAAAGGGCTGTCATCTACCTTCTAGAAGCAGGCCTTAAGGTACCTCCCAGCCAAGGACTTGGTGGGGTGGCCAGTGATCCTCCTGTGGCTGGTAGGCCCTGCTTGATTGCAGAGTGGCCTCGGTGAGGGAGGATGAAGCTTGCCTGGCCATGGGTGGACTCTGGGGTCCCCACCCAAATGCTTTCAGGGCTAACACTGATGTTCTTCTCTCACAGTGGGAGTCCCATGTCTGCTTTTTCTCTTGCTCCATAGAAAGGATGCCTGGCACCTCTCCATCCATCCCCGGGGGCCACACAGATGCCGAGTTCTGCATGTCACAGTCTTCACGGGTCTTCTTACATGTTGCCCTATTCCCGCCTCACTGGATCTTTACATAAGTGACCTCTGCTATCCTGCCATTGAAATACCTGACAACTCAGGAGAAGAAAGATTTATTTGGGGTCCTGGTGTCAGAGGGATGGCAGTCCATCACAGTGAGGAAGGCAGGGTGGAGTTCTTGGTGGCTGGAGGGTGTGGTAGAAACAGCTTACGTCACGGCAGACCAGGAAGCACAAAGAAGGGAAGCAGGGGCAGGTATAGCCTTAGCAGGTTGACCCCAGGAACTTCCATTCGCTTGACCCACCTCCTAGGTGTTCCACAGCCTCCCAAAACAATGTCGGACAGCTAGCAAACAAGCATAGCTTGTGGGGGGCTCTTAGAGCCAAATCACATCAATCCTGATAAGAATGCATTCCTCAAATGCCCCCCAAGTCCTCAGAGGCTCCCCATCAGCAAACGCCTACCCAAGTCAGCCCTCTGCCCTCTCCAGGCCCATCATGCTCTCTCTCATCATCTCACCCAGCGCGACACTCCCCAAACATGAGTCTTCTAGACACAAGCTACCTAGAGCTTTTCCCTGCTCAGGAGCTTTGAGCTACTGTACTTTGCAGACGCTACCTCCCCATTCTCCAAGCGCCTCCTCCACCAGAAAGCTCCCCTTGACCACCACCCCATAGCTGGAAGTTACTTCCTCAGACAGGCTCAGATCCTGGGGTAGAGGACAAGCAGGTGGGTAAACCTTTCTGGAAACTACTTGCATCATATATTCAGAGCCTTAGAAATACACAGCCTTCCATGTCTAGGCAGCGACCCCATTAAAAAAAATTCATTCAGCCGGGCAATGGTGCTGCATGCCTTTAATCCCAGCACTCAGGAGGCAGAGGCAGGCAGATCTCTGTGAGTTCAAGGCCAGCCTGGTCTACAGAGTGAGATCCAGGACAGGCCCCAAAACTACACAGAGAAACCCTGTCTCGAAAAACCAATAAACAAACAAACAAACAAATAAATAATAAACAATTTCATTCTAAGAAGCGATTGCAGATATGCTCAAAGGTTTGGTTGCAGACAGGCTGCACAACCCTGATACTAAGGGTAACGGCTGTGCCAGATTTCTTCAGTTGTGATGTGGTGATAAAAATAGCAGCTTGGGTTCTGGGGAGATGGCTCAGTGCTGGGGTGCATGAGGCAAAGGGCACCCAGCCTGGTCTAATCAGCAAGCTTCAGGCCAACCAATGACAGACCTTGTTAAAAAAAAAAAATCAAGGACTCATGAGGAATGAAACGAGAAGTTGACCTCTAGCCTTTGCATGTATGTATGTTCAAGTGCACCTACATGAACACACACACACACACACACACACACACACACACACACACACACAGCACCTCATGGCTACTGTAAGGATGAGTCAAGGGTTAACATGTGTAAAGCATGTGACCCACAGAACACACACACAGACACTAGCACCTCATCTATGGAAGTGAGGCATTAACACATGCAAGGAACTTCACAGGCGCCTGGTGTGCCTGCCCTCTCCGTGGAAGTGTCCCCTGCCACTGTGTTTGAATGAGGTCTCAATGAGGCCAACATGCGGGCTGCTGGCTCTGCCACCACCCTGCTTCCCGATGTCCATCCTCACCACGTCCAAGCCAGAGGTGACCAATTGTAAAGACGGCACCAATATCTCCCGGGATCTATGTATTCCATACATTGCTACTGTATGAGAACTACAGATCCCACATGCTACCATCCCCCACACTGTGCGACCACTCGACAACGCTGGAGAGGAGAACTAATGTCTCACAGCCAAGGGGCGAGGCTAAATTCACTGTAAAGTACACAGACATGCAGAAAAAAACAAACAAAAACAAACAAACAAACAAAAACCCTGTGAAATGCGGGCTTGCCTTCTCCAGCTTATGAAGTTACAAAGAGATTTTCTTTTATCTTTTTAATCTCTTACAAAGAACACACACTCCTTTTCAGGTAAGGAGGTGAAAAAAAAAAAAAAAAAAAAACAACAACAACAATGAATTTTGTAGAAGAAAACGCAAACCACCTTGGTTTGCTTCCATTTGGAGTGGAAGAGATTGTGTCTCCCTTTTGTCTGTCCACCACTGCATCTGACACAAAGTCTCCGGACATGAAAGCCCAATCGTGAACGGACGGAGCTCCGGCCAGGCGGTCTTGTGGCATCTGCCAGGCCAAGGCATTCAGTATACGGTGTAGAAGAGGCCAGCCAGCAAGGGAAACAACAGGGGTTGGGGAACATTTGTTCACAGCTTCGTCAGTGGGTGACCCGTTGGCCAGGCTGGCAGATGTGAGTGACCTTATAAGGGGAGGAGAAAGCAGTGGGATCCTGGGCTCCAGCCACAGGTGTGCCGTAGGTCAATTACCTGGGGAGCATGTGGTAGGGCGGCCAAGGGCCAGCTGAGCATCAGCGCTAGGCCACTTTGGCACCTGAGAGCTGTCTTCCGCTTGAACGTCTGAGGGGGGTTAAGTGCAGTCAGATCTTAATAGGATTAGCCCCTCAGTTTTCATTCTGGCCATTCTCTGGAAAACCTCCCCACCCCCCACCTCGATGACTCCACCAGCAGCACATGCTGAGTCAGGGGACACCAGGGAATGGGCCAGGTCAGCGGGCCATGGATCAGTCAGAAAAGGACCGCCCACCCGACCAAGGGCCAAGGCTAGGGTTAGGAGGGCATGTGAAATGTACTTAAGAGAATGTATTACTAAACATGCTAAAACAGGCATGGAACATGTCTGATGTCAAGGCCCTTTCAAGACCCCTAAGAGGAGGCTGCGTGTGTGTCCATCTCATAGCTGAGGAGACTGAGGCATGAAGGTCAATTAGCTAGCTGCTCCTAGGAAACTCTGGAAGGGCTGAGCTGGAACACAAGCTCAGGCTGGTGTGAGTCGGGCTCTCTCCCTCACTCCTCACAAGAGCTCTGCAGCGGTTCTATCAAGATGTGGATGTTGAAGTGGGACTGGGGTATCAAGTTGCTCCCTAATTCTGTCCTTGCAGGCCGCACTGTGGCTGAGAGACATGTTACCTTGCAAGGTGAAATGGAGTCACCTGGTTGCTGCAGTGTGCAGACCATCAGCACCAATCCTTGCTGGGCTGCCTCATAGGCTGAGCCCCGTGGGAGCTGTGGCGGGTGCCTTCACTAGGTTACTGGGAGTGGACATCCTGTGCTGCCTCATTCCCTGGGTGGCTTTGGAGATGGTGTGCTTTATGAATTAGTCTTCAATCTACTCAGTGGGGACAGTGGTCTCTAACCTATACTGGCAAGATGGGCACCACCAGGGGAATGCATACACAAGGCTCACTTCCCAGCAGCCTCTGTGGCTTGGAGTTTCTCTGTCCCTCTCCCTGACAGTGAACGGAGGCTGAAGGCTAAGGCTCTGGGGGATGGGGGAAACTGAAGGCCAAGAGGCAGCACCCCATGAGGCTCCTAAGGAAACCCCTAGCCTCTGTGAGGCTCTGCTCCTCTCCAGTCTTGCCTGGGTGGTCCTGTGGTAGGAATATCCCTGGGTCGAGTTTGCGGAGCCCTAGGATACTCTCCACAAACCATCCCACGGTCACTCCTCAGGCAGGGAGAATACAACCTTCTTCTCGGAATGGCTCCGGCAGGGGCTTTTCTTCTGGCAAAAGAAGAGTGTGGAGCTGGTGGTGAGGCTGGCGCCGGATGAAACCCGGGAAAGGTGGAGCACCTCCCCGCCGCAGTCTCGGGTTGGGGACCCTGGCGGGCGGCGAGCTAGTCACTGCACGCCCACGGCCTTCCTGCGGTGGGAGGCTAATTGCATCCCCGGTCACGCGGCCCTCCAGCGCTCGCGTGGCCCACCGCTTCCTCCTGCAGGCGCCCAGAGTCTTCACAGCATGCCGATGGCAAGGACCAGTGACCCCGGGAGCTCGGCTGTCACCTCCCTCTGCCATTGCAGCACCTCACTTTCCCAGGGCAGTTACAAGGAATGAACAGCTCATGGGATTGCTTTTCCTCGAGTCTGACGGAATGTGCCAGCTGCACACTCACTCTCGGGGCTCCCTTCCCGCTTCAGACCACAGGATTTGTCTACAGATCCAAACCAATGGGTCGGACTGAGGACCAAAGCCCTGCTTGAACAGTGACAAATCCATACTCCTAGAGGACACATGCGAACGGGACTGTCCCTACGCTGAGTGACATCATCATTCCCCTGTGGGGGAGTGACAGCACAAAAGCCATCCTTGTAATGATGCCACACACAGGCACACGCACATTCTGCAAGCTCACAGGGGGGCTGACTGGAGAAGTCTGGCTTCTGGTGTGCTGGCCACAAGTGCTGCCTGCCTTACCGGCTTCCTAGTTGGGTTCTCTCAAACTGCCCAACCCCCACATTATACAAGAACAGCCTAGCCCAACCCGGGTTCTGATCCCAGGCAGGGAAATGTGTTTGTAACAGCCCAGGCGTGGGACTACTAACCCAGCTGGGGCAGCACAATTAGCGTTCTGCCCTGATAAACATCAAAGTCATTTGCCTACCAGATCCAGGGCTATTATCTAATAATGGATTCTAGTAGCTCAAATCTGATGGGCGTGTGTGTGTGTGTGTGTGTGTGTGTGTGTGTGTGTGAGAGAGAGAGAGAGAGAGAGAAGAGAGAGAAGAGAGAGAGAGAAAGAGAGAGAGAAAGAGAGAGAGAGAGTGTTTCAGAAGAGAAAATGGGAACCTAGGGGAAAAGGGCAGTTGTGAACTAGTCCTTTGGTGGGAGCTTGTGGGTGGAATCATGTATAAGGATTTAAACAAACAGAATGCATCACTATGGAAACAACCGGTTTTTTTTCAAAGGAACCGTTAAAAAATAAAGTAATCAAGACTTCAGATTCAACACTCCAAGTGTTTATGACCAGAAAAGGCAAAGTGGGTCTTAGATACTCTGCCGCCAAGAAAAAGCTGCCAGAACTCAAGGAAGAAATATTCCCAGCAGAGCAGGAACCCATCATCTGTCAGGCTTTCCCCTGAAACCCTCACAGGCCAGCATTCTGCTCACTGCAGGCCAACTTAACTCTTTCAGGGTTGCTATGACAGGGCTCAGCAGCCTGGGCGCTTTCCCGATGGGATCCAGACAGACCTGCTCTGCACCAGAGCCAAGGCAGCCCAGGTAGCAAAAAGGAGTCTAAGGGACATTCCTGGATGAGCTGTAACCCAAATGTGCTAGAGACCACCAGCTGGGCTAGTGGACCTGGACCAGAGCAGACTCCCATTTCTGCACCGAGTGTCACACTGTTCGCTCGCGTGCCTGGAGGCTCATTCCATTTCTGGGGTAAAGCCCGGCGCACCCGTCTGCTGACTGGAGCAGTGATGCTGCTATGATGCCTCACACTTAGTTTGGACATCACCAGGGTTCTCGCATGTCCTCAAAGATGACAGGACAAACAGTAGGGGAAAATTCACCCATCTGTGAAAGTTCTGAGGCACATCTGCTTAGATATGGTTAGGAGCCACTTGCTAGGGAGGTTGCCCAAGCCTGTTTCTAAATTCACCGCACCCAACCCCCGCCAAAATGAGTTTCCCCAGTTTAATGGCACTGTGAGTTTAGTGAGCCACGGCTTCTGACAAGATGCTCATGTTAGCTAAGAAGAAATGTGATGCAGGCATCTGCCCTGATGCACAAAGAAATCAGGGGACACAAAGGCCGCCTGCAGCTGGCTCTGGTCAGCTCGGCTGGAGCGAGGGCCTCAGAGGATTCCACCTCAGTTCAGCGTGGAGGAGAAAGGGGAAACCAGCTTTGGAATTAGCCT
This sequence comes from Peromyscus leucopus, assembly GCF_004664715.2. Taxonomy (NCBI): domain Eukaryota; kingdom Metazoa; phylum Chordata; class Mammalia; order Rodentia; family Cricetidae; genus Peromyscus; species Peromyscus leucopus. Next base: position 69,810,240 of record NC_051066.1, read on the forward strand.
TTGAAATTTGTCTCTGCCTGCACAAGTGCTACTAAAATACTTCTTAGGGACTCAGCTTCTTGTCTCCACAGCAAAATCAGTATGAGGAAGAAGAGATGGCAACTAGAAACTCAGGACAAGGCCTGCAAGCAACCAAAGCTCACAGAGGGCAACTAAAACGAAACCTGCGTCTCATGCTCAGCTGCATACTGGCTGTCTGGTGTGCTTTGTGCCAGCAGCCAGCTTTGTCTCAGTCCCTGGGTAGGGCAGGAGCTGCAAATGGCTGGTGTGGTGAGTGCACATCAGCATTCCTGTCCACACCAGAACTCTCTAGTTCTGGTCTATGGCAAGAACCTGCTTGACACTTCAGAAGGCATGGGTCCTAATGGTGGAAATAGCTGGTACCGGTCACACATGGGAGTCTCTGGGAAGGGCAAGAAGCAGCAGCGGTGACTTGTGCTCTTTGCCCAGGAAACCCAGGTGGAGCCCCGGCCTGTGTGGTCAGACAGGGCTGGGTCGAGTGCAGAGAGTGAAGGGTGCCCTAAAGCAGGAAGAGATAAGCCCCAGCAGTGAGGATGGGGTGCTGGAAGACCTGGAGCCGCCGGCCAGTCTTTTTATTTATAAGGAAGGGGGGAGGAATTTCCAGCATCAGTCATCAAGCTCCTAATCCAAGCTGACCATACCAGGTTTTCTTGGCTTGAACTGGTCAACAGCTGGGAATTAAACAGAGGGCTTATGCTCCTGGTGATTCATACCTTCTTCCTAGGAAGGCTTAGCACGATGCTCAAATTCTAATACAGTATTTAGAATTTCTTACAAATGGATCTATATACATTAAAAAAAAAAAAAAAAAAAAACAGACTCTGATACAAGGAACCAGGAGCTTGTGGGAGCAGAGTCTGGCCAGGGTAGTTCTATCTGAGCCCTGAGTAAGCTTGCCCAGCCTCTGGCACCCTTCCATGTCATGGGGATCATCCATGGAATGGAGACAGGATAATAATCAAGACAGGAAAATTTCCTCCCAGGACAAGAAAAAGAAACTCTAACCTGTGTCCTACTTTCATGCATTAACGCTCACTCTTCCTCTGGGTTTGAGTTAATCGGGTACATTGCTCCTGAGCCAAGGTCAAGGAGTCATGTGTTTTTATGATGCAACAAGGGGCAGCTACCCCATTCTGTTTTGGAAACCTTGGTGACATCACAGCTAACCCCTGAACTCGGACACCCAGTAAAAGGGAACACTGAGTCAGAAGAGCCTTAGTCACAGGCTTCTGAAATCTAAGGTAGAAGAGCCATGAGGTCATCCAGACTATTCCCTGCAGGGCTGATCTGATTCTCTCTGGCTTGGGTTTAAATGACTCAAGGAATTCTCTAGAGGAAGCTAATCTATTGGAACAGCTGTTACCAACAGGGCATTTGCTGTTCTTCAACCAAAATTTCAGCCTGCTTTCCTGACATCCAGTTATTTCTTGCTTCCAGGAGACAGCACTGTCTTCCCAGGTAGGACTGCCTGGGGTGGAGACAGGAGCACGCCACCTTCTCTTTATTCAGAGGCCTGTAGCCCCAATGTGCCCCAGGAAGACTTGACAGCTGGGAGGTTCAGCTGAATAAACAGTGTCCCTGAACATGCAGCTTTCCATTACAATAACACACAAACCAAGATGGTAAGGAGTCAAGGAAGACTTCAACAAAGCCCAGAGAAGCCACCTCTGTTTGGGTTTCAGCAGCTGTCTGCCTGTGGAAGGCTCCAGAGTCACTGACATGTATTTATATCTCCATTTTGCTAACGTCATAAGGAACAAACATGTTCAGATCTTCCTCAGAGGCACAAGGCCATTTGTATTTCTTCAAATTAAAGGGGGGAGGGCAGGAGGAAAAGAGCTGATGGACCGAATCATCTGTGAGCACAGTCATAGCAGTGTTTAATTTGCCTAATGATAACCCTTGATTTAGAGATCTGTCTCGAAGTAGACATGCTGGCAACAGGAAGCGCTGGTGGCCCTCCTTCAGAAGGACAAGGACCTGCCTGCGAGGCAAACACCACGGTCTCCCAACAGCCACAGGACGACGAGAGAGCAGAGCTGTTTCTGAAAGTGCTTCCAGGAGTGGGGGAGGGGGTGCACAGCCCCCACCTCAGTGGCAACTTTGCAGACATTGCCCATCACCAGGCTGCTCCTCTGGGCTCTGGATAAATGGTCCGAAAGGTTAGGTTTACTCTCCGTTCTCTGGAATGGTATTCCTTGGGCACTCGGTGCTAAATGGAAATATTAATAGTTGTCCGGCATAAATATACATGCATTTTTTAGTTCACCGTGATTTACAACTTACGTCTGAAGCTATGGAAACAGTCCCACTTTATCCCTGTCTAAGTGAGCAGCACTAGGTGGTCTACAGTCCTGTAGAAAAAGGTCTCCGCCTCTGAAACAAAACTCCCTGACCCCAGCAGGCTGTGGCAGTGCCCTGGCAGTGCCCTGGCAGCGAGGCACCTTACCTTTCCTAGCTGTTGCTTCTACTCTGGATGTCTGCATCTAACGTGACCACACCCACAGTGACCTAGAAGAGCTGTGGGGTTGGGAGGCCCAAGATGGCAGCCACTGAGATCTTCACAAGTAAATTAGTGTGAGTCATGGCTGAAGTGGTCGGTGGGCACAGTGGCTAGCGGCTGCCACGGCCGCACAGACATGGACCCCTCCACCACCACAGAAACTTCAACCAGAAGCCTCTGCTGAGAGGGCCGTTTTGACTGACTCGGGGTGTGACATCACTTTATTGCTGCTCGCTCAGTATAAGCATTGCTCCCCTCCATTTTGAAAGGACTACTCCTCAGCCCGGGCAGAAGCCGTCTCCAGAGAGTGAACTGCTGGTACTTTCCAGTCCTCACCTGCCAGTCGGCTTGCGTGGCTCCTTCCATGATTAGCAAGGTCCCGTGATCAAGTGGTATCCTCACTCTTTCCACGTACGTGTAGTCTCCATTCTCTTCCTAGAAGACAGCAGCCATCCCGCTGAGGCTTTTGTTCATAGGGCCAGGAAGCAAGAGAGCCTGCAGGCCGTGACTCCTCGGCCAGGCTGGGGGCGCTTGCATAATGCTCTCCCCCTTGGCGGCTCCTTGGCCTAAAGCCAGCTGTTTCCCCTCTCTATTCCTCAATACACTTACTTGTGACATGGGGAGAAAGATAAAGTAATATCTGCTACAGAGGGCCAGTCTGTGCCTCAAATGATGTGTGTAAATGACTTGGGGACCAGCAACAGGAAGAACTGTCTAATAGTTAGTTGTGGTCACTGTTCTTTAGAGAAGTCCACCTAAGAGGGAGGTTAAGATTCACCTACCTCTGCTATCCAGTGCTATGGTCCAACATAATGGGAGGAAAATGGCCTTTGACCACAGCATGGTAATTGCTTTAAAACAATGTTTCTCAGCCTTCCTCATGCTGTGACCCTCATGTTGTGGTGACCCCCAACCATAAAATTATTTTTGTTGCTATTTCTTAACTGTCATTTTGCTATTGTTATGAATAATAAAATAAATATCCGTGTTTTCTGATGGTCTTAGGCGACCCCTATGAAAGGGTCATTTGACTCCCATAGGGTCATGACCCACAGGTGGAGAGCTTTAGAACTAACCCCAGCTCTTCCCTTGGCTGCTCTAGGTGTTTGGGAGATGTATTCCTGCTCGTTCCAAACAGGAATTCTCTCAATAGCAGGAATTTCTCAAAGAAAGGAGCTCTGGCTTGACTAGATCAGTGTTGTCAAGGAAGCCTGGCTGTTTGATGGTGGTGCTTTTGAGAATGGATCAAGAATCCCCAACATCGGGAGCATGCTGGCTAGCTCTCAGCTTCAGGGCCTGACAGTCCCCACAGCACACTACAAAGAAGTCAACAGGTGGTTTGCTCCCCTTCAAAGCTGCTGCTACAGGGAACAGCCTCTTGGCTTCCTGGCTCAGCCCCAAAGAGCTCCCTGGGTGAGAATGGGACAGACCTGAGCTTCCTGATTTCTTCTCTTCCACTGTGGGCAGAGACAATGGGCCCATCCGTTCATCTGCCCCTTCCCATGCAACGGTTACCTTTGGGTTACTGCAGGATTTACTGTAGTGCAAGTCTGTTTATGTTTATTACTGCAGGGGTCTTTCTGAGAACCTAACTGTTTACAATGATTTCCCCAGGAAAATCTAAAATCAAAACAATACTGAACTTGTATAAACAGTCTACGTTCCAGGGCCTAACCCTTGGCAGGGGCTTTGTCAAGGACAGCCAGAATTTTTACAGACAGAAGACATAAGCAATGTTTGAAACAGCTTTTGATTGGTTGGCTGGTTTTGTTTTGTGTCTGTCACCTTTTCTCTTCCAGGAATAAGTAAGCAGCAAACCCTGACCTCTGGCTGCTCGGCCGACCGGAGAGCACGCTGGGAAGTGACCCTGGAGGGTCATGGGGGCCCATGCTCACCCCCACCTACCTGCACTTCAGAAGGCAAAAGTTGGTGCTTGGAAAAAGTATGCCAGGCCTCTGATGAATGCCTTGCTAGAAGAAAGACAGCAAAAGAGCGTGTCCATCCTCCACGCCATCAGAGGGCTATCAAAGCTTGACACAGACTGAAAGGCAGGTCGGCTCAAGTTAAAACCTGGCTGGAGGCAGAAGGAGCTCTCCTACTCTCTCCAGAATCATGGAGGACAACACGAGTCTGTAAATTGTACAGACACTCTGATGAGAGTGAAATGATGCTCAGAGGAGTCTCCACTACCACACAAAGGCAATTCTGAGATCCTTTAGAACATCCATGACACTGTGGGGAGGTAGAGGTGCTGAAAGCACGGGTGGGAGGGGGGTGAATGAGGTGGGGGCGGGGATGAGCGCTATCATTCCATCTGGAACCATGAAGCAGGAAGCCTCTGAGGGGCAAAAGAGAATTCCACATGCAAGAGGCTAGCGTCAGCATTGACAGAAACGAAGTTTAACTAATGCACTCTCCACTTGATACTTAGGTTCTCAATTTTTCAAGTGGAAGAAAATTTCAGGCATAGTTTGAACACATAATAGTCAGCACAGCCACTAGCCACACCAAAAGGCAGACCCTCGAGTTCATGTGGTCCCCAGGGAGAGAAAGTATTAGTACTGCTCATTTCAGCATGTGGTATGAGGGGTGATTATTGTTTCTTCCCTGCTTGTAATCTATTTCTCCTAACACCAGTGACTTAGAAAATGCATTCCTGATTGCAGGAGATGGACAGTAATGAAGGCAAATGTGGTTTGAAAGAAAACGGCCCCTAAAGGGAGAGGCACTATTAGAGGGCATGGCCTTGCCAGAGGAAGTGTGTCACTGTGGGGGTGGGCTTTGAGGTCTCTTCTGCTCAAGCTTCCCTCAGTGTGACTGTCAGTCAACTTCCTATTGCCTGCAAGATGTAGCACTCTCAGCTCCAGAACCATGCCTGCCTGCCTCCAGGCTTCCCATCATGATGATAATGGACTGAACCTCTGAAGCTGTAAGGGAGCCACCCCACTTAAATGTTTTCTTGATAAGAGTTGTCAGGGTCATAGTATCCGTTCACAGCAATAGAGAATCCTAAATAAGACAGCAAGGGAGCCCCCCAATGGCAGAGCTCAACAGTGGCTCTCAAGGCAGAACAACTCGGGGGAAGCAGATGAAAGGCCAGGGGAAACTCATGCTATGTGCAAAGACTGGGTGATGTGGGGAGCAGGGGCCACAATGTCAGAGAAGCTAAAATAAGCTTCTAGGCTAACAGTCAACCTCTGAGGAGTGAGTGATGATTGTAGATGTTCTAGAATTTTCCACATATTGAAATCTGGAAGAAAAAAAAGCCACAAATGGCTTATTTTTCTATCTGTGCTGAAGATAACCCTCATTCTCCAAGTATAACGGTCCATCTGGATGCTTAGGTACTCTTTCCTAAGGAATGCTGGGGCTCTGCACACTCTTGCCTCAAGCCCACCAAGGTATTGCTCTATTTAGTTTCCATAGAAAGATGGTACTTGGGGGAAATCCTGGGTGTATTTATGTCATTATTGACCACCACAGACAGGAAACAGGCAATTCCCTTCCCATTAAAAAGCTAATGCATATTATGAAATTTGAATTTTTCAGGTAATCACTTCTTTCTTGTCCTAAAAGAGTGTTAGAAGTTTCAGCCATCATTACTTCAAAACCTTCCTATTTTCTTTCTAGAACCCATCATAACTCATGTTAGGGATGCAGTTCTAACTCTCGGTGTCAGCTTTGCTGCTCACAGTCAGGGGAAGGGCTGTATGTTGCTGCTCGTCAGAAGCACTCGTGACTAGGGCACATCAGCAGACAGATGCTAAGCAACTGAGGAAAGTTCCAGTAATACACAAAAGCCCCCTCTCCCTCCCTTCCAGAGTTCACATGCAGTATTCCATCTACATGACCATTTCCATTTTAATGTATGAACTGTCTTTAAATATATAACAATTCAAAAATATTGTAATGTAATATTGCTTTGTGGGGCTGGAGAGATGGCTTAATGGTTAAGAGTATTAGCTGCTCTTCCACAGGTCCTGAGTTCAATTCCCAGCAACCACATGGTGGCTCACAACCATCTGTAATGAGATCTGGCGCCCTCTTCTGGCCTTCAGGCATACACACAGGCAGAACACTGTACATATAATAAACAAATCTTTAAAAGAATATTGCTTTGCACAAACATATTCTTTTTTCTTTAAGCTCACAGATACATTTGACTACCTGTGTGTCAGGCATTGTACCAGTGCTGGGGTACAGGGAAGAGTTAGTACATTGTGAGGCTGAGATTTTAATACACCAGTGCCACTGATTTGCTGGTGGTGTTGTTTTTAAAGGAATAAGAAAAGGTTACTGCAAGAAGACTTGAGGTGAAGCATTACTAAACATATATATCTTGGATAGAGTATAAAGATGGAACTCCTGGGCAAGGGTATGACCTTTAAGGTACTTGATTATAGTGCCAAACTGCTTCCTCACAAAGCTTCCGGCAATTGGTACTTCCATGAGGAGAACACAGCAGTACCAATCGGGCTGAACACTAGCCATTGCTGGTGTTGAAATGAGAGAAAGGACAATATACATAACCCGCCCAGTTCCACGTTTCCCCACATGCACATCTGCTGCTGTTTGTCCTCCGCTGGAATCTCTGTGTCCGTGGTCTCCGTCCACTGTGCTGTGAGTTAACACTTTCCTAACTCATGGGTGACCGCAGACATGGTCGGGCAGGCCAGTCACCTCGGCTTAAGTCTTGCAGGTCCTGTTCTTGTTTCTATCTGCCCTTTAACTGTTGTTTGATGTTGGATGGCTCAAGAATTTCTGGACGTGATTCCAGTGACCTTTCTTTGACCTCTTTCATGGGCTTTATGCTTAGAAAGGCTTTTCCCATCCTGAGGAAAGTTAAATATACAACTGCATTTCCTTTAGTTAGAACAAAAAAAAAAAGTTCACATTTTTCAGATTTAACTCTTTAGTCTACACTGCATTTTTGCTTTGTTTTAGGAGCTTTTGTTTGTTTTCTATGCCTTTAGGGGTGGGGGAAGGAGGACTAGGTTTCATGCATGGTAGGTAAGCAAACTAAGACTGAGTTACCCACTAGATCCAATGTTTCTCTCATAACAATATCCAAGTACTGAATGGAAGGTTTCCTGCTAGACTTGTAGCCAGGCTTAACCATGCTGGTACCATGGTGGAGGTGGGCATGTTGGGCACTCCATACATCACACCCACATGGCTTCCAGGACAAGGTGAACTCCAGTCCTCAAGTCCCGTCACTCTGTCCCCTCGTGACATGGCGCATTCACCTTACTGAAGGAACCAGCCACCTCCAAGGAGATGCAGCAGGAACACCAGGCCGGCAGTGGGGATCCTGAGGAGCCGAGTGTCTGCACAGAGGGGTGAATGCTGCTGAGGGCAGCCTCTCACGGCTGCCCGCTGTCGTCTCATCCTCTGGCTTTTCTGGGGAAGAAGCTAAGTGGGGCTTTTATACGAAATCTCCAGTTATAAGTGTGGGTAGCTAATTTAGTCTCTTCAAAAACACAGGCGGCCACACCTAGCTCCAGGGCTTCTCAGCAGTGCGGCTGCAGGACCCCAACATAACTGTCCTGCTCCTACAGCAGCTCCCCAGCTGGCCTGTAACCTCCCGGGGCCAGCGGTCATCGCTGCTCTTCCTCGACCCCGTCCACTGCACCAGATGAAGCCACTCTAGCTTCAGACAGCGTATCTTTGTCTCCCCACAGCAGAAAAGGCTGTTCAAACAAACTATGCTTCCCAGTGTGGGCCGGGTTAACAGCAGAGCGTTTGGTCTTCTACAACTCTTTGAGCCTCCGAAGAGCGATTTAAGAAAACTCCCGTCTTGTTACTAGGATCCTAATAAAAACAACACAAATAAGCAGAAAGGGAAAGGAAACAAAGTGAGCGCCCGCTACCTTCTCCTCCTCCTCCTCCTCCTTTCCCCAGCTCACAGGAAGCACTGGGCATATGGCAATTGCTAGTTTCCAGGCTGAGGCATCAGAGGAGACTCACAGGCTACAGAAGCCCAGACAGTACGTAACAAGGAGGTGTCAAGCATGTCCGATAGGCAGAGATAATTCAGGAGAATAGAGCAACCACACAAAGAATAGTGGGAACCCCATGCAGGCCAGGCAGAGATAACATGCATGCCTGACAATCTGGTTATGGGTTCCATCCTGCCCACTGGTCCAGCTGCAGCAATGGACTTTTCTGAGCTATTGTCAATTGGTTTAATAGCTCAGAAAAGTCCAGAAACAGCTCAAGGTTGGTTCTATGCCCTTTTCCCTCTGTTCTCGTCATGGATAAGACAAAGTCCTCTGCTTTACATAGTACTCATTAATAAATTAATAAAGATCAACAAATAGCCTCTAAGCATCCTCTGCAATGAGGTGACGCTGTCTGTTATTACCCTATCTGTACAACGAGGACAGTAACAGCATTAACTCAAGATTCAGGACAGATTAAGGATAAAACCTTTAGGATGTAGACAGGCAACACCATATGACTGGCGTCTGTTATCAGTGCTTTACCTGGTGGGACTCTCATAACCTGGATGGTGTCTCTGGCAACTGAAGCCAAGGCTTTCACAGTTAACGGCCCACTTTACACGTGTAAGTTCCAGGCATCTAAACCTAGCATGCAGGAAAAGAATTCCTGGGGCTAGAGAGACGGCTCAGGGGTTAAGAGCATTGATAGTCTTGCAGAGAACCTGGGTTGGGTTCCCCACACCCACAGAGTGGCTCACAAGTGTCAGAACTCAAGTTTCAGTGGATCCTATGCCTTCTTCCGGCCTATGTGGGCACCTGGAAGTATGCGCACATAGATGCAGACAAACGCTCAACACATAAAAATAAATCTGGAGAGAAAGAAAGGACCTCTTTACAAGAGGACAGAATCAAATAAAGGAATCCCTTTACTACACCGTGAGTTTAACAGCATCTCCATCCACCATGTGAGAAAGCCCACAATGTGGGAGCCATCCCTGATTCCTGCGCCCACATCTGAAACACTGGCAAGTTCTGCTGCTTCATATCTCCAAACAGACCTCAGATCTACTCTCTCCTCTTCCTCCCACAGCATCTGGTTCACAGTAGCAGCCTCCCACTGAGTCTGCCGCTCCCCAGGTCGTCTCCTGCTCTTGCCTGTCCCACTGCTATCCACACAGGGCCACAGTTATCCTTAAACATGGAAAGGCTCATGTCCCAGCCTGCACCAATTCCCATTGTGCACAGAGCGCACACCCACACTCCTTCCGATTGTACAGCTCCCGGGACTTGCATCTTTCTCCCGCTCAATGTCCCATCCCCAGAGCTAAGCACAGTATCTGACGCACAGTAGGTACTAAGTTAATATCTGGTGGGTGGTGAGGAGAAGGCTGGAAGTGCCGCTCCTAAAAGTACTACCTGGTACTGAGCAAAGGACAGAGGGTGGCACACAACGGGGCTGAGGGCACCCTGGGAAAAGGCAGGCTTGGCATTTGGATATGTGGTAAAGGAGCCTGGGATGAAGGGGTCACTGAGAGAGAGATGAAATCTTTAGTCATTTCAATGAAGAACTAGCAGTAAGATAGGGCAGGGCATGGTGCATGCCAATGTTCTTGAGACAAGAAGATCACAAGTTCAAGACCCTCTTGGGCTACATAGCAAGAGCATGTTTTATGAAAGAAAGGAAAAGGAAGGGGGAGAGTGAGAGAAGAAAAGGAAAAAGAAGGCAAAGAGAAGAATCAGGGAGCCAGGACAGTGGTATAGCAACTATAATCTTAACAGTCAAGAAGCTGAAGAAAGGGGTTGAGAGTTCAAGGCCAACTTGGGCAAAATTTTATCAAAAGAGAAATATAAGAATTCAGATCATTTAGACACTGATTTGGTGAGAAACAGGGAATAAAGAACTGAAAACAGCATTAACCTGACCAAGAAAATAGTGATACAATCACCAGAAATGGATTTATATGCAGTGGGATGGTGGCATTTTTTGGAAAAAATAATGACTCAAACTTTAAAGCTGAGTTTGGAACTTCCATGTGCTATTATGAAGTAGAAGCAGCTCATGAATGCAAAGAAAGTGACACTAGAAGCTGGATAAGAGACCGAGAAGTCATCCACCAGAGCACAGGGAGGCGCGAGGTCTGAGGAGCTCCTAATCGCTTGCCTAGCTGCTTAATCAAATCAGGGCTGTGCAAGGGAACACAGAACAAGACAGGCCTTTCCATGCAGTGTTTACAATCTAGGAGCTCACAACCTTCTGAAGAATAAGAGAAAGATAACAGAACCAAAGATAAGCATCCATATTTAATCCATCTTTGAATGTCAAGAAAAAACTCAAAGGAGATTAGTAACAAGGAAAGCACATGAAAAGTCCAGATAAGACAGGGTTTCAGAAGCCTTACCTAAGAGAAAGATGGCGTTTCATACCTGCAAGGTGGACACTAGTGAGCAATGTGCATGAAGAGATGATGGCTGAGGAAAAGCAGTGTTTTTGATCTTAGATAATGGCATCCATACACGTCTAACAGACTAGGGCGGGAGGAGCAGATGTTTCAAGAGGAGCTAAGATGTAAAGGAGACTGCAGACAGCTCATTCCAACCAGCCATCCTCACTTCCTTTTTTCCCCCTCCTTCTTCCTTTTCCCCCTCCCCCACTTCCTCGTTTTAAAATTTTCTTTGAGCGTGTGTGCATACGTACACACAGACGGATGGACGGATGATGGACGGATGCATGCACGCACGCACACACAGGCATACGTGGAAATCAGAGGTCAGCTGTCAGCTTTCCACTGTATTGAGGCAGTCTCCGCCTCTGTCTGTAGTTTCTGCCATCTCACTCCATGTTAGCGGGCACATGAGCTTACCCCCCACCTCGCAGTATTGGAATCTTGAGATTACAGATGTGCATCACTAGATCCTGAATTTTTTCCTGAGACCAAACTCAAGTTGTCGGGTTGGCATAGAAAGTGCAAGTTGGAATAGAAAGTGCTTTTCTCTGCTGGGCAATCGCCCTGATTGGTTGCACTTGCACATTTATTTGCTCTTATGCTCCCCTCCCCAAGAGCCATCCTCCCAACCAGGGGAGCCATGTTGGGGAATTAACCCTAGGGCCCTGAAGTACCCTACCACTCAGCACACCTCCATCCCCAAATCTGTGCTTCACAATCAAGAACAGAGCCAAGATGCTGGAACATGGGCAGGAGGAAGTAGAGCTTCCTCAGCATAGTAGACATAATGAAGGCTCCCTGACTCCCCAGCTCTCTGGTCCAGGGATCAGACAACTGGTTAAACTGCTTCCTAAGTACACTAAAAACTTACTTTTTTTTTCAGTATGCAATGATATTTTAAAAAATAAACGCAGCTACCTATGGGCTAAGGTAACACGTCCCCTTGTTGCCCTACCTCCCAGTGCATGGCTATGCCAATAACATTCCTTTGGTCAACAGTATCATTTCCTGGCAGCTGGTTTCCCCTGTGGTGTTTGTATTCCCCGGGAGCACCTGGCTGGGCTCGACACTGCTCCACAGGTCAGGCACAGCTGCAGGATGATCCTCTGGCTTGAGGAGGTCACTACAGCACTGGATACGGTAGGAATTTGTGCACAGTGGTGAAAAGGGACCCCACAAAGTCATCTCTGCTGTTACTCTGCTGACTCAGCCTACCATGCAGTGACAGCATCCTGGGCATTGATCTGAAGCACATTAACAACAGAAGCAGCTGCCTCTGAAATGAGATCCGGAAAAGCAGAACTTTGGACCACAGAGCTCAGTGGTTCAAAACCAACAGCCTGAAATCTTCCCGCCACACACACCACCCTTTGGACTTTTAGCAAAATTCTTCCTGTTTTTTGGCATTCATTGGGTTTGAAAGGTTCTGGTGAGTAAGTGAGAAAAGCAAGCAGAAAGGGTAGGTGGGTGCCACCTGTCACCCCCTCCAGGCACACTCACTGATCCTGCGGGGTGACACCACCTGCCTCGGTGGCTCACAAGGGGGTCTGGAGGCCTGAGGACTCTTGGCTGCAGCACGGTTCTCTGCAGGCACCAATGCGGAGCCCTGCGGCCTACACTAAGCAGAGTCCTGCCTTCTTCCTCCACCAGACATGCTAGAAGAGAACGGAAACCAGAGGGAAGCACTTGCTGACGGGGTTTACTGTTGAGATTTATTGTTGGTACAGTCCCGGGGCCTGGATGGGGCAGGGGGTTACTGAACTGAAGCAACAACAAGCCCAGCTTTTCACTCACAGCTGCAGCCACTTCAGCTACACTGGATGTCGCCTTGCAATCTGAAGTCAGTGATGAGGATGCTGTTTTCAGTTATACACTCTTCCTGGAAATGTAGCTTAGAGGAAGTGCTATCTTGACAGAGCTTCCTCCAAGAGTGCAGCACCAGAAACACCCTTCGTCCTCTAAGAGCAAGCAGGAAAGCACATCCAGCCATGCCTGGTATCCAGCTGACCACAGTCACTACAGACGTGAACCGTCAGCAGCAGAGCTCTCCTTCCCAGACCATTCCTGGACATGATCCGACCACACACAGCCCACCGCCTCCTGTACCTTCCACCACATCCTTTGGCATTCCTGTTCAGAAAGAGAAAGGCTGCCTACATCCTTCTTCCTTCTCATCCTAACTGAAACCTAGTTGTCTCCACAAGCTTGAACATCCCCTGAAGCCCTCTCATGCAGAAGATGGCCACCTCTCAATCTAGTAAGGGTAGAATATCCACACACCACCCACCACCCCCACCCCAGTCACCCCAACACCTGTGGTCCACTGTCCATGCCTCCTTGATAATTCCTGCTCCCTCCAGCCCTGGTGATCAAGCTTGCTTTCCTCTTGTTCCGTGGCCCCAGGTGTAGACAATGTCTAATACGCTCCTCACTGGCCTGGCTCTGCCCTTGCTCCTTTCTAGCCTCAGGAGCAACACTGACCGTTTACAGCAGTCACCCAGGCCAAGCTCTTCTGCTCCACACATTCAGTGGCTTCTTCAGGTTCTGAAATGCTCCTCCTTGAAGTGCCCACGTGTCTGCAGGATCCAGCTTTGCCCATCTTCCCATCTCTTCACCTGCCGTGTTCCTCATGCTGGCTCACTGTGCCCTACGATGGGACTTCCGACCTCTTCAAAACACTAAGTCCTTTTCTGCCTGACCTATGCGGGCATCCTCCAAGAAAGACCACAGAATCACCAGGACCCTCAGGAGCAGTCTTAGAGTACTGCAAAGGGGAGGGAAAACCTTCTGCTCTGAAGAGCTTTATGGTCAAGTTTGCCAGCAAACCCCATACTTAACAATAGTCTATATGGAAAAATGTGGCCTTAAATCCAGAAGCAGAGAAGAAGAGATGGTTGGTAAAGCGTGAGATCCCGAGTTCAGATCTGCATTATCCATATAAAAATCTGGGCATGGCACCATGTGACTGCAGCCTCAGCACTGGGGAGGCAGAGACAGGGGGATTCCCCCAAGTCTTGCTAATCACTCAGTCTGGCCAAATCAGTGAGTTCTGTGTTCAGTGGAAAACACTGTCTCAAGTCATCCAGAGTCAACGTCTGAGTTCCACACACATACATACACACACACACACCCTTCCCCAACACTAGAAACAAAACCAAACCACTAAATCTAAGGTTGGCAAGATGGCTCAGCAGGAAAAGGCTCCTATCATCCATCCTGATGATGTGAGTTTGGTCCCCAGGACCCATGGGGTGGAAAGGAGAGAACCAACAAACTCCTACAAGTTGCCTCTGATCTCACATGTATGATGTGGCACATGAGTACCCTGACACATATACATATTACACACACACACACACACACACACACACACACACACACACACACATACACACACACACTGTAAATGAAAAGAAAAACCCTAAATCACTTTACTGGGCATGCTGGCATACTTATAATCAAACCTACAGAAAGCTGAGGCAGGAAGATCCAAAATTCCAGGCCTACCTAGGTTACACAGTGAGACTCTTCACAATATACAAGCAAAACAAAAACTTGGGAACTAGTTATTTCCAGAACATATCAAGGCACGAATTCTGGTTGAGACAAGGTCCCAAGGAAGCAAATGCCAATTCCAAGTCTTCCAGAGTTTCAAGTCTGAAGGTAATTCAAGTCCCACAGGACAGTGTTATCTTTATTTACTCACCCCCCAGGTACGTTTATTTTCCCACTCACACCCCTGCCCTCCAGGGAGTTCAAAATCTCCTCACTATTTCTGAACCAGTGGCTGCCCCTGTCCCAGGGGTCCCATTATACTCTCATCATATTTACTTCCTTTTTAGCTCCTGATTAAGTCACCAATGGGATAGTGCATATCTACTGATTACTCCAACAACCGTCTTGGATAAGCATTTCAATGATTCCCCTGAAGTCACTACAAAGACCATTTCACTCTATGAGAAAAGAGTAGCATAGAGAGTATAAGTAAGTGCTGCTTCCCAGTCCAGGGGCAGAATCAGGAAGCGGGGCTGATCTTCCAACCTTCACTAGAGGGTGTCTGAGAAGAACAGGGTCATCAAGAACTTCTCTCAAGTGTTTCTTGTAAGCTCTCAGGGCAGATACTGTGATCAAACGGCCTAAGGAAAAGGAGGGAGCCTGGTTGGTGGTCAACTGTACTGCCAGCCTGGGGAGGCCAACTGTGAGCCTGAGGCCAGGGTGGTTAAGACAAACAAGACCCTGTCTCAAAACAGGTAAAAGGGCAGCTGATGATAACTTAAAACTGTAGCAGAGGGGACACTGTCTGTGGTGGAGGCTCAGTCACCAACTCTGAATGCCACACAGTTCCAGCCTGTCCAGCCTTCAAGGTTAAGCCACTCTGTGCCATAACATTTTAGAGCTCAGTATTTTCCTTCTTTCTAAAGTCCTGGGGGGGAAAAAAAATCAATATTTATGATCAAGATGGCTTTTTAGTACTCCAGTATTCCCAGGAGTGTGTAACAAATCATTTAGTGAAGTGTGTTCTCAGAGACTCTACCATTAGTCTTGCTTTTACAGCCGCCTCCTCTGTGTGCTGCACATCCTCCATAAGGTGCTAGGGAGAGGAACAGCCAGAGAGAAGCCTCTTTTGCCTCAACTCAATCATGGGGAGGTGAAGGGAAGCCCCTCCCACAGGCACGATTCAGCTGATCAGGAAAAGAGCTCAGCCAAGGTAATTTGCTACAAAAACAAGGCTTTTGGCATCTAACCCTCCAGTGCATCACAAACTTCCTGCTATTATCTAATAACCCCCCAGCCATCACGGTTTCCACGGTAACCGACAGAGAAATAGCAGCCTGCCAAGCGGCTTTTGTAGTTCCTTTTCTAGTTTGCTCTTCTGCATAGAATTAGAGTTAGATGGGGGAAAGAACCAGGCTAATCTTTGCAAACAGGAACACGATGTAGTTTGGGAAGTACAACCAGGCTCGGGATAAGGAGTGCAGAAAAGCTTTCACGAACCCTCTCAGGGTACAAAAGGTCTGCTGACGTGTATTTGGTAAGCCGTCCCTTGTCTTTGGGCAGGGCAGGCTGGCACTGGCCAGTTTCTGATGTGACCCACACGAAGGAAGGGACAGGGTGCAAACAAGACCAAAGGAGACTACTGTGCCCTTTGGACTCTAAAATCAAACTCGGAGCAAGACTCCAAAGGCTTGGAGCAGAGGACAGTGAAGGAAGCCTGGCACCTTGTTCCATGTGTAATCCTGACGGCATGGACTGCCCAAAGCAGAGGTCGTGTGGGTCTCCTTCCATGTCAGCAAGGGAGAGACTGTTGGAAATAGTGTATACGACATGGCGCAGTTTTCAGATCAGCAGCCGGACTGATGGAGGTGCCAGACTGCAGAGCAAGCAGCCACTACAGGGGTGGGAGAGTGTGAATTTGTAAAAAAAAAAAAAAAAAGGGGGGGGGGCGAGAGCATGACTCTCTCTTGCTGGGCACGGCAGTGAATGCATTTCCAGCACTCACTCGGGGAGATAGAGGCAGGAGGATCAAAAGTTCAAGGTCAGCTTTGCTACAAGAGATCCTGTCTCAAAAACCAAAGTCTTTGAAAGTAGTCCCCAAAGGCCTCTGTCTCAAAACTCCATAGCTATGTGAAACCCAAGAAATCTCTTGGCCTTTATCTGCTTCAGCCGAGAAACCAAGTCAATCAGACAGGTGACAGCTCTCACCTGATAGGACAAAGCTAACAGGGAGGTAGAAGACTCCCTCCCAACATTAACTAACTCAAATGTCCTGTTGGCAGACAGGAAAATTACAGCCAGTAGTGACATTCAGAGACAGGTCCTAAGAGTACCGAGAGTCAGACCTCCGAGTGCCACACAGAAGAGTGATTTATCCTGTTTAACTTCGGGTTAGGAGTCACGAGTCTTATTCTCTGAGCCACTCCTGAATTTAGACAGAAAAGTAGACGAAGATTTGAACAGCTGATTCCCTTGAATCCTTCAGGAAAGGCCCATTCGCAATAAGATGTATGCCCTGAGAAATAGTTCCACGGCTGTCAACTCAAAGAAAGGCTTCTGCATTTGGTTATATTTATGGGGCTCCAGAGTTTTGGAATCTGTTAATGAAGTCTGAGTGAGTCCTCAAAAGTTTAAACATGTGCTGTGTTTACTCAAGAGTGGAACTTCTAAGCTGTAATCACCAATGTGTGATTATAATCTCAAACACAATAACATTCAGTTTCTCCATCTTAAACAAAAGTCAAAATTGAGAATATGCACAAGAATTGTGCCAATTCAATCCCAGTTAAAATGAGGCCAGAAGCCAAAACTTACTAGAGCCAGTAACCTGGGGTACTGATTGTTTATGTTTCTTCCCAAACTCATTTCCGCAGCCAACTTTATTTCAAGACCTCAGATAAATTTTCTCACTTCAGAGATGTGTTATGTTCCATTAACTCAGCTGGCACAGTTGTAGTCCAGGGCCACAGAGGGGACTTGACCTCTTCCACTACTCCATGACCTATGCTTTCACCAGGTTCCTGAAAACAGACTTCAGGAAGCCTGAGGAGAGACAGCCTCGGTGTGGGCAGTCTCTCTCTTAAATAGAGCTTTCTTCCACAAGGTCACACCCAGAAACAATGCTGCATGTATTTGTTGTGTTTGCTGACCACACACCAACCTACAACATACCAAGTTATTACCAAGAAATAGTTCTTGTCCACCATGTGCTGGGCTCTTGTTTGGTTTGTCTGTGGTGCTGATAGAACCAGGGCCTTGCACATGTGCTCTGAGCTGTAGCCCTAGTCCCTGAGACAGGTCTTTCTACGAGACAATGAAGAGCTGGGTGCTGGGAGGGGAGATGGTCAGGGTATTTCTGGGCACCAACGCACCGCTAATGTTTAGCAGTTGGGAACGCATGTAATTGAAACTATCTACCCAGAAGGCATACTTTGGGAATTCTTAAGTTCCCATCTATAAATAGGCCCCCAATTTTTTCATAAGGGGGTGGTGTTGAATGTACGTGGGTAAAGAGACAGTCACTGAAGACTTAAACACTTGTCATCAAAGCATATCAATGTGAAGAACCAAAGAGAGGGTGATACCCACGCTTACAGTCCGAGAGCTGGAGGAGAGGCCTACTTACTCACAGCTAACCTGCAGCCCCAGGACCTGCCTGGAAAGGGTAGGTGTCCCACTGTCTGCTCGAGAAGAGGCTCTGAAAAGCCATCAGGCACAGTGGTCCTCCACTATCTCTAATACAGGAGTCTTACAAAGGCAAGAAGAGCGCTTCATATGTGTGGCCTAGGATCCAAGAGCAGGCCTAGGTCGAGAAGTGTGATCACGCCTAAAAGACACCAGCAAAGGCCCGGCAGTTTGGTGCTCAACTCCTTCTTCCTAGTCCCCAAGAAGGCTGCTGGAGATACGGTCATGGTTCTTACACTGGTGACTGAGAATGCTCTACCAACAACAACCAAAGTTTAGGTGGAAACAAAACCAAAGCAAACTTGATCAGTGGAAATGATACCAACAGATGGAGTTTGAAGTCATCTGTGTCAAATACCTCAACATGCTATAAAACAGCAGCACCCATGGAAACACAATGGCACTGTCACCTGCAGAGGCCTGTTAACTGCACTCTCACAGAGTATCTGATGTAGGAGAGACAGGAGCTCTGAGCGAGTCAGGAGGCCGGAATTATGAATCAGGTCATCATCAAAACACAAGCTGCTGGCCCTTCACACTGACCGGCCTGGTTTATCGGGGCAAGCTGAAGAACCAGAACTCGGAAATCAGGATGACTTAGTGAATTCCCTCTCCAAGTTTCTTCTAGCTTTGTTCTAAGGTTCACTTTTGATTTAGAACATAAGGGCTGGACTTGGGTGTGGTGGTATTCTAATTGTACTGAAATGTGATTTTGATTGTATGTTAATAAATAAAGTTGCTCGGGGGTCAGAGCTATTAGAGCCATAGACAGAGTGTGGCGGTGGTGGCGCACGCCTTTAATCCCATAGATCTCTGTGTGTTCAGGGATACAGCCAGCATTGGAGACATATGCCTTTAAGACCTGGGGGGCGCCGGGCGTTGGTGGCGCATGCCTTTAATCCCAGCACTCGGGAGGCAGAGCCAGGCGGATCTCTGTGAGTTCGAGGCCAGCCTGGGCTACCAAGTGAGCTCCAGGAAAGGCGCAAAGCTACACAGAGAAACCCTGTCTCGAAAAACCAAAAAAAAAAAAAAAAAAAAAAAAAAAAAAAAAAAAAAAAAAAAAAGACCTGGGGGGCTGTACATACAGACAGTGACGAGGCAGTCACGTGTTTGGGTTTACAACCAATGAGAAGGCAGAATGACTATGAAATGACTTACCACAGGGAAATAGCTCTTTTTCAGGAAGCTAAGACCACCACAGGAGGAAGGGTGAGATTTTAGCTCTGAGCTCTGATCTCTTGGCTTTCTCTTTTACATTGATTCTGTGTTTCTTATTTAATAAGACGGTTGGTTACATCAACATATGGGGTCAACAGTCCCAAATCTTTCAAATGCATGTAATCTACACAAGAGCTGGGGTGAAAACTGAACTTGAAGTCCGTTTACCCATTGCTCCCCAAACTCAACTTAGGCACACTATGGCCTGGTAACCTGGCTTGAGCTGCCTCTCAGGAGTCAGAGGCTTACATATCTTTCAGAAGAAGACTAAGAAGGCAGTGAGGATCGGCATGATGCTCCCTCACAGAACAGTGGCCTGGCACACAGGAGTACAGGAAATGACAGGCACTTCAGGGGCATCTTTCTTGAGTTTCTGGAATCTCCCTAACTCTGAGTCACCCTCCTGGAACTCTTCAGTCACAGCGTGCATCACAAATGCAATCATTTCAATGCTTTGCCTGGTAGATGCTTTGCATAGGACAAGGACTCTGTCACTCCTTTCCATCAGTGGGGATGGGCCTACGGGACCAGGCATAGGGAAGACAATTCCTGTTGGATAAACAAATGCCTGAGCGGGCACTTTGGAAGCCACGTTTCCTACAGAGGAAGCAATCAGCTGAAAAATATTTCACCAATACCACGAACTCCTGGAAACAGCGGCTTTTAGAGATCCGTGTTCTTCACTGATTAGGAGGTAAGAGAAAGCACATGTTTACGGCAGAGAATACTTACAGGTGGAGGTTTCTTCCTCATCTCAAAAGTCCGAGTGGCACCAAAACTAAGTGAGGCAATGACAGGGCAGCTCCCCAGTGAGGGCTCATCGTCACTGTGCCAGTCCACGCTGTCCTTCTCGTCCCGGTACAGATTGCAGAGCAAGGAGTTGAAGGTGTGGCCAGTGTTCTCCTCAACGCGGCTCTTCAGAGTGCAGAGCACGGGATGCCACTGTCAGCGAGCCGAAGCAGGTGCAGGGGCAGGCACACAAGACACAGTAGGCCGCCATGGAAAAACAGGAGGAAAGGCAAAAATCAACCGAGTTCTGAGCAGGGAAATGCAATGAACAGAAGGCCAGAGGAGTAGCTTTGTCTCCTCCCTCCATCTCTGTGCTGAAGCCAGCCAGCCTCCTCCACTCTAGGAAAGCACTAAGTGGGAAGGCTGGAGTCTGTCTACCATCTCTTGTTTCTCCTGCAGTGCACATCCCCACCAAGAAGCCAATGCCACTCCGCTGAGGGTGGTCTGGAAAGGCAGTGCTGGGCTAAGTGGAGCGGAGACGCTGACGTAGCCAGTCAGTCCACACACTCAGGCTCAAGTGAAGAGCAAGAGAACTCTCAATGGGGTGCCTTCCATTCATCCTGTCCCTAGTTTCTTCTCAACAACAGACTTGCTTTCCTGAAAAGTATGTAATATTTAGAGTAGCTAACTTCCTACAGTCAGAACCCGCAGCCTGGCAAAGTGGTGCGTGCCAATAATCCTAGCACTTGGGAGGCTGAGGCTGAGGCCACCCTGGTCTATACTATGTCAACAAACACATGCGCTCTTTTTCTGTCCTATAGAATGGGACCCAGAGCACATTCTTAGAGCCATAAAATTACAGACTTACACTGCACAGCACCGCTTGCTGTCCATGCCCAGTTCAGGAATGCAGTTTGCACCGTGTGGCCATGTACTCGGGGAGCTATGTACATCAGTCATAGGCTGTGCACTGGCTTTCACTAGAGTTCTGTGTCTCACTCAAAGTCTCAAGAGCCCGGCATACGCTTTAGGACAGTGCTTTTCAAACTTTACACTACCAAAATTACTGATGTCCTCAAAAAACCTCTGTTGAATTTTACTGTTGTTGTTGTTTGAGACAGGGTCTCAGTATGTAGCCCTGGTTGGCCTGGAACTTGCTATGTAGATCAGGCTGATCTTGAACTCACAGAGATCTGCCTACCTCTTCCTCCCAAGTGCTGAAACTAAAGGTGTGCGCCACCATGCCCAGCTCGAACCTTTGTTCTTTTAGGTTATAGTTATTGATATTTACTATATTAAAATTAAAGCTGAACTGAGAGGGGTGGCACATGCTATAATGCCAGAAGGCTGAGGCAGGAAGACAAAGTTCAAAACAAGCCTGGGCTACAGCAAGACTCTGTGTCAAGATAAATACAACATTGGTAGTTCATTCAAAAGGCAACAACAAATCCGTGTAACTTTGTATGAAAAAATTTCTGTAATTTCAATAGAAAAACATGAGGAAAGTGGCCCCGCTTTGCAAATGCAATGTCTGTCTTCACAGGAGGCAGCCAGCTCTTCTGCTTCTGCATTTACTCTGCTAAAATTAGAATTAGTGCACAGTCCTGTCGGAGAGCGGGTTCTGTGACTGCATCCAAAGCTCAGCCTGTGAGGACTTCTTGAGTTAGCCGCAATCCGGAATCTGACACTATCTCAAACTTGTCTTGTTCTTTTACATTTCAATTTGAATGGACCTTTATCTTCTGTGGTTTTGGTAAGATCTACCCTTCGTCACCTGGGAAACACCGGTCTCTGAGTTATACAGTTCTTCTAAACATTCACATATTTCATTTACACAGTAACGAAACTGTAAATGTTGACACTAATTTCATCAGACAAGTCTAGGTCATGGGAAGAAGCCAGGCTCAAAGTGATGGATGCTAGTTTCCCCCAAAGTCTGGTTTTTTTGCTTGAAAATTCAACTTTTATCATTGACAACAAACCCTGTCCACTCTTTTCACTGAAGTGAAACTAATTTAATTTGTTGATGAGGACATATTAGTCAGGTTCTCAGATCTGAATAAGAGGTCTGTATGCCAGTTGTTTTATATAAAACTAATCTATGGGGGGGAAACAGCTTACATCTCAATCACACTCAGTTTTTAGGAGACATGCTTTATGTATTCTTTCAATATCATCAAATGAACTATTCAGATGTACTTGAATTCCAGGATTTAATAAAACTTAGGTTACTGTTTTCGTAAGGCTAATCTTCAATGAAATTAGCTCTTTTGTTTGTTTTTTGAGACAGGGTCTCTCTAGATAGCCCTGGCTAGCCTGGAACTCACTTTGTAGACCAGGCTGGCAGATCTCTGAGTAAAAGCATTCACCACTTATGCCTGACTTAGCATTTTTATTTTTAATTGGAAAAAATTTAGATTTATTTTTACTTTATGTGCATGTATTTTTATTTTATGAGTACAAGTATTTTGCCTGCAGGTATGTATTTATACTATATGTGTGCCTGGTGCTCATAGAGGTCAGAAGAGGGCATCAGATCTCTGGTAACTGGAGTTACAGACAGTTGAGTGTGGGGAACTGAATCTAAGTTATCTACCAGTAGCATCACGTGCTCCTAACCTCTGAGCTGTCTCTAGAGCCCCCCATTTTTACCTTTTCAAATTACATTTCTTTAGTGTGTGTGCACATGTGCCCACATGTACACAGCACATATGTGGCAGTCAGAGGACAATTTGCAGGATTAGTTCTCCACTTTCACCATGTGGGTCATGGGATTGAACTCAGGTCATCAAGCTTGGGGGCCAGTGCCTTTATCCACTGAGCCATCTCATAGGCACTGAACTCAGCATTTTGAAAGCTGTAGGCGGGAGTGAGCAGTGGTGGGGAGCACGGTGACCACTGGCAGTTCGTTGGTGCTGAGGTGCTCCCTGGTCATCCACAGGCCTTTCTGTAGCATCAGAGCAGATGCTACAGTCACAAACGCACACTCTTGCATTGTCGTGAAAACATAGCGCAGTCCCTACAGAGGCTTCCTGGACCCGTGGGTTGCGCTTCCGCAGTGGCTGTGTCCCACCTGGTAGTGACAGGATGGGTGCTCAGAGGGACAGTGCAGCACTGAGTCTAGCCCCGCTCCTGCCACAGAAGCACTGGAGCGGCACTGCAGTGTGACACCGGAATGAACGCTGGGCCTCTCTGTGCCTACCAGCATCACATCAGCAGAGGATTTAGAAACGGAACAGCAACAGCACACAGAACTTAGGTCAGTACAGCAAAACAAAAATGTTATTAAGCTGGCCCTCGTTCAAGAGAACAAATTTCTAAAATGAAATCCCGGCTACCACATGGGCAAGCTGAGCTGCCTGCCCATCTCCCAGCTGTAATCTACCTTCACAGAGAGATCGGATGCTAGAATTACACACTTAACAAGAAAACAAGAATGGAAAGAAGATGGCTTTTCTAGACTGTGACGGAGAATCTCATTAGCACTTGCCTGACTCGTTTGGGACTCAACACTGTGGCAACACATTAAGTTTGCATTACGTTTCTAAGTGGTATATGGTTTTCTCCCGGCTATTTTTGGTCGTGAAGTATAGAGAAAGGGGGATATGCAGAGGGTAATGGAGGATTAATTTAGGCTCTTTAACCAATTCTCTAAATAGAGATCCCTTAGAACTGAATGTCTAAATTAAAATTCAGCGTCATCTTGCTGTTCAGGGAAGGCATTCTATCCTTAAAGGACATCAGAGGAAAGTGTGAGAACACAGAAGACGAAAACAGGCTTCCGACAGTTTTCAGAGTGACCTCCGGGCCACAGAGGTGGGTCTGGGTCTACAGAAAGAAGAGCTCACGTTGGTGGGGCTTGCAGCTGACTAAGTTTTAATCTATGTTCTTCACTGGGCCCGTTATCATTCAGTTTGTACAAAGACAAACAAGCTTCAAAATCCAGGACTGAAGCTGGGCGGATGGACATGCCTCTGACACCACTCTGGGAGGCTAGAGCAGTAGGAGTTTGAGTTGAAAGCCATCCTTAGCTATAGAAAGTTGGAGCCAGCCTATCTATCTAATGAGGACTTGTCTCAAAAGAAATGTGTGTATACTAAATATATTAGCAATAAACACACAAAATTCCACAATAGGACTTATAATTTGAGAATCTTTTTTTTAATTGGTTTTTTGAGACAGGGTTTCTGTGTAGCTTTGCGCCTTTCCTGGAACTCGCTTTGGAGACCAGGCTGGCCTCGAACTCACAGAGATCCGCCTGGCTCTGCCTCCCAAGTGCTGGGATTAAAGGCGTGCGCCACCTTTTGTGTAAATGTGTTCCCACATGTATAACACTTAGAGACCAGAAGATAATGTCTAATATCATCCGAATAGGTGCGGTCTGGTTCTTCTCCTTTCTTTTCTTCCTTCCTTCCTTCCTTCCTTCCTTCCTTCCTTCCTTCCTTCCTTCCTTCCTTTCTTTCTTTCTTTCTTTCCTTCCTTCCTTTCTCTCTCTTTCTTCTTTCTTCCTTTCTTTCTCTCTCTCTCTCTCTCTCTCTCTCTCTCTCTCTCTCTCTCTCTCTCTCTCTCTCTCTCGATACAGGATCTTTACTTGCCTGGAATTCACCAAGTAGGCTAGACTAATGGGCTAGCACTTCTCAGCACTAGGATTTCAAACATGCACTCCTACGCTCTTTCCCCTGGGTTTGGAAGGTGCAGGTCAAACTCAGGTCCTCACTCACGCCTGTGCGGCAGGCACTTAGTGGCTGAGCAATCTCTCTAGCCCTATTTTGACAATCTTAATGTCCAACAAGAGGCTTGCTTGAATAAATTACTGTATTTAAAGACTATGAAATATTATACAGGTATTAAATCCATGTAGCATATTTACTGATTCTAAGATATGTTAATGATATATAGGTAAGAGAAACATATAGATAATTTTTCAGTCTTATTTACTGAAGGGGGTTTTGTTTGGTTTGGTTGGTTTATGTTTTGTGGTGCTAAGAACAAGACCCAGGGCCTTGTGCACAGTAGGTAAGTGCTGTTCAACTAAGCCACATGCCCAAGCCACTTACAATTTTCCAGGGAAGGGTCTAACTATCTCAGACCTAGAGTTCTCTTTCCTCTTCGTAAGTGCGGAGACTACAATTTCAATAAGAGTCAAAAAGGCTCGTCATTGAAAAAAAATTCTCTTGGAAAGATGTTTTAAAAATGCCTCCTAAGTGAAAGACGATATGAAGCAAGGCTGTGTGGTGTGGCTTCTGTACACTCTAAAATGGTGGGTTTTCAGCCAGGAACTGCCCCCAACCGATGCCCAGCAACGTCTGCTGAGAAAGCTGACTGAAGAACAAGCTGGAATGAAAGAAGAAGGACCTGCCCAAGCCTGCTTGGCCCCCAGCTTCGCCGCTGTGGATAAGCAGGTAAACGGCTGTGACCAAGTGGGGACAGCTTTTGTTCCTCACGGTCTCCAAATCTACTTCCGAGAAAAGGAGTCTCCACAACTCTAAAGGCACAGTCTTCATCCAGCCCCAGAAAACAGCCCATCAAAGCAGCAGCCTCCTCCTGTGACAGCCACACTGTGTCCATGTCGTCCCTGGGTACCTCAGCACACAGGGGCTTTGTGCTTACATCTTGCCAGGGCTCTAAAACATGTCACACGTCTGTGTGTCCAGATGAATAAGCAAAACTCCATTTCTTCAAAGTCTCTTTCAAGAAAGCGCAACATTTTTGTCAGAGGCAAGAGTCCAAGAACTAAACAGGGAGCTATTTCTTGGACCTCAACTCTAGCCTTTGGACAAGCTTATTTATATACCAAAATATCTTTGTCTGCTGTCATGGAATTTTTTTTAAGAGATAGGGTTATACTGTGCTGTTCAGGCTGGCCTTGAACTTATGATGCCCCTGCCTTAGCTTCCTGAGTTGTAGGATTATAGGCATGTAGTACCAAAAGAAGCAGTAGAAACAAGCCCAAGTGGCAGTAAGTTGGAAGTCTGGAAACTGTACCCACAGAACAAACATAAAGTTAACAAAACCCAGGTTTTTTCACAAGTCACAACAGAGCTGAGAAACGGAAGGGCGCCCTACCCTCACTGGCCGGCTGCAGGGGTGTGCCACACAGCAGGACACAAGCAGCGTTCACGGAGGAGGGGTCGGGAGAGACAGCTCCTTCCCCTGGGAGCCCACACTCCAGTCCCGATTCACAGTTCCAGTTTCCGCCCATCCTCTGAGCTCATTTACAAGTCATGAGCTCACAGAGGACAAGAAGCAGGAGGTTTCTGAACCCAGAGGACTTTCTGAAGTAGGAACCGTCACGTGCCTCTCTGAGGACTTACTTTTAGTACTCAACACTTAGGCCAGCAACCCACACCAGTGACATCATTTCAACATACGTGAGGATTTGGTTCCATAGTGATTCTTGAGTAAGTGTAAGGAAGCTCTCCATACCATGCTGTAAGTCTTGGTTGCGGATAAGTTATATCTAAGAAAGAAAATACAGGGCTCTTGAGACAGTTGCTGCTGGTAAGGTGTGTCTGCTGCCAGCCAATCCGTGCCTGCACTGTGCAAGAAGCGTGAGGAACACGAAGGAAGAGGAAGGCCGACCCAATCCCTTCCTCAGACAGGATGTGAGAGGGGGCTAGTGGAAGCTGGACGGGCTACACAGGAAAGAAGACATGCTGGCAGGGATAGCCTGGGCAAAGGCTCTGGGGAGGGAGGGATAGCCTGGGCAAAGGCTCTGGGGAGGGAATGTGTATCATCTGTTTGTTTCAGTCACAGCAAAAAAAAAAAAAAAGTCTCAAAAAGCAGAATATGGAGCCTGGACCTTGGGAAAAGGAATCTGTGGTACCAATAATCCATTTGAAAAACAAGAGAACCTATGTGTCCTAGCAACACTGTACATGCCCCTCTGATCTAAAAAGTGTAAGCAACCATAGCACACACCTGCCTGTCACAAATGTATGATATCCAGACTATTTTAGAAAGGTTATGGGGTTACCATCTCTCCCCAGCAGACATCAGCCACAACAAGATTAAGCACAGGGCTGGGTACATGTAGCTCAGTGGTAGAGCTTTCTAAGCCTGCCTAAGACCCTAGGTTTGAACCCAGAACTGCCAAAAAGGGGTGGGAGGAGCCAATGTTCATTAAAGGCCACACACACACACACACACACACACACACACACACACACACCCCAGTCAACATTCTATTAAGCAGATATCATGCATCATTTGAATTTAATTAACACATGAATTTTATAATTTATGTACTATTAGATAAATTTTAAAGATAAGAAAACCTAAAATTATAGAGTCACAACTGTAATTTGCTCAAAATTAACCATTATTTGGAATGCTAAAGCCAGCAACCAAAAGCCGCACTGTGAAAACTCCTGGAATAGGAAGAAGGCTTCCCTAAGAAGGCTGGCTCATATTCTGACACCCGAGATAAAAAATAATAATAATAATTAAAAAAAAAAAAGAAGCCAGTTTACACACACTTTGTCTCTTTTTTCACAAGCAATTCAAACTCACTCCACAGCCTACTGGAGTCTATGCTAGAGCACAGACGCCGCCTAGTGGCCACGCGTGGTATGCTGGTGCAGGGAGCGCAACAGAAAAGGCAGATCACATCTTTACATGCGAGCGGACATTGAAACTGAGAGAGACTGGCCGACTCCAGCGACAGGAAAGAGAACACAAAGTCAGTAAGAAGGACTTGAGAAAAATGTGTGCCAAATGGATTAGCACAAAGAAAGCTCTGGAAACTTCTATGAAGAAGAACTGAGCACCATCAGAACTAAACAGAGGAAGCAGATAAAGCGAAAGGGAGAGTGGGTCAGCCTCGGGTCAGCCAGGCAGGCTTTCCTGGCTCTCTGAGCTCTTGCTTCTCTCTTGTCCACTCTCCCTGACCTCTAGGACTCTGCTGGCTGTGGCTTCTGCCTGGCATACTCCTTCCTTCCTGTCTGTCCCTTAGGGAGTTCTAGGCTTGAACCTGCTTGAGACCAGCTGTGTGAAGCAGATGTAGGGAACTGGAAAACATCTGAATGGGGACTATGCAGCCTGGAGGCCTACTTACCCTCTCTGATACCCATCCTCTGTTTCCAGGGGACATCCCGACAAAGGCGCTCCAATATCCAGTCAGCTTCCTTCAGGTCCACAAAGCCAGGATATAAACGCACCCTTCATGCAGAAAGAACTGACATTAGCTAAACTGCACAGAAGAGGCGGACAGAGTAACAACTGGGGGATCAGTTGATTGACCTTCACTTGAAAGGGAAGAGGAAACCGTCTCACCACTTCCCTCCCACGTGATCTTCATGTAAAATAAACTCCATTCACGGAACCACTAAAGACACAAGGAAGTACCAGGGATGCACGAGGTCTTTTTAGATTTCTGCTTCAAACAACATTCAAGATACTGCCCAGGAGATAAAGGACAGAGATTACTAGCATGGCTTAGTTCGAAGGTACTTAATGTCCCTCAGTTTCCAAAAGTGTAACCTAAGGATGACATCCATTTCATAAGGCCACTATGAAGAGTCACCAGTAAAACGCGGGGGTCAAAAGATAATTTTTTAAAACTACATCCATTAGAAGACAGAGACTATCACAGCTATCAAAACAAACACATCCTAATGAGGTCTCCCTTTTACTAAATAAGTTCTCATCCTATTACAGACTCAGCTGAAAAGGTCACTTTGCATCTCTTTCCTAAGAAAAGTCTGGACTCTCTTTCAGTCTTGACAGCAGCAAGCCCTCAGAAGGCTCATGTGATTTAGAAGACCCAGAGATCTTCTAGGGCTACCTAGTTAACACAAGACATGGCTGACCAAGACAAGACAGCTGGTTCCGCACACTGGCTGTTAAAGTTTGGCTTTAAAGGAGTGTCCCGGTTGGATGGCTGGTTTGTTTTGCTGTTGCTGTTGTTTTTATTTCTTGTCAAGCTGACACAAGCCTGGGTCATATGGGAAGAAGGAATCTCAACTGAGGAATTGTCTCTATCAGACTGGCCTATAGGTAAGTCTGTAGGAGTTTGCCTTGATTGACGATTGAGGTGGGAAGGCCCAGCTTACTGTGGGAATACCATCCCTCGTCAGATGGTCCTGGGATGTTTAAGCACACAGATTAACCTAGGAAGAGAAAGCCAGTAAGCAGCATTCCTCCACGGTCTCTGCTTCCGTTCCTGCCCTGACTTCCCTCGGTGATGGACTGTGACCTGAGAGTTGTAAGATGAAATACACCCTTTCCTTCCCACACTGCTTTTGGTCACTGTCTTTATCACAGCAATAGAAAACAAACTAAGACAGAAAGGTTCCAAAAGGGATTAAAACAGTAGCCATTCCAGCCAATTTTACAGGGTGCTCCACATCCAGCAGAGGCTCCTGTTAAGCAATTTTCATTTGTCATTTCTGATGCATTTGTTTATTCACTGGTTTATGGTGATAGTTAATATACTTGTGCATTAAGTTATTTTCAAAATATTTTAAAATAGTGACTGCACTTAATATATGATTTAACTTTACCTTCAATTCACCTTGATGTGGCAATATAATACTATATAATGAATACACACGTAGTTCCTGAAGTGCAGCAATAATAAGGAAGCGCTCACAGAAGACTCGAGCCAGTGCCGGCACTAAGTTACTGTGAGTTGTGGGGGTGCAGAAAAAGGACAGTCTCTCTGGGCCTTGCTTCCTCACGAAACTGTAGTCATGATAGTTACTGGAACAGGGAGAAGCTGTACCTATGTTTTGATACTAGAAACATTTTGTGAAAAGGAGGTATTACCCAAGTCTTGCTCCTTAACAAGGAGAAGACAATTCAAGAGGTGATAACTCAACGACAGCTGCACTCACGTTCCAATGAGGAGTCACCTACCTAGACACACCTGTGGGGGACAGGCTGATCTCATACACACCTTCCCTGCTAAAGAAGCAGAGGAAAAGCACGTGTTAGTGTGAGGCAAAAGAATCCACCCTGTTTCCGTCTTCCCAAGGTCCTGGTTTGGTCACTAGGATTGGTTACTGATAGAGAACACTATGAGGGAGGCTAAGTTACACCCTCCTTAACTGCTGGACAAGGGGAAAATGGTGGTGCATCATTAATGGTGCTGGGAACAGAACCCTGACAGGATCAGGCCATGGAGACAAAAGTGGGAGAAAGTAACCTCCATTCTACCCCTTAGGTTTCGCCCATAATTATGATATGATCTAAGAATCTATCACCCAAGGAAAGTTTGGAATGAGGCGTACAACCCAGGGGGCAAGTGCATGCATCTCAAGACCTAGAGCTTCTGATACTTGTAAAGTAAAGTCTAGTGAGTTCTTCCTCTGAGTAAAAAGCCTTCAGTGTTCCCATAACTGCATCCGCAGTCCTTGAGACCTAGACCCCTCTTCTGACGACTCCCCAGAGTTACCATCTCCAGCATCAACTGCTTGCATTCCCTTAACACAGCACTGTGGGTGTTTCTAGCCCATGTTTCTGTATGCTGGAATACCTCCCTACCAGTAAGCAGCGCCTATCCAACTTAGCTCCCAGTCTGGCCCAGTGAAAACTTCTGACTTCCCCTACAAAAATCTTACTTAGCCCCCACTTCTAAACCTTCCTTGACCATTAATTTGTGCCAGTAACATCACCCATCTCACCCTGTGCCAGTATTAGATCTTACGTACAAAATTACAACTTGTTTACACGTGTATTTTATTCACTAGAGTGGCTTATTTTCACAGCTTATACACACTGGATGGTGAGAAAAGTTCACTGAATTTAATCAAATGTGGGAAGGTGTGAAACACAGATATGCAGGTGTAAGGTTCATGGCAGAAGAGCAAGAGAGCAGACACTACTTTAAAGGTTTTCATATCCCTTCTCTCCAGGGGGTCAGTGGTTCATGACCTCTGAGCTAGGCTCTAGGCTGAGTGACCATAGCTGGCATATAGTTCACAACGACCACATCTACAGAAGTTGTCTACAGAGGTTCTGAGGCACGAATACTGTGTTTTAATGAGGCATACCGAACTGTATCTAGACACTGTCTCACTTCAAACATGAAACACATTTCTGGGAACTGACAAACAAAACCTAGGAGAGTTAACTTTAGATACAGCAAGGCTGAACCCCAAACAAACAGGGGTAGATGCTGTGACTTTTCTTGACTTGCAAACTTACAATTGCATCCCTCCCATTTCAGCCTGACTGTCATGGTTCCATGGCTTTGTTCATTTTATCACTGATGGAGGTGATATCGCACAGCTACTATACAAACAGTCAAAGACTAGAAGATCTAGACTGGGCTTAAGTAATTGGAATACTAATCCTTAACATACAAAGAAGAAAATCAAACTCTACACATGTGGAAAGAACTCAGGACTAGTTATATAGCTAACTAGTTGCAAAGATGTGACTAGATATTTTTTTAAATTATGTTGACATTTGTGTTAGTTTCAAATCCTTATAAAAAAACCAATCTAAAATATCTATATAGCAAAACAGACTGCTCATGGGCAAGAACATCCATCTGATGCTAACTGCTAACATAAAAGGATCGTTCATACTGATAATTTATTTACATCAGGTGGAGAGTGGGAGGCAGGAGAAAAGAAGCCAAAATATCTATCAGCTTTGGAGAACATTTCAGACACAGATCAATACAAGAGGAACATTTAGCATTGCTTAAATCGCTCGGGAACAACCCCGTGGTTTTAATAAATGGGCTGTAGGGTCATCTAGGTTAGAGAAGCTTTCAAAAGGACTGTTAGTAAAGTGGTACTTACAGGTTTCTCAACAAACCAAGCTGCCAGGATTTAGGAAAAAGCCTTTTCTGTCTCCAGCCTACTCTGACACCAATGAGACGGGGCCAGGAAATTTTCCCCAGAGGCAGAACTCAATGTGCAGAGATCTTGCTGTGTTTTCTATAGCATCAGCAACCCCAGAAAGTCTCTTCGAAAGATCAAGTTCAAAGATTGAGGTAGAACTATTCCTTCCAGCTAAAAATTTAGAGGTATTGAGCCATTCTCTTTTTAATGGGAAAATCATGGAGGGAAAGATTCTGGCCACCCACTTCACCGCCGACAATGCTTACTTACTCAATCACTCTGGGTTCTGGGGCTGTACGTACAACCTGCAAGGAAACAGGCAGATGTGAGTTCTGGGATGGTTCCCAAGGGTCAAGAATAACCCCATACCTCTCATTTCCAGCCAAAACCAAGCCAGGTTTACAGCTAGCCTTTTTCCATCCCCACTACCCAACAGAGCATTGTTTCTGCAATTCCTACAACTCTGTCACACTGGCCAGCTGACAGAAAGCGTGATACAATTAGAACTCTTCAACTTTCGTGTTGGCCAGAAACTGAAGAAACCTTTTATTAATATGGAAGACTTTTTTTTTTTTTTTTTAGGAGAAGATACATTCTAAGAGGAGTTTTGATAATTATTTGTATCACCTGTGGGCCACAACTTCTTTGGGAGCTGAACAACCTTTTCATAGGGGTCGCCTAAGACCATTGGAAAACACACACATTTACATTTTGATTCAAAACAGTAGCAAAATTATGAAGTAGCAATGAAATAATGTTATGGTTGAGGTCATCATACATGAACTGTGTTAAAAGGCTGCAGCATTAGGAAGGTTGAGAACCACTGATTTATAAGGCTGTTATTATACTAAGGTGCCTAATTTTCAAACTGTTTTTTTTCCATTTTTATTATTAATTTTTGTAATTGAAGGAGGTGAGGAGCTGGCTCAGTTGATAAAGCACTTGCTACAAAAGCATTGAGAGGCCGGGTTCAAATCCTCCACACCATGTAAATGCTGAGAGGGTGCAGAGGCTTCTCTGCAATGCCAGAGCTCGGGAGGTGGAGACAGGGAACTCCCAGGGCAAACTGGCTCGTTAGACCAGCTGAATCAGAAAGTTCTATATTCAGCTGAGAGACCCTGACTCGATATAAGGTGAGGAGCAATTGAGGAAGATACGTGATGTCAACCTCTGGCCTCTGCACACACATCTACAGGCACATACACATGCACACCCATTTATATGAACGTGCATTTGCATAACACACACATGAAAATAAAAGAAGAACTGGGAGTTGAGCTCAAGCTCAACTTGTCTAGCACATATAAGACTCTGAGCTTGATCCCCAGTCCTGCAATACCCTTGTCCCCCAAAACTGAATCGTCTGTGGGTTTTATACTTATTTTCCATGGGAGGTAGGGGGCTAAAAATCAGGCATTTTGCTACAATCACTGACCTTTCAGAAGGATTTTCTGTAACAGTTCTGAAGAGAGCATCATTACAGAACTGTTAGGTCTTAGTCCACACAAGCACTAGTCACAGTATAGCCCTTAAGGTGGTTGTCATGGTACAGCTTCCCTGTCCCCACCCCCACCCCCAAAAAAGGGCAGAATACAAAGAATCTTCAGACATATAAGAACACTAAAATAGTTCATATTTCATTATTATTAGAGTCCTTTTGTTCGGCTACTCCTAAGCAAATTTATTCAGGCCCTGTTGGAGTCCCTGCTACAGAAACAGCTTTTCTAAACACGCCTCTGTTACTACTGAAGGAGAAACAACCATTTACCAGCTGAGGCTCTTGGAACACAAACGCTCTCTCAGGCAGCTTCTGCTCCTTGTTCTTCCAGGCCTGCCCCGGTGTTTGGGAAAGGTGGCTCCTAGCAGCAGTAGCTGAAATGGCAGAGAAGAGTCTCAAACAGGAGCCAATAAACCTCCTTGAAGATGACGTACGATCTCAAATGTAATGGGCAGAGGCACCGAACAGCCGCAACACACTCTGAGGGGACTGACTAAACAGGAGGAACTGAGTTCAAGTCCTTAGCTCACCATCAATAAGATCAGACAAAGTGCCAGTCACAGTTAAAGAAAACCGTTACCAACGCAAGTGGGAGTTCATTATAGAGCAAAGGATATAAACGAGATGGTGGCAGCTGTCCACATCCACACACCCAGTCCCTGCAGGTTCTTGCCTGGCTGGGCAGTAGCCTGGCTCTTGGCAGGAGCAGCCCAGGCTCCCTGCACTCGGGCTCGCCGTCTTTTGTCCTCCATGTTGAACAAAAAGCTTTCTGTTCTGAGATTCCAGAAGATCTCATTCCCGATTCAGACCATGGAATGGTTACCTGCTTTCAAAAAAAGAAACGAGTGCTTTGTTAAAGGCCTCGAGGGCCAGGCCCACTAAAGGATGTACTGAATTTCCTCAGAAGCTTTAAAAGTACCACGACAGAGGAATCTGAAGGACTTTGGCCACATGTAGGAAAAGCACAGAGAGACAAATGTTACATGACCTCACACATAAAGACTTCGGAAAGCTGAACCCCTCAGAGTAGAATGTGATTGCTTGTGATTAGGGAAGGAGACCAGATGGGAAATAGGACGAAAGTACAAAGTTTCACTTGGACAAAGATAAGCTTTACTGTTCTCCTGCACAGAACAATGACCTTAAATACCAAATCCCTGGATATTTCAAAGTTACTAAGAGTCGATTTTAAATATTCCCATCACAAAAAGGTATGTGAAGTAATAGATGTATTAATTTGATGCACTCATTATATATCACAAGTATATATCAAAACGTCACAGTATCCCATAAATACATACAATAATTTGTCAACTGAAATTAAATTTAAAATGAAAATCTAAAATATTCATGTACCACTTTCAAAACTACGATTTAGGAACGATTCCATTTCTATGCTTATAACAAGCAGTGAAAGGTAAGATATGCTAATATGTATGGGGATCAGAAGGGTTAGCGATTTACAAAGTCACTCAGGAAATCAATATCAACTAAAAATTCAATTTTTACCAAGTCCCAGGCTTTAAGCTAATCAAACCCCCTACATTTTTGGCCAAAAATTATACCCTATAGCAAATACAGAATCCAGGAGGGTTGGGCCATATGTTCTGAATTTAGAGCCACTTATTTTGGGGTCTAGGAAAGCTTCAAGTTCCCAAAGAGAGCACACTTACATTAATGCTCAGCCTACAGATTCCCAGGCCCCATCTCCTAGACCTTCTGGTCCAACAGCTCTGGGCTCAGGACTCTATGCTTAAATTTGCAATCTTAAATTTCCTTAGGTGGTAAGAATTATGGTTTACCAGCATGCACCTGTAATCCCAGCGTTCAGGAAGCCTGAGCTAAATATTGAGACGCTGTCTCACCAACAGCAACCCATCCCGTGCTTATCATTTATCAGGTAGGGACATGCAGAGGCTGTCACCTGCCCCAAAGAGTTAAGGAAACAAGCAAATCCAGCTCTCCAGCCTTACGAGATGTGTGAAAGAAGTCTTAAAGTGTGGGAGGTCTTAAAGGACTCAGATGAGGGCAGGCGGTGGTCCCCGAAGGCCTCCGACCGGCTCCCCTTGCTGCTCACTCACCCGGGAGCGATGTCCCTCGTCTAGGACAACTAAGGAAAATAAAAATTCTAGAGTGCCGAGTGAGACTTAGTTTGTGGAGTCCTAGAATTTATCTACTAACCAAGGTCCCCGCCACCCTGACACTCAAAGCTTGAAACCTTAAAAAGAACAAGGGCTCTGGCGGTAGCGGGACCTTGCTTGGAATGCAGGTCTGTCCCTGTCCCACCTGCAACACGGGTTACGGTCTGAGTCCCAGCCTCTCCCCACAAGCAGAGGAGTCAGTGCTGCCCTCAGGGTTGAGGTAAAGTAAAGCGGGGAGGAGCCTGCTGCTGTGATGGGCAGAGCTGGGCTCCTCACACGCCCCGCAAGCCAGGCGCTGAGCGAGCTGCACCCACCTGGCTGGACTTGAGGAAACTTCCCGGCGCTCTCAAACAGCTCAGCTCTCCGGACGCTGGGGAACCTTCCGAGTGGGGCACCCACTCCTGTACCGCCCAACCACAGGCCGTCACTTCCTCCTACGTCACAGACCGACACCGCTTCCGGTGTGTACCCCGGAGTCCGGGTCGCCCCACATCCCTGGTGCCTACAGGGCCGGGTCGAGAAGCTGGAGGGAACAGGATCAGAACTGTGGACAGGGGCAGGGGGGCTAAGGTGGCCCTGGTGAGGCGGAGATGGGAATGCAGATGAGTCTTCTAGGCCTAGATTCCCCAAGATGTAAGCGCCACGAAACTAGTGCTGGCATCTTTGGTCTGTCGTGCAAAGGGCAACCGCAGTACCCCGGAACTTGGTGGACCGATCTGGGAGTTAGTTGGAAGGTAATGGTGTGTTCAGCCATAAAATTCGCTTGTTATCTTGAAAACCATGAGGAGCCTAGGATATGCCTTGTTTCCACGGTTGCCTGCTCAACTTTGGTTCATAGTATTTAAGGCGGAGCATGGGATCATGTCTTATTTGTCTGGGTTCCCCAGTGCAAAGTAAATTTTACTTGAGTCCACAGGTCTGTCTAAATTTCATCTAGTACTACCATTCACAGCAAGTGCTCCGTTTTCTTTTTAAATGATCATAGCTCCTGTTAGCAGGATTAAATGAGATCACAATGTCTGGAACACTATATAAATTTAATAATTCAAGATAGCCCAAAGTGTCTTCTCACCCATCCGACCTCTTGAGAAGCATCTTTAAAGTGACCAGGTTAAGCCTATGTACCTTACAATATGACTGTTCTAAATGTAGCACTGATTCAAATATTTTTCTGCAAGTTATTCTCTAAAATTTACCCAAACATGATTATTGTGAAATCTTTCAAATAAGCCTGATACTGTAAGAGTAGCAATAATGACCTTTTAGGAAAATCCTTTTCTGATTAAGAGGCCAGAGTCTCTGTCCTGGGGAGACATAGCATCGCTGTTGGTCCGTGTCAATCACCTGGCCAAAGGACTACCCCTAGAAGGTAGGCTTACCTTAAGCAGCACTAAAGAGATAAGCGGACTAATTAGTCCTTTAATGGGATACTATACTTCTCTGAATTCCCACCCTCTACCACGGTCTCTTATGGAACATGGCCATACTGGTTCCTAAGTTTTCCTGCTTTTCTGAAAGATCCAGAAAAAAACAAACAGACATAGCTTTTCTTTTCTTGCCATCTCAGCTCTAAGCATGCTGCGCCTAACACTTCAGGCTTCCCTCAACATTCTGGGCTTCTGTACTCTTTCTCTGATGCTTCCCTGCCTGCCATGTGGCTGCTTGTCCACCCTGTGTCTGACCTCCATGCCCACTTAAACAGCACAGCTTCCCTACCTCTCCATTCTCTTCCTCTGAGCAGCTGCTGAGATTTACAGCTTACCTGCCTTCGGATGTTTGGGGATTTTTTTTTTTTTTAAACTAATACAATTGTTCTTGAACTTCTATTTGAGTCCGTTCTTAATGAGACTAAGACCACCAGGCAGCAACCCCAATTTCCCTGGTATTGAGACTGAATAGTGCTCGGCTGTAGCGAGCTCAATGTTCCTGACCAATGTTCTGATATTTGCTGCCACTTTCAAGTCCAATTTTCACGGCACCTATTTTTTGTTATACTTTGTGACATTGAAGGAAAAATGATTTATCCCAGAACTGAAAAGAGAGACAGCTGGATTGTAATTTTTACCTTTATTTTTTTCTTTACCACCTAGTAACTGTTCAATGTCTGCTCCTGGCTCAGGAACATTTGATACATCTCCTAAAGGGTGTTATTTCTTTCTTTTTGATGATTATAGTTTGAAACAGCAATAGAGATGCCTGGAGTGAAGTGTTCCTAAAAGTAGTGATTAACACCTAGTCAGCCTCAGTAGAAGGCTTCAAAAACTCAGCCTGAAACCACAGCACTTTCTTTTCCTTTTTATAGTATTTTTTATTTAAGACAATTTTTAAATTTCAATTTTAAATATATTATGATCATATTCTTCTCCTCTCAAAAGTTCTTCCATCTTTTCATCCTTTCCCCATCTCTACCCATCCAGCTTTAAGTTCTCTCTCAAAAAACCCAACACAACAAAAGCAAAAATAAAGCAACACTAACAAAACAAAACAAACCAAAAACCAAAACCACCCAACTGTAAAAACAAACAAATAAAAGCAAAAAAAAAAAAAACCAAAAAACAAAAAACAAAAAACAACAACAAAAAAAACCCGTGTGGGGCCCATTATATATTGGTTGACTATTCCTGAACATGAGGCCTGCCCTGGAGTGTTTGATATACCCATGGAGAAAATTGACTTTCTCTCTCCTAGCAGATATAATTGATAGTTCAGTTGTTAACCTTTATCTTAGTGGTTAGGTTTCATTCATTCATTCATTCTTTTCTTGGGGGGTTGAGACATATAACAAAATGAAATATAATAAAACCAAAACTATCACATGGAAGTTGGACAAGACAAACCAACAGAAGGAAAGGGGCCTAAGAAGGCACAAGAATCATCCACCCACTCAGGAATCCCATAACACTAAACTGGAAGCCATAATATGCACACAGAGGACCTGATTCAGACCCGGACAGTCCTTGTACATGCTGCTTCAGTCTTTCTGAGTTCAAATGAACTTTGCTTATGTTGATTTAGAGGGCCTTGTTTTCTTGTCCTCCATCCCCTCTGGCTATTACTCTCTTTCTACCTCCTCTTCCATAGGGTTCCCTGAGGTATTCAGAGAGGGATTTGATGGAGACATCCCATTTAGAGTTGAGTGTTCCAAAGTCCCTCACTCTCTTCACAATGTCTGTCTGTGGGTCTCCATATTTTTTCCCATCTGCTGCAGGAGGAAGCTTCTCTGGTGATGGCTGACCAAGGCACTGATCTATGAGCACAGCAGAATATCATGAGTCATTTTATCACAAATGTAATTTTATTCTCTTAGACCAGTATTGTCTGGTTTCACCAGAGGTCCCTGGGCTATCTAGTCTCAGGTTCTTGACCACTCAAGCAGTGATCCATTTTGTGGGGTGGGCCTTAATTCAGGTATTGGTTAGTTGCTCCCACAAGCATCTGCCCCACCACTGCCCTAGGGTATCTGCTCGGCAGTACACCATTGCAGAAAAAAGGTTTGGGGCTGGCTTGATGTTTACCTTTCTCTTTTGATAGCCTGTGGAGTACCTTTCTGTACCAGAGATGCTGGAATGTAGGAGTGAAGGCTCTCTGTAGGCACCAGATCAACATCTCCATTGGATATAGGAAAAACCTATAGTGTTGACAACAGCCTGGGTTGTTTGGGGATTCCCATGGGGCCCTATTGGCCAACAACACACTTAGATGTAACCACTTCCCAGTACTGGAAGCTTCGTTTGGTGACAAGAGATTGCCAGTGGGGGGTTCTCTCTTCCTATTATTTGGAAATTTCATTAAGTTCACCTTCATGTATGTATATATTTTAGTTTTTACTGTATTAGGTCCCCATATTAACCCTCAAATGCCCCATAATATTTCACCATCTCTCCCCATGTTCTCTTCCACAACCAGAAATACACACTGGAAAAACGCATCTTCAACAAATGGTACTTTTCAAACTTTATTGCTTCGTATAGTAGAATCCAAATAGATCCATACTTATCACCCTGCACAAAACTCAACTACAAATGGATCAAAGACCTTAACATAAAGCCCAGATACACTGAACCTGATAGAAGAGAAAGTGGTGAATAGCCTTGAACTCAATGGAACAGGAAAAAGACTTTTTGAACAGAACATCATTAGCATAGGCACTAAGATCAACAATAAACCGAGAAGCTTCTGCATGGCTTCTGCTCTCTCCACTTGATTCTCACGTTCCAGGCCCCTCCCATGCATCCATAATGCTCTATCTAGTCTATTTCTCTTTCCCAATGAGGTCTATCTGTTCCTTCCAGTCCCTTGTTCTATACTCTCCATCTGTGGTTCTATGCTTATCTTGCTTGGTTATCATTGACTTAACAGTTAATAGCCACACAGAAGTGAATACATACCATATTTGTCTTTCTGGGTTTAGGATAACTCACTCAGGATGATTTTTTTTTTTCAAGTTTCATTCATTTGCCCGAAAATTTCACGATGTCATTTTTATGACGTCATTTTTAATGGTTGAGTAATATACTCCATTGTGTAAATGTACCACATTTTCTTAATCTATTTTTCTGTTGAGGGACATTTAGGTTGTTTCTAGTTTTTGGCTGCTATGAATAGAGTAGCAATGAACATGGTTGAGCAAGTGTCTTTGTGGTAAAAAGAAGTATCCTTTAGTTATATGCCCAAGAGTGGTACAGCTGGGTCTTTTTTTTTTTAATTTACATTTCTAGTCAGGATACTTTTTTTTTTTTTTAAAGATTTTATTTTTTTATTATGTATACAGCATATATGACAGCAGGCCAGAAGAGGGCACCAGATCTCATTACAGATGGTTGTGAGCCACCATGTGGTTGCTGGGAATTGAACTCAGGACCTCTGGAAGAGCAGTCAGTGCTCTTAACCTCTGAGCCATCTCTCCAGGCCCAGCTGGGTCTTGAGGTAGATCAATTCTCATCTTCCTAAGGAGTCACCACACTGATTACATAGTGGTTTATGAGTTTGCACTCCCACCAGCAATGGATGACTGTCCCTCTTACTCCGTATCTTCAACAGCATGAACTATCACTTGTTTTATTGATCTTAGCCATTCTGACAGGTATAAGAGGAAATCTCAAAGTAGTTTTGATTGTATTTCCCTTATAGTTAAGAATGTTAAACATTTACTTGCTTTTCAGCCATTTGAGTTTCCTCTATTGAGAATTCTGTTTAGATCTGTACCCCCATTTTAAAAATTGGCTTGTTTTCTTGATATCTAGTTTCTTTAGTTCTTTAAAGTACTTGCTGTGCAAGATTGATGACCTGAGTTTGATCCCCAGAACCAACATAAAGGTGGAAGACAGAACAATTTCCACAAAATTGTCTTCTGATCTCCATATACATACCTGCACATCCACTCACATCACACACACATACATCCATACAGGACTTTAAAAACAACAACAAAAAACACTAAAGCTATTTCCTCAAAACCTAAAATATCACTGTTGTCCATTAATAAAAGTTAGTGAAAGTGAGAGGTTGTGGTGCTCATGTGAGAAATGGAATCATAGCTAGTTTGACTTACAATAGGCTCAAATGGTTCATAATCCGCTTCAGCTACTATCAAAGACTTGCAAGAATTAGATGATGATGCCTAACTCATTCCCATTTAAATCACTATTGACTGACCACTCTGTGGTGAGAGATCACTAGACTGAGT
Organism: Peromyscus leucopus; assembly: GCF_004664715.2. Taxonomy (NCBI): domain Eukaryota; kingdom Metazoa; phylum Chordata; class Mammalia; order Rodentia; family Cricetidae; genus Peromyscus; species Peromyscus leucopus. Next base: position 69,851,396 of record NC_051066.1, read on the forward strand.
CATGAGGAGTGGGTATTGGGTTCCCTGGATAGTCAAAAGACACTTGATCAAGAATGGGAAAGCTGTGACCATGAAGTCTGGGACAAAGTGAAGCAGGTAGACAATGAAGATGTTTGTGTACAGTATGAAGGCATTCCCACCCCCTGTAGAGGAGGGTTTTAGAACCACTCGATGCAGTGACATGCTCTATCAATGCCAGCCTCTTCTCAAGGCCTGCCTGCCCAATTAGTTGTCAAAACATAGCCACTACCACAAGGATGGAGGATATGTATGAGCTCAATGACATGAATTCCCCCTGCCAAAGCTGAATTGGCTACTGCTACTACTTCAAACCTAATCTGCAAATGTTGTAACCCATTATGGAGTCCTCCATATGTTACCATGCCTCAGGCAGTCACCGAGTCACTTGGTGACAGAATGACTACATGGCCCCTTTCCATCCTGGCGAGGGCAGACTCCTCATTCTCCCTGGAGTGTAAACACACTCTGGATACCTTCCTGGCTCATACTGCTTTGGCCAGTGAGACCATCTGTGAACTCCCAAATGTCTTATTCACCAATGGCATCCCCAAGGGTATTTACAGCTCCTGATCAAGGAAATGACTTCACAGCAAAGGGAATACACCAGTGGACTCAAGCCCATGGAATTAAATCCCCACCACCTGGAAACAGTTGGCCTATCTGTAAGAAGGTGGTGTGGGGGAGTAAAACAGTATTCCCACTGAGTTGGGATAGAAGACTGCCCCCTGGCCCTCTTGGGTTCTCTATGTCACTGAACTGAAATGAGAGAAAAAGCTTGGTTCTTTCATCTGAGGAGATTGATCTCAATTATTAGAGAATTATTTGAGTAGCTGGTATATAATGGAGGCAATAAGCTGTGTCCAGAACCAAGGGCATTGCTTCAGGTGCCTCTTAGTTCTTCGTGCCCACAGTAAGTGGTACCAGGAAACAGCACCAGCAACAGTGACAAGACAGCATAATTAATAGCTTGCATCTTTAGGAATGAGGATCTGGGTCACTCTGCTAATAAAAGAAACCAGGATGCCAAGGTTCTTGGCTAAAGGCAAGGGAAACATGGAAGGACAGCAGAATAAGGAGCCATAAATGTAGACTCTGGTTTCACAGTCAATGGCGGGAATGAAGGCTCCAGCCTAACTTGTGTTCTCTGCTTGTTATATGTGTGTGCCTATTGGTGGATGATAACCACCGTGTGTGTCCTGGGAGTTACCTCTGCAATTTAGGTTTTAGTTAACAGATTCTCCAGTAAGATTATGACTGCACTGGGAAGTCATTACAGTAGACCAAGTTTTGGGATTTCGTTTTATTTCATTCATGCAGAAATGATGAGAACTCGACCAGTTACACAAGAGTCTTATGCCTCTCCAGGTGGAAGCAGAGCTGTACTGCTCTACATAAACATGACTGAGTAGAGGGTGCAGATGTCAACTGACCAAAGGGCTGGGCTGTGCCAATTGTCAACCCCCTTGCCTCTCAGCTCCAAAGCCACCCGTTCACTGTCCTGTGTGCACACTTCAGTAGTTCTTCCTGCTGTCTGGCCTAGGACTGGAGCATCACTAGTAGAGAAGAGACTTGTTAAAGTTCAAATGTGAAATGTCCCGACCAATGGAGGTCCATGTGTTTGCAAACAAGGTCCCCACTGGGGGTGCTGTTTGAGAAGGTGTGAATCCTTTGGAAAGTGGATGCCTAGCCAGGAGACACAGGCCACGAGGGGAGGGCCTTTGAAGCGTTATTCCCACCTCCAAACAGGCTCCCACCACTGTGGAAGTGTTTTAGTGGTCATGCCTTACCTGCCATGCTGGACTGAAACCCTGCAAACCAGAAAACTGTGAGCCAGAAAACCTCTTCTCCCTTGAGTCATTTCTGTCAGGCATTTGGTCTCAGAGTGAGAAAACTAGCTAACATAGGGCTCTCCTCCCTGGTTCCTGGGGGCTCCTCTGTCCTTGGTTGAAGAGTGTTCCTTCGAATTCACATTCACTCAAACTGTGTGACCTTATCTCAGAACACGATCTTTACAGAAGTGAGGGGTTTAACATGAGGGCCTACGGGATCGAGGTGGGTCTTCCTCCACCGACTGATGTTCCTTTAAGAGGAGACAGAAGAACAGAGACAAGAGAGAGAAGCCATATATCTTAGAGTTGCCAACGCTGTGAGAAAACATGATGACCAAAAACAACCTGGAGAAGAAAGTGTTTATTTTGACTACATTTCCACACCACAGTCCGTCATCAAGGAAATCAGGGCAGGAACTCAAGGCACGATCCTGGAGACAGGAACTGATGCAGAGGCTATGGTAGAATGCTGCTCACTGGCTTGTTTCTCATGGCTTGCTCAGTCTGCTTCCTTGTACACCCCAGGACCACTTGCCCAGGTATGGTACCACTCACGCTGAGCAGGACCATCCCACATCAATCACCAATTAAGACAATATTCCCATGGACTTACCTATGCGCCAATCTTATGGAAGTGTTTTTGCAACTTGCTCTGCCTGTTTTGGCCCCGTGTGCCTGAGTCCTCGGAGCTAGTTCTTCTTTCACCCTGCTCATTAAGAATTACTGCTCTTGCAGAGGCCCTTGGGTGGTTCCCAGCACTCACATCAGATGGCTCACAACTGACAATAACTCTAATTCCAGAGGATCCAGCACCTCTTCAGATCCCTGCACACACACATGTGCACATGTAGGCATGCACACATACATATAAATAAATATTTTAGAAAGAAAAAGAGAGGCGAGTGGATCTGTATAAGTTCAAGGCCAGCCCAGTCTACATAGCGAGTTCCAATCAGGGCTACACTGAGAAACCTTGTTTAAAAAAAGAAAAGGAAAAAAAAGGACATGAAGTTGGGAAGTAGTAGATAAGAGTGGGTTGGGGGGGGGTGAGAGGTGGATATAATCAACATACATTGTATACATGTATGAAATCCTTTTTCAAATAACAAATTTTTAAAACTTCAGAAAAATTGCGTAATCCAAGCCCTATCACAATTTTGGTCAGTAGTTCTGGGGAGTACCCAGCAATCTGCATTCATGACACCTCATGTCAGTTTGCAAGCACTTGCAGAGTGCTCTGTCCATTCTGCAGCTGCTTGGTTTCTGCAGCAGACCAGTCTTCATTCAATGGTTATCCCGGCCCCTGGCTGGAAAACCGATAGATGTTTTAAGGGCTGCTGGCTCTTACATATGGTGTAGAGTGAGCTACATATGAGCCTATTTTCAGAGGCTGATTTTCACACTAGAGTCTTGCCAAACCTCCCTGTTTTAATCACATGTAGCATGTGGAGTGCCGGCTGCTGTACTCCTGAGGAAGTCCAAACCAAGGAAAATAATGGCACACTATGTTCACAGCTGCCAGGGATGCCGCTGCATGGAGAGAGCCCCAGCTTGAGTCCCACCACCTGGGACTCAGCAGTTCCTAGCTTGAAGGACTGTAAGAAGGGGTCCTGCTAACTCTGGAGCATGCTCGCTGTGAGCTTTCCAAGTCTCCACCAACTCCAAGCAGCCTTGAGGGACTGAAGGTGCTTCCCCAGACGCCAGCAGGGAATTGGACTTGGAAGTGCTAACATGACTGTAAATGCTGAAAAGACACAACCCCAAGCTGTAGGGAGCAGTTAACAGTCTCACTGGATGTGGAACTGCAGAGAGCAGACAAAAATCCAGGGAACAGGGGAGATTCTGAGAGGTAACAGTGTTCACAAAGGCTCGGTGGAGGTCTTATTTATTTTTACTCTACTAATTCATTCATTCATTTTACTCCATTTGTGTGTATGTGTGCACACACACGTGGACGTCAGAGGACAACTTGTGGCTGTCAGTTCCCTCCTTTCACCATGTGGGTCCCTGGGATCATGCTCAGGTCATCAGGCTTGGCAACAAGCACCTTTATCCACGGAGTCATCTCACCAGTCCCAAGAAGGTTCTAGAATATGTGTCCCTAAGATGACTCCGAAAAATGGTCCCCGGAGACCTCAGGCCACTGGTCTAACTTTAGCAGGCTTGGGGACTGAACTAGCATTAGTAACAACATCAATCCTTTCATTCCCCACTCCAGCCCAACCACTGTACTAAGAATTTTAACTGAAGGCAGATCAAAGTCGGTACTCCTATGTCTGAATATAGTTAATACAGCCTTAAATAATCTTTATTTGCAAATCAGTGATTCATTAAAATTCTTTGACTTGAGAATGGTGCAAAACTGGTACGAATAAAGAATGAATGATACCTTGGGTTCTGAATTTTTATCCTTTTCAGCACTAGTGAATGTTGTATAGGATGTCATGAGGTTGAGCAGGAGGCATGATCCACAGCCATGTGATTCCAAGGGCAAACAACCCACAGTTGATCATACCCAGGTCAGGAGCAATCAAGATGTCCTTCAGTAGGTGGATGACTAATAAACAGTGGGGCATCCAGAGAGTGCAACACTATTCTGTGATGCAAAGCACAGCCTCAAAAGACACGAAGCTTCAATGCATGTTGACAAAGTAAAGCCAGGTTGAAAGGCTGCACACGTAACACCCCAGGAAGGGCAAAATTCTAAAGACAGTAAAAGGGTCAGAGCCAAAAGGTTGAGGTAGAGGAGGGGACAGATCCTTAGGTGAGCCACAAGGAATGTTCAGGGAATGGAAGCCATTGAGTATGACATGACAGTGGGGAATGTATGCCACATTTAGCTAAAATCCATAGAAAAGGGTGAACCTGATGTTAGTCCTTTAATATAATAACGGAACATTGCCAGTTGTCAAACACAGTACATCATACTAAAATACGATGTTAGAACAGGTAGGAGGGAGGGGCTTTATGGGACCTCTTCTTTCTGCTTATTTTCTTGTAAGACTAAAACAGATCTAAGATACAGCCCAGTCATTTGTGGGAATGGGAACCTGCTGTATGTTGGGTAAGTGTCCCCCAAAAGCTTAAAGGCTCTGGCACTCTTGAGAGCTGGGGGAGCATCTAGGAGGTGGGCCTGGTTGTAAGTTTTCAGTAACATGGGGATGAGATCTTGGTGGGGGGCACATGGGCCACCCCGGCACCTACTCGTTCTCTTCCTGCTCCCTGACTTCCTAAGGTAAGCCAATTCCTCTCCACACTCCACACCCCCATGATAGCTGCTCATTCTAAAAGCAATGGAGCCAACCTCACAGACTGAAACCTCTAGAACTGTGAACCAGGGGCTGGAGAGGAGTTCAGTAGGTAGACTACTTGGCTAGCATGCTCGAAGCCCTGGCTTCAATTCCCAGAACCATCTGAAAGAGAGAATCTGGCATGGTGGTACACATCTGGAATTCTACCAGTGAGAGGCAGAGGCAGGAGGATTTTAAGTTCAAAGCTATTCAGAAATTCAAGATCATCCTCACCTACACAGCAAGTTCTAGAGAAACCTGAGCAACATGATACCTGCCCTACACCCAAAAAAGAAAAGCAATACATAAATAAATTGTAGACTTGGGAATATAGCTCAGGTGATGGAGTATCTGCCTGGTATGCACCAAAGCCTGGGTTCTATCCCCAGCACCACATAAATGGGGTGTGGTGCTTTACACCTGTAATCCTAACACTTGGGAGGTCAAGAGAGAATCAGAACTTTAAAAATTAAAATAAAAAATTTTAGAGGCTGGAGAGATGGCTTCATAGTTAAGAGCCCTTGGCTGCTCATGCAGAAGACCCAGGTTCCATGTTCTACAAACACATGGCTCCCATTCCAGATGATTGGATGCCCTCCTCTGGCCTCCTCAGGCACTGATGTACTGTTCTACATGCAGGCAAAACATTCATACACATAAAATAAATATTATTAAAAATTAAAATTGTGAATGAAAAAAAAACTTTTCCTCTTTTTAAGTTAATTGCTTCATGTACTTAAAAAGAGTTTTACAATAATAGAGAGTAGCTAGCAAAAATCTAAACTGTAAAAAAATGGGGAGGGAGAGAGAGAGACAAGAGAGGAAGAACTCAGGAAGCTTCCAGCAGGAGTAGCAGGACATCTGCAGTAAAGCTAGGTAAGAAGAACTGAGGGAGGGGCTGAAGACCCTGGGAATGCCCGATGAAAGCTGCTTCTGTCCCCATCTGGCTGCTGTAGATGTCTAGTTTCCACAATGCTGCTTTTATTCTAGCTCATTGCTTGTGTCAGACAAAATCCCCACAATTAAAACACAAAACAAATAATTAGTCCAGACCCAAATTCCTGCAAAACGAATTCGTTAACACTCTAAGCATTTTACTGCAAGGCTAGATTTACAAGAACCAGTCAGATCTCTAAGGGCCAGAAAACTCACTAAAGCAAAAAGAGAAAAACATATTAGAGCTGAAATCAGTAAGCAGCGAGAACAGGAAACCAGCAGTTTCCCCTGAGAATAACGCCGAAACCCAGTGTGGGGACAGAAGACTAATTACAGAAATCTCTAGAAAGCCTAAGAGCTGAGCCGAGACAGATGCCTTACACAGGATGGAGTGGTGCCAGGTTGTCAGAGGCCCCAGGCTCAGGAAAGGAGAAAGGAAGCTTAGATCTGCAGAGGAACATCCCTCAGAGCTGTCCTAGAACACAGTAAGCCAAACAGGACTTTGGAACAGAAACACAAAGTGACAGCACCTGGAAGACTATGGCTTTTCCACTAAGGGTGTCTGCTGCTCTTGCCCAGGACCCCAGTTCCATTCCCAGCACCCACACCAAGGGGCTCACAGTTACATATAACCAACTCCTCCTCTGGCCCCTGAGAGCACACCCGCACATGTGGTGTGTGTACATGTGCATGCATGCGTGCACCACCTCCTTCCCTACCCCCACAAGAAAGACCAAACAACAGGATCGTCAAGACAGCTCAGCAGGTAAACACTGCTGAGCTCAGCAGATCTGGTGACCAGAGTTCAACCTCAAAATTGTCCTCTGACCGCCACACACACAGGAGCATGCACACCCTTACATATTTAAAAATGTTTTAAAAGAAAGCGCAGGCGCGCGCGCGCGCACACACACACACACACACACACACGCACACACGCACATACATACACAACAAAGAAAATAAACCATGAGAACTACAAATACTGTATTTAGATTCTGAAGAATTAAAGCCATTGGACCTGGCAGGGTGGTGCATGTCTGTAAAATTCCAGATTTACATGAAATTCACAACCACAACGAACACTTTACAAATTCTTTCATCTAGATTCTCCACATATTAACGCCGAGCTTTCCACTATCACTCCCTTTGAATGTGTTTTAGTAGTTTTTTTTGGAGACCCAGTTGCACATACCATGTTCTATTCTCCCTGAAAAATGTAACAGCACACACACAGGGTGGTGGTGTTTCTATCAAGTTATCAGAGTATAATTATCCAAACTCAGGAAGCTAATTTACTGACCTTTACTTAAATTTTACCAGGGGTCCGGTGTTAGAACTGGATCCAACACAGGACTATTCTATGCTGCACTCAGTTGTCACATCTCTTTAAGTCTCATTTGAAATGTGTTCTGATGAGTATAGGCTCATGAGATATGATGATCTCTGAATATAGTCCAGGCTGGCCTTGAAATTGAGAGACTCTTGCCTCAGCATCCCATGTGCAGGGATTACAGGTGTACAACACCATGCCCAGCAAGGCTCAGAATTTTGTGGAATATTCCTTGACTTACAGTTTTTCTTGCTACTTCTTGACTAGCTCCAGATTATACATTGTGGTTGGGATGTTGTGTAGGGCTAAATGTCTTTGTGCACAACAGGATACACAAATAGGAAATTGTCTTAATGGGGGCCGGAGAGATGGCTCAGCAGTTAAGAGCAATGGCTGCTCTCCCAGAGGACCTAGGTCCAATACCCAGCACCCACATGGTAGCTCATAACTGTTCAAAACTCCAGTTCCATAGGATCTGATACCTTCTTCCAGCCTCACACACACATGATATACTGACATGCATGTAGGCAAAACATCCATACTCATAAAACAAAAAAGTCAAAAACTGTCTTAAAAATGGCAATATTAGGGAGTGTTCTCCCTCTCTGGAGAGACCTTGAAAAAATAAAAACAAAGTTGGGAGTGGGGTGTGTTGGGAGAATATTGGGAAACTTGGAAAGCAGCAATAGGGGGCAGATTGGATATTTCATTGACTGTTTGTGTGAAATTCTCAAAAAAAAAAGCAATCTTGCTATATAGCCCAGGCTGGCATCAAACAGCTAATGCTAGTGATTCTGTTCAGTGGTAAAATATTTGCCTAGAACGCATGAGGTCCTGAGTTTAATCTCCAGTACCATCAAGAGCAAAACTATAAAAATTAACATAAAAGAAAACCAGGTGTGGTAGTGCACACCCATAATCCCAGCACTTGTGAGGCAGAGGCAGGAGGATTCAAAGACCAAGGCCATCCTCAGCTACAAAGTGAGTTTGAGGCCAGCATGGGATACATGAGACCCGGCACATGTGAGAATACAGAGAGTATGAAGTTGTCAATGGAAAGCTGAACACTGTGACTACAAAATATGCTGCACTGATTGAACGGCTTCGAGTATACAGTTTTAGTAAAACTTTTCTTTTCAAAGCCCTTACTTCAAATTTACCTTTTCCTGTCATTACTTTCATCCTTGAGTGTTGAACACAGGAGAGCACCTGACCCACTGAAGCAGCTAAAGCCAGAACAGGAGAGTTTTGAAGCTGCTGAGAAACTTCCCAGCTGGGACTACAGCTCCCATCTAACTGGTTCCAGGAAACAGAGTTTGCAGCTGCAGCTTACCATGCTTGTAGACCAGTCCTCCTTCTCTCGGCCTACAGGTGCAAATCTGCCACCTCTCAACCCAAACCACCAGACCAAAGTGGAAGCGCACAGAAAACAGTACCCAGGCTACCATTTCTATAGCAAAATGATGGGGAACAGAATGAAGATGTGCTTTTCATTAAGCTAAATGCCCTATTTAAATGGTTATCCTATATTCCGAGATTATGTGTTCCTAAGTGGTGACTATTAGAATATCTTACATAACGATTTTAAGAGCAGATAGCATTTTGTGTGTGTATGTTGGTGGGATGGGGTGTTTTCCTGGTTGGTCAAACTAAAAGTTCGAAATATTTAAACACTTCAATAAATTTTTTAAAAATAGATTTGCTGGTCTTTTAAACTATAATTGCAGCCTATGCACACATTGACAGTCCTTGCATATTTCACAGTACTGAATCCTTCCTGGTGACATCCTTGTGTATACTTTGACACTTAAGAGTCAGCCTTAGCTTACTCTAAGGCAATGTAACTGGGGCTTTAGTTTCCATCATCAAAAACATACTTTCATTCAACACCATGGTTACATCACTTTTTATTAAAAGCATATATATGAATTCTAATAGGACACCAACTTAGAACGATGCCATTTCTATGACCCATCACTACCACAGAAGGAGTATGTCAGGGTGCAATGCAGACATAAGGAAATCTGGGTGTCTACACGGGTTGTTTTCCTGGATCCCAGTGGTACCACATGGTGTTGTTGGTCTTGACATACATTTTGGTCCACTTGCCTTTACATTTCAATCATACTATACAGTGTTCAGTACTTACATACATTTGAACAGAAAAGACATAATATGTGTTACAAGGATAACATTTGTGGAGCCATGTGTCAGAAAGAACTCTGTATTTTAATTCTCTTTATGTTATTAGCTACTTTTGAGAAGAATGGTTCCTTATAAATACATAAGCTGGGACATACATTTAGAAAATCTTAATCTATGTAAACTGCATTGCATCCACCCATAACAAATCAACTAAGCCCTGTTCCTTCTAATGTTAAACAACAAAAGAAGTAGCTAGACATTACACTTTATAGTAGGCTCCAGACAATATATTCTGGATTTGTTCCTTTCTGTCAAAGTAGTCTCAGACTTTTGGCAAGAGCATTTACATTCAAATTACTTCAAATTACTCCTGTTGTATCCAGAATATATGTTAAAAGCCTCTAAAAGGAGTTTATTTTCCTAAAATTATGCCAACATTTGGCCGTGTTAGTAATTATTGAAATAACAGTGGAGACTCTGGGACAGGCTGGTACCCTGGGTGAACGTGAACATGTACGGGTCCAGGCATCTGGCCAAGGGGCTCACTGACTCATCAACACTTAGTTCTTCTTAGTTTTCTTCAGATAGCGAGTCCGCAAGGACTTGTTGAAACCCATGGTTATTTTAAAATAAATCCAACGAGGCAAGATTGAGTTTATTGAACCCTAGGGAAAGAAATTGGGGAGATACATAAGTACAGCCCACAACTGAGCTAAACTGAAGTGAAGCCTATCAGCCATCTTCCATTTCTCATCACTATTACTTACAGAGATTTTAAAGTTCTTAAGTATACAGTTTGAAATAATATACAAATGTCTTTTTTAGGATTAATGATATGTACCACCTTGTCCGGCAAAGTATACATTTTGATCCTATGAGATAATATAGAAAGAAATGCCCAAACTGGAAAATATAGTAAGATTTAGAACTATACATACCATGAGAGCATGGATCACATATCCAGTGGTTCGGGACTGCAAACCTACTGTTTTAATTGCAGACTTCACAAACGTCTCTGCAGAGGGCTTATCCAAAGTTGGCTTCCGTATTTTTGCCAGTTTTGTAGCTACAAAGTATGGCAGGACACTCTAGAAAGGATCCAAACACACATACAAAGAGAGAAAAAGACAAAACAAAACATGCCATCAATTAGGAAGGCTACCAACTCCAAACTGAGCATGATGCCTGACTGTTTGTCCAGCAGTCGAAGCATCCTCATGAAATCTAGAGTCTGTATCTTTAGATAGCACCCACGCTGCTATCTAAAGCTGACTTCACTGAACATATAACAGCAAAGCCATGAACTGTACTACAATGACCTTTGGGTAAAACAAAATTGGAGGCTGGGAAATATGAAAACTAAGCAGAAGCAACCATTTCTGAACCTTTCAAAGGAAAGCAGTGGGCAGACATCTGGGGAGCTGAGGCTCAGGTTGTCCTTCCTGTTCTGATCAAGCAGGAGATTCTGGTGTCCGATGGGGAGCACTGCTTTGCCCCAGCCCTCCTGGTGAATTAAGTGTGTCTGTCCTATCACTTCAGTCCTTCTCAAAGATACATTTCACTCCCTCAGCCTTAGCTCACCACTCTCTTCCCTCATGTCCTTACGTCCTGCTCCTCAAGTTTTACAAGCTGCTATTGTTAAGACAGGAACACATCTTCTGTTTTGGGAAGAGCTGGTGTAACAAGAAGAAAATAGCCTGGGTGACAGAAGTCACGTGGCAGGGCAGGTGTAGGGTTGGGAATGCAAACCTGAGCTTTCTCAGGCACTTCACAAATGCAAGGTTCTCCATTGCATATGCACCCAGTGTTTTGGGTGTGACAGAACACAAGGGACCTCCACCATAATGAGTCTGGGAGACTGAGGAGAGAGGTTCCTTCTGTGAGGTAAAAAGACCTCATGTTTACAGTAGCTCACCAAACACTTGTTCCCCTCACAAGTGTAGAAGAAAGAAAGAATGAGGTCTGTTGGTATTGCTATTTAAGAAAAGGATCAGTTCAATATGTGGTTGAAGTGAAAATGTACATTACAAATAAAGCTGAGGGCTCTCCACACTTTGGATATCTTTTCTGCTGAGAGTGGAAGGAACAGCCCCACATCTCTTTGGGGGTTTGCATGTTCATGTATTGTTTATAATTTTGTATCCTTCTCACTCCCAAGTATAAGTCCAAGAATAGCTCATGGTCCTTAATGTGTGAGTTAAATTTCAACTCATGTATTAAGACATCTAACTAGTCTGACTCTCCATCTCTCTCACCCTTGAAGACAGGCCCTGCACTAAGGAATGACTTTGATTATGTAACTTGACTTCTGAGGATTTCTTTATTGGGATTATTAATACACCTTCATCTCTCTTTTTTTAATGAGCAAAATGTTTTGTCCATTTTGTGCCATCAGTATGAAGACAGACCAGGGAAGGGTCATGTTGACAGGCTGTGAATTGCGGGGTCCAATTGTTAAGCTGTTTGCTCACTACCTGGAATAGTGAAGCAGGGCAGACCCATGTGTAAACAAACTCTGACAGCAGGTAACAACAGGCATGTGCACAGCCTTCCTCATCTTTTTGCCTCAGGCTTCCTGGTTATAATAAGACTGAGAAGACCTTTCCAGAGGACACAGTCTACAAGGGGTGCTGGGAAGTCTTGAGCTCCAGAGATAAAGCCAGCCTGAAACTATGTCTTTCACCTGTGCATAATGCTCTGCACCTTTCTTTCCTCCATTTTTCTCTCTCAGAAGATGTAAGTGGCATAAATTGGACGATTTTGATATTGCAGGAGAATTCAGTTGCACTCCCTAACTGAACCACATGGTGGCACCACAAGATAACGCATGGCTTTAGGGTTCAGCTAGCCTGTGGTGGGATTCTGAAGGAGCCTCCAGCTATGGTGGGGGGTGGGGGCAGGAAAAAACATGTGTACTTGGGAATTCCTGGTCAAGTTAGATTTTTCCAACTAAGAAAGGGAAATTCTACACTGGAAGGCTTGGGTACTTCCACCCTGGAAGTCAAGGTGGCTAACAGTGGCCTTCTGAAGTATGAAGGGTTCAGAGATAAAATAGCTTTGGGGCTAAGCCCTAAAGGAAATAGAGGACTCAGCCAGGTAAAGAGATAAACGAACAATAGGAGCAGGGAAGAGCTGTGAAGAGCAAGGCATCCTCAGGGAACTGAAAGGAGTCTGGTACAGCTGAAAGAAAGCAAATCCAAGTGCTGGGCAAGCTCCCGAACTCGACCAAGAAGACAAGTTGTACCCACCTCCATTCTCAGTGCTGAAAGCAGCACTCGGTACACAGGCAGGCAGTGACAGTCTACTGAAGGCAGTATGGAATTGTATTTCATATGCACATAGTCACTGAACAATACCGAGGCCCTTTCCACCCAGCCAGCATTTTAAATATGCTGAAGCTTAAGAAAGATCATCTGTCTCAACAAAGGCAAGTCTACTGATCTAGCTGCGAAGGAAATTAAAAGGAGTATGTAAAAGTATAAAAATGGAAAGTATAGAAATGTTTATACCAAAAAGCTATGAAGGTAAACAAATGCCCAAGAAACAATAATTCATCCATCCTCTGCCTATGCAGGAAAGAATTATGGGAAACAAAATCAGAAATACACCTATACTGTAACAGGAAGTTTTTCAACAGAGCAACACTGAAAAGCCACTTAAGCTCAACAAATCACCATTACAAATTGTGCCCCCTCAAAAACAGCCTGACTCTGACAGCCACAGCTGTGGGCAAGTACCCTAGTTTCCCAATTTAGAATCTCAAACTGGAAATATTAGTTAGGCCATAAGGCAGAGCTGATGATGCTGTGTCTCTGCTCAGCTTATTAAAATAAAAAGTCCCTGGAGACCACAATTTGGTATATTATTCTCCCCTTAATCCCTGGATTAGATTGCTTAGACTATGGTCTTCATAGAGCATGTGCTCTGGACGCCATGGGTAGTGGGAAGAAGGAAGCCGGAAGCCACATGGCAGATGTGCAAGAATCTAACACTGAGTCTTGGAACTTCACATGGCAGAGCCAACTGTGAACTAAGAAAGACTTCTCAAACCTAAAAACGATCAGAACTTTCTGTGATGATGCTTTGGGGAAATGTGAAGCAAGGAGTAGCAGACTTGGCTCCTTTGAACAGGATTCTCATGTGGCACCTAATCTGCGTTAATGTGCCTTCTCTAGATTCACGTGGTCCCTCCCTCCCTGCTTCCTCACCTTTCTTCTGGTCCAGTAAAGGAAGAGCATAGTTAAGCCAGCTCCAGGACAACTTCAGCATTAGGCTGACAACAGTCAGCACACAGTCTTCTGTTGTTTTCTTTCTTTTTCAAGTCATACGTGATGTGTGTACGTGTCAGAAGGATGTGCGTTCAGATCTCTTTCTTTGATCACACTCCACCTTTTTTCTTGGGGGCAGGGTCTCTTGTCGAGCCTGAAGCTGGCCATTGGCTTCAGGAATCTGCCTGCACTCCTCACCACCCACCACCCACCCAGCACCAGCCATCATGTCCAGCTTTACTCTACTCCTACTGACGGAGCTCGCTCTCCAGCCTGTACACAGTCTTAAAGCAGAGGCTGGGGTTCCTGTGAGTTCAGGGAAGCTTCACTTCTTTTTTAAATCTGTGTCTTCATTTATCGAAACCTCAGGATCTGAAGTCCCCCAGAACACCTGAATGACCAAACACGTATTTATAGCTTAGCTGTCTGCATTTCTCTACTTGCAGACTATGAGTTTTCCATAAAAGCCCTCTTGACTAACTCAGTGGTTACAAAGAACTTAGACAATCCAGAAAATGTGAGGTAAAGGAATCTTTCTGATGATAGATACGTCTGCAACAAGAATAAATTCTAGCATTTCTTAGGTACACTCTGGGTGACTACTGGTCCTACGAAGAACCTGCCTTCAAACATGTGGAATGTGTATGCTAATTGTACAAAAACCAGAGCCCCCAATTTTACAGAGGGATGTGGGCAAAAAGCATTGATGGTGGAGGCCATATCTGCAGTTAGGTTATCAAGAAAGGCCTCTCAGATAGGATCATATTTGAGTGATGTTCTGATGCTCCAAGGGCAGAGGCTAGCCTGGGTGATCCGACTGCAGGGCCTTTAAACAGAGGTGAGCAGCCAAGGGTGCTACTCTCTGGGTCCCAAAACTCAGAATTTTACTCTAAAGGACATGAGCAGCTTTGGTGGAATTTTAAGCAGGGAAGTGATATGACTGGATTTTGCTTCACCAACTCTGGCTACAGTGAGCAGACAAAAAGGACTATCTGCAAGGACAGCGGTAGAGGGGGTATTTTAGTTAGTGTTGCCATTGCTGTGATAAAACACCATGACCATAAGCAACCTGGGGAAGAAATGGCTTATTTCAGCCTAGTTATAGTCAGTCCATCATCCAGGGAAGTCAGGATAGGAACTCAAGAAGGGTAGGAACTTGGAGGAAGGAGAAGCCATGGGGGAACACTGCTTACTGGCTTGCTTCTCATATCTTGCTCAACCTGCTTTCTTATAGCACCAAAGACCATCAGCCCAGAGACAGCACTGCCCACAGTGAGGTGTCCCCTCTTTACCCCCATCAATCATCAATCAAAAAAATGCCCTACAGGCCAATGGGGGGGGCATTTTCTCAAGTGAGGTTCCCTCTTCCCAATTGACTCTAGCTTATGTCAAGTTAACTATCCAGTCCAGGGTAAGACACAATGGTACCCGAGATTAAAGTAGTGCCAATGATGTCACAAGAAGTAGCCAGACTGGACACATCTCCAGAACAGACTTGGTTTGGTACTCAGTGATCTGATGGACTGTATTTTGGAGAAAGAAAGAGACAGTAGGAAAATAGGGGAAGACCATGACCCTGGTTGAAATCAGACCAACCTGAACTAAATCTGGCTTGCTATATACATACAACCTACACTACTGATCCAAACCTTTAATCCCTGTGCAAGTGGGAACAACTGCAATTCTTTACTATGTTAGGAACAATATCAAACAGGCTCAGTGTGCGAGTTGAGCCCTAGCATGTACTAGCAGTTCTCTTCTAAGTTTTCTAATGCTTGTATGATCACAAGCAATGAGAAAAGAACCCATCTCCATCTCTATACCCTGTGAGAGGTATAGAAACATCAAGTTCCAGAGAGAATCTGCCGGTGGAGAAAGGACCTTCATTCTCTGGACACACAGTACTCGATCTAGACTTTAGTTATGGAGATCTTCTGGCACAGGATTATAGCAAAAGGGTCAAGAAAAAAACTAC
The DNA here is from genome assembly GCF_004664715.2 of Peromyscus leucopus. Taxonomy (NCBI): domain Eukaryota; kingdom Metazoa; phylum Chordata; class Mammalia; order Rodentia; family Cricetidae; genus Peromyscus; species Peromyscus leucopus. The sequence goes on from NC_051066.1 coordinate 69,867,193, forward strand.
ATCACTGGCACCAACTGAGATTCACCTGGTTGGAGTCCATTTTCTCAAAGTTGGTACAGCTGTATTTCCAGTAAGAATCCTACATCACTTTATATTTCTATTTGGACTCCATGTGCACTAAAAGGCACTCCATTACCTCTTCTACTGTTGGTAGTAATTAACAAGAAAAATGGATAGGGATTTCTGTTTTCAATTTTGGTAGCCATTTCTCAACATTTAGATTTCTTTGAAGACCAACAGATTTGTGATTACTACAAGCAACATTTTAACAAAACACATTTTTTTTTTATCTTAATTTGTCCTATTTGCCTTCTAAATCTCACAGAAGCCGAATCCTTTCTGATTAAAAACACATTTTAAACTGAATTAATGATCAGCTCTCATCACAAAGCACTAGAAGGCAGCAGCTTCATGAAATGGAGGCCACAGGTTTCCTCACGGTGTTAAGTGTAGATTTAAATGGTGTATTCTTTGGTCTCGCTAAGGATGAGAAAATCCACTTCCACTTCAGGACAGCTGAAACCCACAACTGGGTTCATGCAATCTCATCCTGCTTCCTCACATACAGGGTCAGGCAATGTCAACCCTAGGGGTCAATTTCAGCTGGCAACTGATTTCTTGGTTTATAACACTTTAGGACCATTTTCCCAGGTTTAGGGAGAAAACTGCATGGTGCAGACACCACCAACACCGAGAACCAAGGCCTGCAGACCCACAGCCTTGGTTCCATAAGCCTGGATGAGTAACTCCTACACTTTCTCCACCTGCAGACATGCACAGCCTCCATGAGTTTCCACAGCACTCTGACGCTAGAGAACCATCACAATCCCTGTTTTCTTGTTCACTGTCTTTCTTGCTACTATATCCCCAACTGCCACACCAAAATTTACACTCTACATACATACTTCCTGACTGAAGAAATGTGAGGCATAATACACATACCTCTTGTTTTGGGCCTACTGATGGGTAATGTGTAGAAACAGTCTTCTTCCTCTGTGTGCCTTGAGGCAGGAATTTTGAGTCTGACTTACCTTTGCTACCTCACTAACAAACAGCAGACACCCACTGACTTTAGACAAGTCATACAACTGTTAATTTTTATTTTCCAATCTGTGACATGAGGTAGGGTTAATATCAAGCTCAAATGAGGCAATAATGAGTGAGCATGGGGTATATTGTAGGTGCTCCATAAATGCATGCTTCTTCTCTCTCTCCTCTATACTTACTATTACTTCCCAGTTTTTGATGTCTTTGTATGTCACCTCTTTCATCCCATTTACCTTCAGAAGTCAGAAATTAAGGCTCAAAGCAATACAGAAATTTTGCCTAGGTCAGATGACCACTGAGTGGTGACAGCAGAACCATATCTTGGTCTGCTGACTTTGTGCTTGGTGTCTTTTCCTCCCTCTCTCTAAGTACACAAGTAATAAATGGAGTTTGCATAAAGCTAGACTGGACCTAGGGATCACCGAAGTCACCATGCTTTCATTTTGAGTCTGGATTGAAATGACTAAAATCCAAACAGAGTATCTCTTCATAAGGCAAGTTTGGAAGAAGAGTATAAGATGCTAAATCTAAGGTAAACTGTCTAAGGAAGTAGGATATTTGCATGTTTTAATGAGTCTCTACACTGATGGCTTATTAGTGCAACAGACAGACTCCCATCTTCCCATGTGATATCCTAGGAAGGACGCAGCAGTATGCTCCTCCTGTTGTGGATAGAAAAGTATATCCTGAATCTAGCCACACGTATGTATCAGATAAGCCCCAAATGAGGGCTGTTAAAGACAGAAGAGTGTGGGGGGGGAGTGCTGTGCTGTTCCAAAGTGTCAGTGGCATCAAAGAGAGACAGAGTCCAGATTGAAGGCAACACAAGAAATAGGAGAACGGAATACCTACTTCTAGACTGAGTGCTTTGCTAGAGACTAAAACATTACCAGAACGATGGCTGGGGGCATAGCTTAGTGGCAGAGCACTTGTCTAGCACTTGCCTAGAGGTTCTACATTCAATCCCCAGCACCAGCAAAACAAAAGGAAACTGTCAAGAGGATTAGAGAGCTGGGTGTGATGATGCATGCTTGTAATCCCAGTACCCCAGAGGCAAAGGCAGGAGGTCTGAGTTCAAGGCCAGCCTGGTCTATACTGCAAGATACTGTTTCAACAAACAAACAAACAGGCAGCCACTTTGGTGAGCAGGTCAAGGAAAGTCTATTGAGCAACAGATAAGAGACATGTGAGACCCAGGGAAGCAGAAGGGAAATTTAAATCGAGCGTCTAGGCATGAGATAAAGACTAAGGGAAAATGAACTATGATCTGAGCCTTGACAATGGATGGACTTTCAGGGTTCAGGGACAAAGGCCACTTGGAGGAAATGTGGAACAGATCTAAAGAGGAGTCAGTCATAGTTCAAAGGGCAGATCATGAAGAAGACACTACAAGGTCTATTTTAGCCTGAACATACCTGGCAAGAATGCTAACAGCCTTATGGGGTCTGAATTCAATATTAAACTTCAGGTACAGCCACCTGAGGCCAGTGAGAGAAGCCACCAGTACCTGATCTGTGTGTGAATGAGATCACCCAAGAAACATGGGATAGAATAGAAGGTAGAACAAGCCATCCAATCCCCCAAGTCTCCAATCTGGAAAACAGAAACACCACCCAGAGAAAAACGGGTATGTTTCAGCTGGCAAGGGGCTCTTTTGGCTCCCCTCAGTGCCCTGGGATTTATTCCCACAGTAAGACAGCCACACTTTTCTTCATAAATACGAATTTTCCTTTTCTTAATAAATTCATTCTAAATTTAGACCTCAAGTGAATCTTAGGAAGAAAGACAATGATGGATGAAATTAAATAATTTAAAATTCATTAATGGGAACAATACAAGCTCATCAAAATATGATATTTCAGAAGGCAAACACCAATGTACTTTGGGTGGTTGCTGGTTATATCAGGTTAATATTAGGCAGAGAATCCAAGGAAACTACCTTTGAGGAAAACAGGCTGTGGAAAGGAGAGAAGGGACAGCCTCAGCTACTCCCAGGACTGCTTTCTGTGTTCTCAAGGCAATGCTACTTCACGTCTCTGGAGCCTTCAGGGTACCAGCCAGGGGACCTTTAGAGTTCCCACAGAGTCTCAGTGGGGCTTAAAAATGACTAAATTCAGCAGAAAGACAACAACGTCACACCGAGAGGCATAGGAGCCTCACCTTTTACCAATGTTACTGGCTTCCTTGCTATCAAAATACTATCTACAAGGCAATTCCAGTTACCAGCATTACAAATAGCATCATCATGGAAAGGCATAAAATTCAGGATTCTACCAATCCTCCCCAGTGCAGCCTATTAATACAGGGAGCTGAAAATTAAACAATACCAAGTCAGTGGTCAGTAGATACCCCTAGGAAGTGAGCTAAGGAAACGGCTTGGACGAAGCAGGCTTTTAGTGGACCCTAAAGATGAGGGAATATTTGCCTCACCCTTCCTCATGATGGGTGACTTAGCTCCAATATGACTGAAAATAAAAAGGCTTAGAAAGTACAGATAGATGACTCTTAGGCCCAGCTTGATTATCTGACAGCAAGCAGCCTACACTTTGTGGTTTCACCATTTCCTGAGCACAGATGGGTCCCATAACCTAGTAGTAGGAACAAGGGCTCCAACAGCAAACAGACCTGGCTGTGAGGCCTAGGTCAACAGGGAACACAGGTTAACTGTCTTAGCCCCAATCTCCACACTGTGCCGTGTGAAATGAGAAGTTGCTATGCTAAGTGATCTGATCACAGAAGACCAAACACTGAACGATTCTAGTCGCAGGATGGACTAAGAACAGGTAGTGCCAGGGAGACAGAAGGTAGAATGGTGGTTGTCAGGGGCCGGGGGAGAGGGAAAGGAAAGTTAGTGGTCAATGGTATACGATTTCAGTTTGGAGAGACGAAGAAAAGTTCCAGAAGAATGGTGGCGGTGACCGTTCGACAGTGTGAACAGACTCATGCCACAGAACTGCATGCCTACAGATCTTGTTGTTATTGTTATTTTCTACCACAATTTTAAAGAGTCAGATTGTTTCAAAATAAACTGTGAGAATAATAACAATTATCACTCACATAATGATGCTTCAATTGTTTACATTTAGTTCTAGTTTGGATATCCTAGCTAAAAATTTGAAAGGCTAATTTTTAAAAACCTAGACCTAAGAGCATAAGGGAAAAGAAACCATGTCTCTAAGGGAGTGCTCACGTCACAATCGCTTACTGAGGAATGTGATTTTCTTTCGTTGCCAAGACAGCAACTGTTGCTGTGGAAACCATACAAAAACAGGGATACTTAACTGAAACAAACTCCACTTACCTGCACAAAGATGCCCTTGCTCTTATACTCCTCATGGAGGCACTGAGAGAAGAAATCTACAAAAGCCTAGGAGGGAGGTGGGAGTGAGAAAGAAAACACATATATTACATCAATCTGCCTGGAGTGTAGCCATGGAAACAACAAAATAATAAATTAACCATTTAACACTACTGTTTCTAGTCATTCCTTTCACTTCAAATGCAGAAGAGATAAAAATACCTTAAAACTTCAAGAGGTTTTTCTACCATAAATGACATTATCTTACTAAATTTAATATTTAACCAATTTTGACTTAATTAGAAAAGGTTCCCCCCCCACAGAAAATTATTTCCCCCAAAAAAGAAAAAAAAATCCATTATATAACAAAGGATTTACTTCCCCTTTCTACCTGCCACTCTAGCAGAAACCCAGAGTGGATTCGGTTCAGCTCTGTTTTGCTGCTGGGTCCTGTGACACAGCATGATTTGAGATGTGAAGGCGAGAGCCTTCTGATAATGCAACTCTAAACCCATCTGTAAACTGTGCAAACCATTTTTCAAATGTGGACTTAGTATCAGGCTTAAAATGCCAAGTTTAATGACAATCCATGAAGGTCCCCATTGGCAACAGTCTACCTCTATGGAGAACACACCAGATACTGGAATTCTAACACAAGGTGTCATGTAAACATGTTGACAGTATGTTCCAGCCACAAAGAAAGGTAGATCAGGGGGCTGTGGAGTTGTGCCAGGACTCAGAAGACAGTAATGAGTGATTTTTCTCAAGTGAAAAGGTATGTTTTGTGTTTTTCCTTCTCTGACATACTCTAAGTTCTTATTACGTATTATGATTTGCTTATTTTCCCCTAAAGGGAGAATACTAAACGGCTGTTCTTTTCCCTTCAGAAATGTTTTCCATGCCTCAGTGAAGTATCTGAAGTTGGGGCTATTGGCCTATAGGCAGGAGAAGATAAGAGTCTAAGTATTACCCTAGTAGTAATATAAGGAAGTGAATGACAATGCTGCATGATGACACAAAGTATGGACTTCTGGAAAATTCCTGTCACACTCTAGGAGTGACAGTCTCTATGAATTCTGGATGACGTGGCAGAATATTCACACTGCTATTGGTCTATTTCTTGTCTGTTGAGTATATGTGTGGTGCTGGCAGGATGCATGTCCTTGCTGTGTGAAGTTGACTTCTTCATGTCACCAACACTGACTTTAGACTCATTAGTATCAGGTTCTATCAACTGGGCAGACTGGCTTAGGCTAGGTCTCTATGGAAAGCATAAGTGTCCCTGTTAAAATCACCCAACTACCAGGGAACAAAATCAGTGGCTGTGACACACTGGTACTCTGATTTTAAGCCTATATCCATCTGTGGTATTCCAGAAGCCCATGCGGGGCATCTTCCTGTCCTTCTTGAATCACTGGAAAACTAGCAAGCATAGCATTTCAACAAAGCTGAAGCTATGTTAACTGCTCAGACTAAAAATCAGCCCTCAGTCCTCTACTGACATAATTTACTGCAATGCTTTTCACCTTGGTTGCAGAGTAGATGGTCAACAGTGGAACCGGGAGCATGCCACTAGCAGATGAGATGTTGAGAATCACCCCTTTAGATCTAGAATTGAAAACACACCACATAAACAGAGGGAAATTATATGCACATTTGCTTGTGAATTACAGTCAAGAGAGAAACAGAGCAACAAGGCTGCTGCTCTAACACACGTCTCCCTGCCTCTCATGAGCATGTGGTATGTCTGGCCGGTGAATGAAGCATAATTCAATGAACTAAAAATAGCTCTTCTTTACGATGAGCTCACTTCCCAGTCTTAGTAATCCAAAGCAGGACTGGATCAGCTAGATGGTCTCCTTTAGTTGTCTCTATACTTTCTGGAGTCCTCTGTGGCCACAGCATCAAACATTCTCACTTATTAGTGGGGGATATATTTCAGTGGTAGAATGCTTGCCTGGCATGTGCAAGGCAGTGCAGTCAATCCAGCAGAGGAAAAGCAAACTCACACCCACACAGACACCTCTGCTTCACATACTGGCATACCGCACACTGCAGCAGTCCATTGTGTATGTGTGAACACTGTCCTCTTAACAAAGTCTTGAGCTTCTAGACACCAAAGCCCACTTTTGTTCACGCACAAGTATTTCATAAACCTTTATAGCAATGGGTGACGACAACTTTATAACTTCCCTAAGTTACTGTGAATATTTGGGCAATGAACTAACTTGAAAATTACCTTTCTGTATTTTATTAACTATATTATATTGCCAAAAGACAAAGTTCAACTTTTTCCTGTTGAAAGTTAAGTCAAGCAACTACCAGGAATTTCTATTTCCACAAATAAATTAAGTCAGTTTGTGAAAAGCAATGCTGTAAATACCCCAGTTGTTAGAAGCTTATAATGGTTCAGCAAGGTATGGAATTATGACTTTAAATAAGAAAACTAGCTACCAACTTGTTCTCTGAAATCCCTGCTTCTCCAAGGCACACCGAGAATGGAAGCCAGGGTCTTATGCATGCCAGGCAAGTGCTCTACCAAATGACCTCCACCTCAGCCCAGCCTCTCTTCTCTGGCTACTGTGATCTCACCCCACCCACCTCTGCTTCACACCTAAGCTTCCTTCCTTTCTATATAGCCTGTTCTCTGTCTGGATTTCTATTCCTAAGTCCTGTTTTTTCACTATTTCAGCGAGGGAGGAGAATTCTAGACCCATTTTATGTAAAACAGCACAGGAAACATGATTAAATGGCATATACGAGTTATTTTAGACATAACTCTGGAAAGAAATAATCCCCAAGGTCACCATTCCATCTGCCAGCCTTTAGGCAAGATGCCAGTGCAGCCGTCAAAGGGCAGTCTGGGCCCTCTGCTTCATGTGTCACCAGAGACTAGTCAGTTGTTTATAAAGCACAAGTCCTATTAGTAACACACATTGTCCTAAGCAGTGAAACCCACTAACATTCCGGTGATAAAAATCAAATTTCAAATTTAGGAATGATATTAAGGTTGTTTTAAGTTAGAAGTGTCTAATGTATTCGTTACATTATCCTTATATTGGTATCCTTTTTTTTTTAAGGCAAAAAAAATTTTTTTTTAAATCAGGAATTAGATCTCAGCCCTTTTAGGTTTAAAAAAAAAGATTAATTAGCAATAAACACCTAGTCATTTCATTTTATACACTTATAAGAAATCCCTTTGATGATAGGGGAACAAAAGAATCTTTTATTATAATCAGATTGTTCCTCCGATAAAAATGGAACAAGAACTACATCTTCCAAATGATCATTTTCAGTGTTGAAAATATTCTCAGATCAGAGTGTGGTGACAGCTGTCCAGCTCAGAATACGCTGAAAATGAATGGACTGCACAATTTAGACAGATGTGTAGTTTCTGTGTAAAAGAAGCCACAAGGAATCTGTTTACAGTAGAATACATATCCTTTAGGATGGGTGGGCTTCCAATGAGGTGGACACACAGGGCTGCAGTGACTCAGGCAACCATGCTTCCTGAGGAGCAACTCCAACCTCACAATCACTCCACATTAACCTTTAACCAGGAACTGCTCTATCCTCAACCACCCAGTGGAAGGGGAGAGAAAGCCTGTCTGAAGCACATGCAGGCTATGCTGTCCCTGAAGCTGCAGTCTGCCACTGCTGCTTAGAGCCAGGTTGTTCTGTTCCAACAGTGCTAGCTGGGGCGGCTGCATATACCCTGAACAAAAGTCACGTTTTTTCATTCGGTTACTCACAAATTATATAGAAAGTTGAAGGTAAAGGTTAAAGTTTAATGCTGTGACTTCAACAGAGGAAAAGTCATTTAAAGATAATAAAAGCTCTTTTCCCATTTTACAAAATAATATCAACAATCCAACATGTCACAATGTTGCAGTCATTCTTTTACTTACTTCTTGAGGTAACTAAGATCTTTGATTCTCAAATATTCTACTCTGATTGAAAATTTCTAGGAGCTTGAGAGATGACTTGGCACATTGGACATTATTGCAAAGACCTGGGTTCAGTTCCCAGAACCCACATGGCAGCTCACAGCTATCTGTAACCCCAGAGCTGTGGAGGTTCTGTGGGGTTTTTCTGGCCACATGTGGTATAAAGACCTACATGGAGGAAACATACAAATTAAAAATAAATAAAAACCCAAAAGAGGAAAGAAAAAGGAGAGAGGGAGAAAAGAAAAGAAATTACTAGTGGGTAGAGCTACTAAGTCAAAAATTTCAAGTACTCTATAAAAAACAAAGTATTTATATTTCAAAATACATCAAAACATATTTAAGACTGTCAAAGTACTATATAAAATGAGAATGCACTAGATGTGAGTAAATAAATACACAGCCAAATTGTAATTGTATCTAAATGACAACAGAGAAAGCCCCCACCTACCTATCTGTCACACTGTTGAGAATATGCATATTTGTCTATCAAAGACCTTCCTATGACCCTCAATAACAGCATTCAAATCTCTCTCCTCGAAGGAAAAAATATTCTATTTCATTTTATCTGCCTCCCAAATCAAACACTGGGATGCCCTGTCACAATTTCTATAATGTATCTCCTTATGCAGAAATGGGGGTGAACATTTGGGACTGGGGGATACAAAGGACTCATCTTTACAATCAACTACTCTGTCTAATTCTAATCCTCCATTTAAACAGAATCAGTGATGTCAAACCAGTTTCCATGGCACAGCCGGGCTCATGACAACTCTGTTATATCAAGCAGAAGGGCAAAATAGGCTACGCTTAATTGCACACAGAGACAAACATAAGCCAAGCTGGTTAATCTCTCATTTTCTGGAGGCTTGGGAACAATGGCAGCACATTAAGAACTTCTGCTGAAGTTCTATTACTGAAGACCTGTGTTGCCCATACTTCAACACATTTCCTAGTTTGCTGTGACATCAGATAAGTAAATAAAGCAACATTTTCTGTGATATAATATTCATAATTGATCACACTGCTTACATGCTAGCCATCATGTAATGGTGAGTTGGAGGATCTACAAGAACTGCAGAAACAAAGCAGAACCATGAACTCCACTTAAGGACACACCTCTTCACCTCCACAGTCACCTCCTTTATTAGTCCTCTCAGAAGCCAATCCATAGGCTTGTCCAGTCCTGTCAAGTTCAGCAGCTTGCATTTACAGCTTCTTTACAGCTGTGCTTTCTAGGATTCCCTGAGACTTGGGCAGCCCCCAGGAGACTCCATTTAATTGTCACTTGGATATTTAAAACACTGCCAAGCTTTTATTCTCCAAATACCTCAGTATTCCGCCAGGATCTTGTAGCATCCCTGTCCTCAACTCTATAAAAAAATACTGTGCTGTGGAGGTTTAGTCTCTTTTGAAAGAAGTCACTAATTCTGACCTGACTCAGGAAACCTCAGCATTGCCCCACCCTGCAACAGAGAGAAGAAGGGAGAGGAGCCAGAAGGTCAGTCAGTGTAGATTGCTGACCAGACACAGCATTGTGAAATACAGACTCCATCTCAATTCTTTACATTTCCACTACACACGAGAGAAGATAGACGTGTACTCTTGCACGGTCATTAAAGAGTTTTCTAAGCTTAGATGGAAAATGGAAATTGGTGTAGACAGTTCTCTAATTGACTCCTAAGAACACAGAGAAACTATCAAAACAGAGCTCAATGTCAGAAAAGAATCGTGGAACATGGGGTCAGGCATACAATTAGAACCAGCAATCAAATGCTCATACTATACAAATATTGCTTTGTTGAAGAAAGTTTGCAAACATTTAGCACATGAAAGAGAATTACCTGCCCTAAAACACCATAACATGTCATAATTCCACCTTAAGCAGTACAATATGAAAGAGGCTATTTTTAGCCTTCCCATGGTTGTTATGGCAACCACCTCTCTGCTCCAGCTGTACACAATGTTTATAATTCCAGGGAAGTAGAGAGAGCAAGTTTCCCGATAATGTAATTATGCACTTTCTATGTGCATGGTGATAATACCTTGGTCTGATTATTGATACTTGTTTAGTGATAGTTGGTTGGCTATAGTTCTAGAACATTTGGCAAAAATTTCATACACCAGAGATAGAATCACTGAAAGGGAAGAGGGCAGAGAAACCAATAACAAAGGGCTTCTTCTAAAGGACAGTGCTTTATTCTAGCTGCTCTTCACACCTCCCCAAGTGGCTAGGTAGAGAAATAAGGGGAAAATAAATCTTTACCCTGATAAGCCATAAAGTTAGGCATTAATCTGTTACTGCAGTCAGCACATATTGACTAATATACCTGTTAACTCCTGAAACTCCACTGGGCATAGATGTCCCTTCTAACACAAAGTACTGATTAACAAACTCTACACACATGTCTAACTAGTCCTTAGCAAGCACCACAAACACCATCCCCGCTCCTATGATTCCAGCTTTCCATAGCTTCTCTTGGCTTTCTACCAGGTCATTTCTCAACCTCAGTTTAAAATCAACTTGATTTCTTGAAAGGCAAGGATTGAACTCATCTGGATTCCCCAAGCTAAGCTCTGCTGGATGGCCATGAATTCCCCTCTTCATGCTGTTTCTCCATATGCAGTGTCAGCTATAACTGGTGGCACTGCCAGGTCTAGAGATGGCCCTGAGTCTCTACATCATGTGTTTCATGGCACCCCATCTCACTGAGTCCCCATCTTCTGCTGACCTAAACAGGGTAGAGTTACTTTAAATTAATGCAATGCACTGGGCTTGTCATTCTATGGATCCAGTACTTTCTGCTTCAGGAAATGACTTCATAACCATTATTCCTTTTATATAGCTTTCACCAATACCCTTTCAAATTTCCTTCATAACGTTTCTATGGCATACAACTTTGATTTTCTTTCTTCCTTCCTCCCTCCCTCCCCCTCTCTCTCTCCCTCCCTTTCTTTCTTTTTTTTTTTTTTTTTTGGTGTTGGAGATGGAACCCAAGGCATGCTAGGCAAATGCTGTAATACTGAGCCCCTACTCCAAGTCCAAACATTTCTTTATAATGCCATTTGCAGATGTCAAAAAACTCAGGCTAAGACTGTGGCCCAAATTTCATCCTTATTGGATTCTACTCTGTCTTTTCTAGAGTTCTGGTATGGTTTGATCACTGCCATTTTCGTGTCTTATCTTTGGAAGCATACTCCACTGTCAGTCAATAATCAGCTTGAAGGCTTTAAAGGGAAACTTTACTAAAATAAGGCAATTAGAATATACAAATCAGTACATGTAAAACAGAATTACAACAAACTTTGCTGAGAAGCAGTTTCTCAATCAGTCATTGCACATGATCAACACATGGATGTCTAAGCCCCATTTCCCACCCACAGGGTAGAATGAGGCACAACATATGGAGGGATTTGATATGCATAAACTGCAAGCCTTGCTGGTCTTTCAACAGAAGTGGATCCTTGATTCCTCCTCTGTCAAAGCTTTGATGGAGCGCTAAATTAAAATGACAAGATGGTCCAACATTCAAATCCAGCTCTTTTCAGCAGGTTTTCTTTGAATGCCTAGGCAACATTTAGATTCTTCTGAGACAAAAACAGAGTTTAGTTAAATTTTACACTCGTGCTATCTCACATGTGGAAATGCAACCACATACTTCTCAAAAATGAAGACATTTAGGGTATTCTACTGGCACCCAATTCCAAATGGAACATTGATAAGCCTGGTAGACTGCCTTCCCTCCAAGAGTCAGTCTGACATCTGGTCACTTCACACTATGCTTTAGTCCCTCATGCATCCATCCCCCAGCAAGAATGAAAATACCAGAGGAATGCCTCTCACTTCAGGACACTCTACCAATTTAGGCTCGAAGTGGCTACAGCTTTAAGGAGGCATTCCCAGGAATATCCCAGGAACTCTAACCACCCCCTCAGAATAGCAGGCAATTGAGTTAGCGATGGTGACTCAGGCTGGCTTTTTAATCCTGATCTAAAGGAACCACCACAACCCTAGAGAGGGAAATAAAAAAGTCTAGTGAAAAGGCCTCCTCCACCAATGACTCATGCTCCACTGTGTGACTGGCCTGGTGCTAAGACACAGTTAGGTTCATTAGTCACTTTAATGAAATTCTCAAAGAAAGGATTCTCCCTATAAATAATAATGAGCTCTGCATCCACAGTGCTTGTGTGTGAGCGTGTGACTCACCTTTCTACCATGCCAGGCAGCACCAAGCGTGTCACCTGCAAGAAAAAACAAAACACTCATGATGGCTGAGGACACAGGCAACAGAAGAGTGAAGGACACCCACCCACCCCGGAGAGAAGGGGTCGGGATCCACTCACCACTCTACAGAGAGACACTTATTTTACACATGCCGTAGAATTTGACTACACTAGGAGTACATGAGGAGAGCACACTGGGAAAGTTTTCAGTGAACATGGCTAAGATTAGCCTTGTCTGAAAAGTAAGGCTCGAATGGGCAGCCCTTCTTATGATAGTGTGACTCAGAACTAGGTTCTTCTTCTCTGAAGTCCTAATATGTTAAATGAAGATTTAAATACATTACATGTTACTACATTCTCAACTTGGAATAAAGGTGTGTGTGTGTGTGTGTGTGTGTGTGTGTGTGTGTGTGTGTGTGTATGTGTTTGCAAGTGTGTGTGCACGCACACACATGTGAGAGAGAGACTCTACAAACAGCACAGAACAGAGACCTCTGAAGGGACACTAGTATCCCCCACAATCACACCCTTTTAGCACCCAAATGCTACCCTTAAGCATAATATATATGTACCATAGTTTAGAACCAAGAACAGTAACATACTTCAAGATCATCCATTTCAACTGACCATACAGAAGTTTCTGGATAATTCTTTCAGTATTTTAAAATATTTCATTTGGGATCTCCTTGGGAAAGTAGAATAATTCTAAGATTAGGTTAAAGTGATGATTAAAACTCCCAAAGCCAGGTGGCAATGGTGCATGCCTTTAATCCCAGCACTTAGGAGGCAGAGAGTTCCAGGCCAGCCTGGTCTATAGAGTGAGAGCCAGGACAGGCACCAAAAACTACACAGAGAAACCCTGTCTCAAAAAACCAAAACCAACCAACCAGCCAACCAAACAACTCTTTATATTTACCCCAAACAAACAAAACTTGAACACTCAAAGCAGAAGAATTTTATGAATTCATAAGTTTTTAGGAACCTCTATAATTATGTGGCTAAGAATCAAGAAACTGAAATCACAAAGTACTCTTGATGTGATTTTACTAAAAAAAAATTAAAAATATTCAATATATAAGTAGATAGACTTTACTGTGTTCACATTAAATTCTCTCTAACATCACATTTACATAGGACATTTTAAGTTGTTAAGGCTCATTTTATTTTGTATTTATTGACTAGTATCTTTTTTTGGGTTTTTCGAGACAGGGTTTCTCTGTGTAGCTTTGTGCCTCTCCTGGAACTCACTTGTTAGCCCAGGCTGGCCTCGAACTCACAAAGATCCACCTAGCTCTGCCTCCCGAGTGCTGGGATTAAAGGCGTGCGCTACCACCACCCGGCCTTACTAGTATCTTAATGTATGGGTATCTATACCATATACCAAGTATTGTTACGAAATTTCATTGTGCATCTGCACTCCCTTTCACAGCTCACATGGTGTTTCTGTAGCTAATTCAATATGCTAATTTCAGACCATCTGCAGGTAATAATTACTGTGCCAGGAAGTTTGTTGTTTCTCTTTACAGATTTCTAAAATGATGTTATCACAATTGTGAGTTTGGTGGTTAAGAATATTAGGCACATAGTAACAATAAACGTGACTTCTAGACGTTTTTCTTTTCACTTGAGGTTGCCTCGACAAATACACTGCAAGCAATTTTAATTCCATTCTGTGGCAGTTGGAATGAGAATGTCCCCCATAGGCCCCTGCATTTGGACACTTGCTCCCTGGCTGGTGAGCTGTTTGAGGAGGCTTAGGCAGTAGGGCCTTGTCAGAGGAGGCATGTCACAGGAAGCAGCTCTGAGGGCTTAAATACTATGTCATTTCCAGTTTGCACTGGGTATGGCTTAAAATGTGAACTCTTAGGCTAAGAATTCGCTGCTCCAGCCCTAGGCCTGCAGCTTGATGACACACTTTCCCACCATGATGGACTCTTACTCCTCTGAAACCATAAATCCAAATAAATTCCTTCTTCTATATGCTGCCTTGATCATGGTGTTTATCACACCACAGAAAAGTATCTAATACAGTTTTCCCCAAAGTAGATAGAAGTCTCCACAACAGAACTTTTACAACAATGAGAACTTCAAAGATTGCAGGAAAAACAAGTATTTCATAATTACACATATACATTTTAGTGATGTTTTCATTAATCCACACTATAAAATAAGACAGACACTATAGAGTCTAAAAAGTTAATATACACTATCTCACATGTAGCTCTAGCATCATTTCCTAAGTGGCATACAGTACATTAATGTACACAGATACATGAATGGCTTCCTAGCAGCTTAAATTAGAAATCCTAGGAGGAAGCCACATACTCATTTTCAAGAGTGAAATATTTACTGGTACAGATATACATATTCTGGCTAGGAAAGAAATATGAAGTTCATTTACCTCATACAAAATTACAATCACTGTTATTAAATCATTTAGTTGAGATACATACCTCAAAAAATACACTGGCTGGCCTAGAAAACCCTTGAAAATGTTGTATTAAAATGTAGCCATCTGTGGCCAGGATTACACAGGATTTATTTTCTTCTTAGTGCTCATATAGCTTTCAAATATTTTTAGCAACAGTCTTGCGGTACTTTTATAATTAGTAAAGTCCTTACAATCTTATTTTTTTTAAAAAAAAATTAATGGAAACAAAACTGCTAAAGCCTGAGTATTTCTCCGTTTATTTCCACAGCAGCAGTCCCTGCTGCTATAAGGAAACTACATGCCCAGGTGGCTGTCTAGGTGTTCCCACTCTTTGGTATGGAGATTGATAGAATACACATTTCTACATCGTGTAGCTTCTGGTACTTGGTCATTTGTTCCCACACTCCTATAATGATCGAAGGCTCTAGTGAAAAGATTATAATAATAATAAAGAAGCCAGGCAACACTGTGCATACCTTTAATCACAGTACTCAAGATGTTGAGTCACAATCATGAGTTCGAAGTTAGCCTGGCCTACACCAAATTCCAGTCCAGCCCAAGTTACATAACAGGGTCCTAGTTCAAGAAAAAGATCAACTAATCAAACTTAAGACACTTGATTTAATAAAATTTGTGTCCTACTACACGTGACTAGGGAAAGAAGTAGAACAAGTCGCCCCCAAATACAAGCTCAGCTTCATGAAGGCAGGCTTTTCACAAGCAAACTGGGCCGTCTCCTACGGCCACTTCGTCCACCTAACTCTGCTCTAACTATTCCTCCAAAGAAACCTGCTTAAATCAATCAAGTCTGTGTTCAGGTCACTGAGAAACGGACCTGTCCAATTTAGAAGAAAACAGTTTCTTACGTACAAAAATCTAAAACAAGTGTTCAACTGAAATAAAGAGCAAGTTTTAAAAAAATCATAGTGTAGTTGTAAAGAATTAACAATAATGTTCTACAATACCCCCCCTCCCATTTTGAGAAATGAGCCGAGAACTCTACTGGAAACCACACCAGAATGACACAGTACACACATCCTTTGGCAAACTGTATAATTTGAGCTCCATGGAGGTGAGGAAGTGGGAACATAGCTTAATTAGAAATTCTTAGAATCTCACCTGTATAACTAACAGAGTATTTACGCCACAGGGGGTGGGAAGCTTAATTAGATACAGTTTTTAGAGCACTCAGAGATCTGTAAGTATTACTTGATTTTGCCTTTTCTTGATGCTTAAGTCTTTCAGGAAGCTCAGAGTTCTCTTAGTCTGGAATGTTGCCCCAGGCCATAAATAGAGCTTTTCCTTGTCCAATAAATCTCACTTTGATCTACATTAAAATATAACAAAAGGGGAAAAAACTTCCCAGAACGTAGAGTTGCTTGTTAACAATGCCAAACCTAAAGCCCTAATTTACATATTCTAAACAAAGATTAGAAAGAATGAGTTTCATCTGGTGTTTCCCAAGGTGTAACACTTGACTATGTAAGTACTTCTATCATTTTTTCCCCCCAAACAAGGTGACAACTTCTTAAAAGTGACAGACACTGAAAGGAGAAGATGATTCCTAAAGTCCAAGACACTGCATGTTTTCATTTTCCTATGAAAATCTACAAGGGTGTCTTCATTTTCGGAGGAAGAAAGCCATGGAAGAAGTATCGTCCTGAAGTTTGGAAATACTCTGCCTCCACTGTATCTGAGGCAGCCTGTTACTGCCATCCCAAAAGGCTAAGTTGACCAGTAATTTGAAAATGTTAAGTAGCAGAGGGACAGCTAGATTCAAAATGAATAAGACTCTATTATCTTGGAATATCCTCATCCAGAAAAGCCTTGGGTGGGGGAATCAGTGTTGAAGGACACATCCTACTTAGGATTTATTAATCTCCTAATGTTATATGGGAGGAGAATATCAGGATACATTTCTAGCAAATTCCTAAATTAAATACAATTAGACTGAGGAATAAAACTCTTCTCACAGATTTACAAACTAATACGAGGCTCCCTACTGATGCTGTGTTCCCGCCTGAGGCATATCCATGGAAGAAAGAGAAAATGAGTGCTCTGGTGCTCTCCACCCTTTGGCCAGTCACCCAAACACTTACATCGTGGGCAAGGCACAGCGCTAGGCTCTTTTGGTAGCTGGCCTACAATGCAGACATGATGACACAGCAGGAGAAAACAGCCTTTCAAAAGTGTCTAACAAGGCTTTGAGGGTAACGGGCAGTTCAGGCAATACTGTTCTGACAGCACTCACCTGGAAAAGAGAGCCACCTCTCAAGGTTCTATTTAGGTTTCAGAAAACCCCAAGAATGCTTGTGTCTCCACAAAGCTCATAAGTGGAAAGCTCATCAGTATACTAAAGGTGGGGACTTTGGGGAGATGATTATTTATATCATGAGGACAATCTCTTCCCGATTGAGACTGATGTCCTTACTTACAGAGACCTGATGAAAACTGTTTACTTCCCCCTTCACCATGTGAAGACACAGGAAGAAGGCACCAGCTATGAGAAATGGGTCCCTCTTCAGACACTATTAGCACGTTCAGCCTGAACTTTTCACACTCCCAAAAGGTGAGAAATATACGTTGGCTCTTTATATCCAACACAGTCAGAGGTGTTTTTGTTCTTACATCAGCTGCAAATGGACTAAGACGGAGGAGTTGATTTGGTCCATGCCACTCCACTCCTTCAAGTCCACTAAGCAACTGCTCAGTTCGAGTAGCCTGAAGACATGGAGCTACCTGGAAGGGAACTCACACTCACACATCTAGAAGCACCAATCACACAACAGAGATCACAGGTTGCTGTGAGCTAGAGAAGCAAGGCATAACCTCTCACATTCTCTCTGCTACGCAGCTCCTGAGGTGTGTTTCCATGATTTCTAGAGTTTTCCCAAGAGAAACTATAAATCTGAATGTGAAGCTTTCTGCTTTTGAAAACTGAATCAACTAAAAGACACTGGTAGGCCATATCTAGCCACAGACAATTGCCTGTAACCTCCGACCTAAGAATTTCTCACAATTTACTTCAACTGACACTTGTTCACCATTGTAGGGTGTGATTCTTTAAAGAACTAGAAATTTTAATTTTGGAAATGCATTCATCTGTTTGTAGGAAAAACATCAGCTGTGCACTGCTTAGCATAAGGCAGGAAACAAGCGGGTCACGGTGCCAATGCTCATGTGCAAACAGCTCCACAGCAAGCACTGCAGGGCGAAGGGAGGCCGTGCAGTGTGCCGTGGGCCCAAGTGACTCCAAGCCTAACAGTCCGGAAGAGACAGAGACTGCTGGCCCTCCAGCCCTAAGAAGACAAGATTTCCAGTCATATATTGGTTGAGTTTGACAAAGAAACAGGTAACTTTTTATTCTCTGTTTAAGGTTGCTCCTTTCTATTCTTCAATAAAGCAACTATCAAAACGCAACAGCATTCACTCAAGTGGAGGTGTTCATAAATTTTACCACCATGCATTGTCTTCTCTGTTCTAAAGAAGGTAATTAAGAAGGTTAGAATATTCCCTCTGATAGGATGGAAGTCTTAGTTTTCCAGCTTTTACCTTATTTACCAACACCAGTAAGAACTTCAGGTGTGAGGAGCATTGGAAGGAATGTTTTTGCCTCTCTTAGGCAGGCAGGTGCTGTGAGTAGCTAAGGTTCTCTCATGTGGACAGTGCTCATCTGGAAAGCAGAGAAGTGTCTATCTTTTCCTGAGGCTCCTAAAATGACGATTTCAACAATCAAAGGACAAGTTTAGCTTGAAATAGGAAGAGAACCCCAAAAGTGGAAGATAGTGAAAGCAGCTATCAAATCTGAAACAAATGGTACAGAGTAGGGTCAGCTTTGTCTTTGGACTGCTGTAGAATTCCACAGTTGAAGTCAGCCTTCTACTTGCCTGCCTCTGGAGCTCTGGTTCCACTCCCGTTTTCCAGGCAGTAATCAATAGCAGTTTAACAATTTCATTTGTAAACTCTCTGTAGTCTAGGGGGGAAATCCCACCAGGCACAAAACAGGAGCTCTTTGACAAGAGCGTAGTTCAATATCCTCAAGTTTGTCTCTAAATCACACTGTTTCTGAAGTGAGGGTCATTGTTCTTAGGAGGTTTACCTGGGATTTTAGTCACGGAACATCTCAAACTGGAGGAAACCACTATCTGGTAGGATTCCTCTTCTAGTTTATCTATCTGCCACCCTGGCCACCTCTACAGAACTTCTACCACTTACCTGCTGTACAGGGAACAAAAACAAGGCTAAATTTAATCCCTAGAGGATCTGAGAGCAGCATTGGAAAAACAAACAACAAGGCTTTAAAGAATCCCTGTGAAGGCAAAGACTAATGAAGTGAGCCCCACGGAAAAAGATTCAAAAGGAAAGAAGAAACCAGGGCTGGAGACAGGGCTCTCTCAGTGGTTAAGACCACTCACTGCTCTTGTAGAAGACCTAGGTTTGCTTCCCAGCCCCCACATGGTGGTTTAACACCATTCAGTGCTGGGGATTCCAACACCCTTTTCTGCTTTCTATGGGTTCCTGCACTCATGGGGTACACAAACCCAGGGAGGGACACACACACACACACACACACACACACACACACACACACACACACACAAAATAAATAAATCTTTCAAAAATAAAGTAATCAGCGATTGTTGAGTGGCTTGGGAGAGCTGTTTACAATTAAACACTAGGGGTCTGCAGCCACAACAGCTCTGGTTAATATTTCTTCCCCGATATTCTCCTAGATCATCTCTTTATCCAGTGATAACCTGAAACTCCTTTGCATTCAGGATTATTTTACTATTATAATGCAGGGCTTACATGATTTTTACAATCACCTGACCTACTCACACAGGGCAGAGCACATGAACCTTCCAACAAGACACGGGAGCTCTACCTCTAATTTTGAGCATGAACCCCAAATCACAAGGCAAGCTGATTTCCCCAGTATCTCCTGGTACACTCCTTATTCTCTACCACATCATTTAGTGAAGACATAAAAAAGATGAACCTGATGATGACGAGGGACTGCTCTTATCTTACCAAATCCATTTACTGCAGCTTCAGGCTAGACACCTGTGCCTTAGCTCCTCTGATGCCCAACCACCAGAAAACCTAAGCTCCTGTAGCCAGACCAGTTTTCATCTCCTTTAAGTTACCCCAAGGCTCCCAGCAGTCATTGCTACTGAAAATGTGGTTCTGGCCTTGGCAACAAATTGCAGTCAGTTAAAGAACAATAGGTACAAGTCATCAAAAGAGCTTCTGGGGCAAATCACAGCATCCTAAGAGCCTAAACTCAGGGGCATCACACACAAAGCTTCCCCACAGGGAATGCCCCTCCCCGGTATAAAGAAGATAAACACATATGCCATAGAAAATTGAATGTGTGTCATATCTACCATTAGCACTATCTTACACATACATATGCTGGATTCTGCAGCTCTCTCTGATTCTCTATCTGTTGAACACTTGAGTTCCTGTACAATCCTGACCTCATGTCATTTTCTGCCTCTTGGCTTACCACAGTTCAACCACTCTCACTGCTCCAATCAAATCATTTTCACATCTGCATGGTACCATGGAAGTGATTTTACCGATCCTATCCACAGTACAACAAACCAAACCAACTGCGCACCATGCTCCATGAGCCAATGGGCACCATGAAGCAGGAATTCTGAATGCTTTTCCATTCAAAGTTTACATCACAATGATATAAGAAAATTTAGATCCACACTTAAGACCGACTAAAGGATGTTTATTCAACTTATTTAGGAAGTATTATAAACAGTAAACTCCCTTAGTGCTTTTAAAACAGGATTTGGTCTGCAAAAGAAGGCTTGTATACATTTTAAGCTTATATCCAAATCTTCTATTGGTGAAGCTTCCCCTCTGTATGGCTCACAAGTGTTTAAACTGAGCATCTGTGTCTATGAAGCCAGTGGGTGGAAACCAGTCAACCTATGCCAATCCAAAAAGAGAATGGGGAAGAGGAGAATAAAGAGGGGGTACACTGTGCCTAAGATATTAGGAACAGTGTCCCATTCCTAGTTCCTCCCCTCTTCTCCTCTGTTCTTGAGACAGGGGCTCACAATGTAGGCCAGGCTAGCTTCAAACTCCTGATTCACCTGCCTTAGTCCCCCAAGTCCTGGGATTAACAGATATGCATCATGACCCCTGGTGTTTACCATCACTTTAAAATGGGCTAGCTACTTTGCAGGGCTGTTGGATTTGTGCTATTTTATCCATGACGCATATAGTACTATTTGGTCTTTAAGCAAGGATGAGATGGATGACATGCTAATCTATGCTAAGATGCTGTGTGAAGGACATGGTCTGTGGCCGTGGAGCTGAACAAGCTCCAGGATTAAGGGCAAGACCTTGGCCTTTTATCATTAGTATTCTACAGATGGCTAGCCTAAACTTCATGTTGTGGAAATCCGAAGGCCAACATTTTAAAGCAGTGCCAACAATGAAGTGTCAGCAAGCAGGACTGTAAGAGAAAAGACTAGATCCACAGTAAAACCCTAAACAGCTAGCTGATTGACAGAGAATAGAAGTTATTAGCAGACAAACCCATAGCTGGTATTAAGAATTCTACAACAAGCTGGGTGGTGGTGGTGCACGCCTTTAATCCCAGCACTCGGGAGGCAGAGGCAGGCGGATCTCTGTGAGTTCGAGGCCAGCCTGGGCTAACAAGTAAGTTCCAGGAAAGGCGCAAAGCTACACAGAGAGTTTCTGTCTCAAAAAACCAAAAAAAATAAAAAAAATAAAAAAAAAAAATTCTACAACATAAAGCTTAAGTACTCAAATGAGGCTTTCTCATTAACTTAGGACAATATATTGTGAAATACCTCACACTGCTTTAACACTCATTATTTTCAAGCATTTGGCCAAATACACACATTAAAAAATAATCAGAAAAAAAAAATCAGAACAGTAAAACCGTTCATTTTAAAAGGAAATCCAACAAGATATAGAAATAACAGAACAATATATCAATTTTTATTTAAAAACCTCTGTCTTCTAAAAAATAAAAGAAAATCATTATTGCATGTATTTAGTAAAAAATATCAGCTTTGAGTTTAATAAAAAATAATAACATTCTCTCTCTCTCTCCTTCCCTCTACCCCTGCTTCTGTCTGTCTGTCTGTCTATCTCTGTTTCGCTTTGACTCTCTCTCCAGGGTCTCATGTAGTTCAGTCTGGCCAAGAAGGATCTTCAATTTCTGGTCCTCCTACCTTTTCTTCCACTTCCTAAGGCCTACGTGACCATGCCTGGTTTTATTAGGTTCTGACCAGGGCTTTGTGTCTACTGGGCACACACTCTATCTAGTGAGCCACACCCCCAACTCTGAGTTTT
The DNA here is from genome assembly GCF_004664715.2 of Peromyscus leucopus. NCBI lineage: Eukaryota > Metazoa > Chordata > Mammalia > Rodentia > Cricetidae > Peromyscus > Peromyscus leucopus. Next base: position 69,889,487 of record NC_051066.1, read on the forward strand.
AAAGACATTACCTGGCTTCATTCAAACAAGTCACTGAGATACGAGAAATATCTTCAATTTACAGACGAAAACTAAAATGAAAAAGTAATTTACCCCAAGACTAGAATGGCTTGAAAATGGTAGTTCCTTAATTATCCTGAACATTTATATGAATCTGGTAAAGAAAATGCCCCTAAAACTATATAATATACTCCTATTAGCCACACTGGAAACCATCAGTTTCACAAATGTGGACCTTGCTTTCCATCTACTCACATCTCCACTGGTGACTCATCTGCTTTCTTAAACTTCAGTTTATATAAAAGCTGAACAATACACACACACACACACACACACACACACACACACACACACACACACACACACACACGAGATGGAGTGGGGAGGAAACCCTTGATCACAACAAGGGAGAAGATACAGTTTAGTATTTATTTAACAAAAACATTTGCCATTTTATCACATGATACATTTACATTTGAGGTGCTTTGTAAGTAATAATCTAACCAATGTCAGCTAGCTGTAAGCACTGAATTAACACATCCAAATCTTTATATTACACAGGGAAAAGCAAAGCCATACATGAAAACTCAGGCAAGGTGTAATAGCATTAGGTTCTTGGACTTAAACCAGCCACGTGAGGTCATTGTTGGTTTCTCTTCAGATATGAAGACATGAAGGTAGCTTTTCTTGAAAATTCACAATAGAGAAAAACACCAAGATCCCACCATAAAGTGAAACAACATTTAATTCTTATTTGTATTTATCTTATCATTTTGAATAGTTCCGACGTAAACTACTTCTCACTTCCTTAAATAAACTAGCATACATGAGTTACTAACAGAGCAGCGGCTTTCTACAGGAAGGCTCACATTTAAGTGTCTGACACTGCTCAAGGGAACGCAGCCTCTGGCAACACCTCCCCCTCATCTGGTGTATGTAACTCAGTAGCAACCTCCATAGCTCCTGTGCAAGCAGAGCTTAGGTGTTTATACTCTCCAGCATAGAGTTCCTTCTGCAGAGTCACAATGTAACCTTGTGTTATATATACTGAGTAATATGACTATAACACATGTTGAGCAACAAGTGACCACGCTGGATACCTTTGTTGATCTTGTTTTATTTTGTTTTGGAGACAGGATCTCGCTATGCAGCCCTGGCTGGCCTAGAACTCATTATGTAGACCAGGTTGGACTTGAACTCACAGAGCTCTGCCTGTCTCTGCCTCCCAGGGCTGAGATGAAAAACATTTGCCACCATGCCAGGCTATCCTGGCTGGTTATTATGTACAGTTATTAAAAACTACACTCATTGGTTTCCAGACTCCTGACTTCCCATAACAGTGGCTATTACATATGTCAGAATGAAAACAAGTCAGCATGAGCAAGTGGCTCAGGAGAGTCAGCCTTTAACCTGAGCTAGGTTTGCAGTCAGTCCTGGTACGTACCATGGTGAACGTGCACAGAAGACTCATGAGAACTGTAAGACTGTTAGAAAGCAAACTAAGACAAGCCTGTTTGGGGGCAGTTCTTTCTGCTTCCTGGAGACTTAAGGAAACAGACTACATTCACCTGGAATACATATGGTAAATGAGACTTGACAGAAGTTGAGCCAACAGACTCTGTATCAGTGTTTTTAGATAGAAAGAGCCAAAAAAAAGTTGACAGATTTGTAACAAATCTGCTTACCTTGCAAACAGAAAGAACATTAATATTTATCAGTTTCTTGATGGTCTGCAAAAAATTAGATAACTTAATTAGGAAAGTAATGATGTTACAAATACACTTTGGGGGAGACAAATGGAAAGCTTCTTCAGATACTGCAAAGAACTGTAAATACAATGGGAGCTGAGGTCAAGAGGTAGATTTTTGCTTTATCTCAATGTTATAATATGTGTAACAAAAGCAGCAATTCATACTAATATGCAAAGTGTAAGGTAAATGCACAAGTCAAATTTGAAAGTGAAGAGACACATTAAATCCAAAATAAAACACTTAGTAATTTCCTCTCAACTAATAGGGAAAGTGGAGATGATTGAAGTTAAGAGCTTCAATTGATTTTAAAAACTGACATGGTCCTTCAGGGATGTGACTTCTTAGTTTTCATTAAAGGATTATGCATGTAACAAGGCTGCAGCTTTCATTTTGGTAAAGCTAGTTTATTTCAATCAACTATGTTGCTATATATTAACATATTTATGAGTTTTTAAACTGAATTTTGATGTCCCAATACTTAAAATAGAGCTATCTTAATCTAATAGAAACAGTAATAATGAAATTAGAGCTATTATTGATCCTGGCACTGTGTAAATATTTTTTTCATTCAATCCTTCTAGCAATCCTATGATGCTACCTATTTTACATTTGCGAGTGAATAAACAACTACCTACGGTTAGGCTCATCCCCACAAGAGTCAAGCCATGAATTGCAGACAGCTGGACTCTGATACTCAATCTGAATCATTCTTCAATACTGCCTCACTGATACTTTCATGCATTCTTTTTGTTACCATAATAAACAAAGAAAAACTCACATTGTCCAAGTCAGGAATTTCCAAAAAGTATTCTGGATACTCGTATGACATGCCCACATTGTTCACTGAAATAAGACAAGATTGTTAGCTAGCACATTTATTTTACCAATGTCCTGAAATGCTGATTAATTTATTGAGACTAAAATGCTACATATAAAGTTATATCTAAAATCCTCATTACTCCAGTTTAAATGCTCTTTCCTTCATGAAACCTTTCTGTACTTACCATCTACATGCCTCTCCCTGGTAGCTCTCTGGAAAGTGTGTTCTTCCTCTGTATTAGTCATCTGTAGATAATGTCAATCAATTGTTCTGCTCCTTACACCTTTATGAACAGAGAATGCACAGTGCAGGAGACTGGAAACCTGGGTTCTACTTACAGCCATGGCACAAACTGTGTGACCTGAACAAGTCATGTCCAGTTCACATCTCAGCCTATTCACCGCTAATGTAAGAGTTTACTCAGTCATGTAACAAATATTTACCACATGCTTGTAGGCAAAGCATGTGCTGCTAGGGACTAGAAAGGGCAGACAGACAGAGAAGGGTTCTCATATCATGGGGTTTACAACCTGGTAGGAAGAGAAAGGTTCCTAATCCAAAGAATCCATTATTTCACAGTGTCCAGCGTCATGACAGTCTATTTCTAGAGAGCCTGACTTCGAGGCTTCTTGTGAGCTAGGAGGGCAGATCAGACTAGGTCTCTCTAGTAAACAGTCCAGGGAAGGCTTTCCTCGAACCCTCCTTCGTTCAGAGTCATCTAACCTCAGCTCGGTGCTGTAAGACTATAGATCATTTGGATAGATTTATACATATTAGGTCTTATAGTGGAATACTCAGTTATCAGCGGTTTCTCTAGACCCAGAAAGACAAAGACAAACAAGAAATAAGGAACATTGCCAAGATGGATGAAATATCCCTGACTTTACATAAACTAATTAACTTACAAAATAGATTATCTATTTATCTACATTTAACTGCCACAACAAGCCCATGAGGTAATTTCTAAGTTATACCCTAGAAGCTGAAATCCACAGCACTTAAAAGATCATAGGGCAAACCATGCCAGAATTGAAATTCAGAAGTTTGACTACAGAACCTCAACTTTAAATCACTAAAACTACCACACACCTTCATCTGGGATTTACTCAAGACAAGTGACCAGTAATAACTGGAAAAGAAACAAAATACTGATAGCATGTTTAACAAAACCAAAGAACTAGAAAAAAGTGTCATTGCAAGATGATAACAAAATTATGGTCACTTTGTAGGCGTACCTTTTCTAATACCAAATTAATAATTGGAAGAAATGGGACAGTGTTCCATATTTAGCTAGGTCTATCACTAGAGTCTGAGCTTTCAGATTTTCCTTGCAAAATTCTGTAAGGATGGCTTGAACAGCTCCCTGATAGCCATCTGGAAACAGGAAAGCCAATGAGTAGGATCCCTGCCCACCTGAAGAGGGAGAACGTCTGAACAGCTAATAACAGTGGCTCTAGATCTGTTTTTATATTACTCCTCCCTCTATCAACTGTCTCAGTCACCACTTTATAAAAGATGTGAAAAATTCAAAAACCAAGGTAAGGCCTTAAGAGCAGTTGACTTTAGTTCAACCACTGCAGAGTTGTAAAGGATAAATAGTTTATAATTATTAAAAGTATAACTGTAAATCTTTTAAGAGCCAAAACTAGTGGGCTATTTTTGTTATTATTCTGAAATCTAGAACTTTGTAAGTAGAACAGTTGACTTGCAATCTTAGCATGTGCTACAAGCACAAAACTGAACTAAGGAAGCACATAAATAACTACTCAGCAAGCTGGGGACTGTGATTCTGGTTAAAGTATTAACAGTAGACAGCTTTCTGACCTGCCTCTGCTAACTGAGCAAAGAAAACTAGCAGCGCTGTCGCTCATACAACAAAAATGGGGAAATCTATTCAACAGAGCGGCATTAAGAAAAAAACAACTCTTTGATCCAAAGTAATAAACCATCGTGTAGGAGGACTGTGTTAAGTATCCTAAGTGCCCAACAAAAACTGTGAAATCTGGAAGGGGATTTCAGAGCATCAAGTCTAGGCTTATGAGTTGGATGAGGAAAAAACAGATGTCAAAACGCACAGCAGGCACCAGGACTCCTGAGCCCTCTGCCTCCCTGTATACGACGTCTTCTGCAGTAGCATGCAGGCTAACTATCATCTTTCCCAGAGAGTAATGGGTTCATAACGCTGTGAACAACTGTTGTTCTTCTCAGATCTGAGGAAAGAGAAGCTCCAAACACAGTACACTGGGATGCTGGAATTTTATATTCAAGGCACTTTGGAGTCAGCAGATACTGGATGAAGCTCTGTAGTCATCATCACTACTTAAAGACCGGACCCACTGAAGATGGACAGAATCACCTTCCACTTTCTTACTCAAATCACAGATGAGACTGAAAATCAGGTGTCACGCCTACAGCTGGAGGAATTTTATCATAGGCCTTTATCTCTTTTCTGTACTACTCAGTACTTCTAAAATCATTTCCTACCCCTCCACAATTACCTTTATTCCTCCTCCACTCCTCCCTTTAACCATCCGACTTTAACTGCCCATTTGTGGGACTCAGTGTACATGTGTGTGTTAACAAATCTGATCATTTCAGCAGGCTGCACCATCAACATCTTCTGAGGGAAAGTTTGAGAGCCATCACACTCTTCCTAACTGTTTCTCCCTAAGTGCACATACTGGGAATCTCTTGGAAAAAGCAAACCCACTGCAGTTTTATTTTGAGACAGTAGGTGACAGCAATAACCACAGCAGATAGGAAGCTTTCCAGGATGCTGAAGGAAGAGGAAGTGCTGTGGGTAGGAGGGAGAGACGGAACTACTCCCATTACAGCTTAATCTCCTTAAGAATGGGGGCAAGCAGTGCCGTCACCTTATGTACTTACTACAAGATGCTTTACAGGATTCACAAACACAACCTCACAAGTTGTTCTAACCTTATTCAGAAAGTCAAAAAATCTCTTCTAATGGGTGGAACCTTAAATTAGAATCAAAGCTGCACTGTCAGTGAGTTTTGTAGCTTCTTCATCCAGGAACCACACAGTTCTGTGCTGCTGCTCCCACCTCAGGGCCTGCAAACCCTTTCAGTAGTGAATACATCATCTCATTCAGAAACCAAAGCCATCTGTGGAACTTCAAAATTCTCACTGTCCCAGTAATCAGCTCCAGGCCTTGAATACTTCCTAACACTTGAAGAAGCTCACCTTTATCTCTGGTCATGTTGCTGTGATAAAATACCCTGACAAAAAACACTTAAGGGGGAAAAGATCTATTTTGGCACACTGTTTGAGGTCACAGTCCAGCAAGGCAGGAAAATGAGTGTGGGAGGAGCTGGAGGCAGCTGCTCACACTACATCCATTCATAGTCAGGAAGCAGAATGATGAATGACATGCTCACCTCACTTCCTCCTTTTTAAACAGTCCAGGACCCAGCCCAGGGAAACAGAGCCACTCACTTTTAGGATGGTTCTTTCCACCTCAATGAATTCCTCGCAGGCATGCCCAGAGGCTAAATAATCCTTCAAAGGTATGTTTAAATGCTTGTCTTCTATCAAGTTGGGAATTAAGATCAACCATCACAGAACCCAATGGAAGAGGTGGGGCTGAGAGAGAACACAAGTATAGACAGACCAAGAAGGAAGGGAAAGTGGAAAGGCTCTGGTGGTAGGCAGAGGTGCCATCCTTAGAGACCTAGTCCCCATGGAGTGGGTCCTTCCTTACAGGGGGGACTGGCAGGGAGCTTCACTGAGGGAGCTTCACTCTTGAGGGCCCATTCTGAACCCCAAAGAATACTATTGTCAAAGAAAGTGCTACATTTAGAAAGAAGATTTGGAAAATCCAGAAAAATTCTGGGTGTTATAGCAATATTTTAATTATATTATAACTGCTTAAAATCATTTCCACATCTCATTCTTTAAAACAAGATTTTGTCCCTTCAAAGTTCATGTGCTGCTGTTCTTTATGGGCCTAGAATCCTCTATCACTGCTAGTTGCCAGAGGTAGAATGATGTCATTAGAAAATTAGATTCCTGGTATCTGGGTTGTGCATGAGGGTGGAGCAAACAACAATAAATTACTAGAAAACGAAAATCCATTCATGCACTAACCTCACACAGACCACTTTCAACTGGCTTTATTTTTTATATTAATCAGAAACATCAGAAATTAAATGTGGTTTAAAAATACTTTGCCTCGTGGTCGGGCTTCTAAATATAAATTACATAACATGAAGTATCTTTGTTTCCTTCTTATGACATCAAGGCAGAAAAGGATAAGCTTACACTTCAGCTACATTCATAGATATATCCAGTCCCAGCACTTCAGAGTTTATTACTAAAACCTGTTTCAAGCAATGATGTCATACACCAAAGGTTCAGTGAGTTTGTATGAGGGATGTGTGTGTGTGTGTGTGTTGGGGGTGGGGGATAACACTTTCTGCCTTAAATTTCTGTAAAATGGTCTGGGGTTTGACCTCAATGGTAGCGCACTTGCCTAGCATGTGGGAGGCTCTGAGCTCCATCTCCAACACCATTAAAAAAAAACAAAAAACAAAACCTGTAAGAGGTTACAGAACTCAGAATCCAGCAGAGCTAGGGTTCAGCCCTGCTGCATCATCGCTGCTTCTAAAACTGGAACATAAAATAAGTCTGCTTCCTCACTATTCTTCATACATGAAATAGGAACAATCATTTCAGCAAAGGACATACCGTTTGGAGCAGGTTAAAATGTCAATCAATGAAGGAAAAGCTGCTGTCATGTGCCCATTAATCCAACAAGTATTTACTGCCCTCCTACTTTGTGCCCAATACCAGGTACCTTGCTTTTATCATGTATGACCAACATCAACACAACAGAGCTTCTGCAAGGCAGAGCTCAGGGCAGCTCTCAACAGAGGAGCTGTTTATACCAGCTGGATTTACCCCAGTACCTCCTCTGCCCTCTTCACTGCATTCAACAGACCTAGTCTCACAGTTGGAGGAGATAGTGACAGAGATGCAAAGAAATTTCCTTTTTTGCCTTCTTAACATATTGCTGGAGCTAGCACATGTTCATACACTGACAGATGATATTTGGAACACGATGTAAAACATTTTGCAAACTTTACAGTTTTCATACACTTGTAAGTAGCAATTTCCAAATAAAAGAGGTTTACAAGGCTTTAAATTTGCAGCGCCTTTAATCAGAAATTGAAAAATTAAGATTGAGTCAGAGGCAACAGCACACACCTCCCTTTGACTGTTTAATTACAAACTGCTATGTGACTGATCCTCATGACAAAATCAGGTAAGATTTGGCACACAAAACATTGAAAGTGGGTGCAGAAAGAAGAATGACACAAGGCTAGTGGTTCAAAGGCAGCTATTAGGGGCTATTTATCAATTCCTATTTACATCTCTGAAATCACAGAGTTAATTATCCAGATTTAAGTTAAAGGCTCTGCTCTAATTAATGCCATTAGCAGTGTCTGAGTGAAGAAAATAAATGTGAATTCTAGCAGTCTAACGCTTACTTCAGAAAGCTATCTCAGTCAACATATTTAGTGGGATGGCATGGCACTCTCCTGGATGGTATTTCCAAAGAGTGTCCTATAGAAATGAGCCTCCATGCCTATTCTGTTTCCATGAGTCTTTTACCAGTTCTCTACCTCCTTCAGTGCAAAGGGTCCCCGCTAGCAAAGGAGGGGATTCTTATCAGTCATCCCTCCGGCTACTTGGATTTGCACTGAATTTCTCTCAACCACTCATAGTTCCAAGTGCAGTCATTATTTTGCTTTACAGAATTTTCTCTGCATCCAGAGTCTCTTGTCTAGAAAATGTCTCCCTGTTGTTCAAGATAAGACCCGAAAGTTGCTACTGAGTGGTTATCTAATTCTGAACAATGCACTTAACTTCTCCACATTTGTTTCTTGCCTGTAAAATGGGCAGAGGTGTTTTCATCCATCCATCCATCCATCCATCCATCCATCCATCCATCCATCCATCCATCCATCCATCCATCCATCTATTGAGAAAGGGTCTCTCTATGTAGCCCTGGCTGTCCTGCAAGCCTCTATGTAGACCAGGCTAGCCTTAAACTCATGCAGAATCGCCTGCCTCTACCTTCTAAGTACTAGGACTAAAGGCATGCACCATTCTGCCCAGCTTGGGGCACAGGAGTGTTCAGATTTATCTTCTTAGTCACGTCTACCCGTATCCACTGCTACCATCTAACAGATGCTCTCACCATCTTATCTGTTGGGATAGCCTTATTGGCTTCCTCACACTCCTTTGCCTTCTTCCACTTGGAAGTCAGAAGGACTTCCTAAAAATGTTATCAGTTTGTGCTTAAAATTCGACTGTGGCTTCCCCAAAATGACTCTTAAACTAAATTTGGCCTGAGGATACTTCCATACTTTCACTCCTACTTAACAAACTACAACTTTACTTAGCAAGTAAACTAACTGAAAACCTAACTCATGTCAGATCCAAATGAAATTGGGGACAAGTGGCTAACTGTGGTGCCCATTAGCACGAGCACACGCTGGCCTCCGGGCTGTCTCAGCAGAGTAAGAACCTGTTACAGAGTAAGAACCTGTCACAGAGTAAGAACCTGTTACAGAGTAAGAACCTGTCAGAGAGTAAGAACCTGTGTCACAGAGTAAGAACCTGTCAGAGAGTAAGGACCTGTGTCACAGAGTATGAACCTGTCACAGAGTAAGTTCCTGTTACAGAGTAAGAACCTGTGTCACAGAGTAAGAACCTGTCACAGAGTAAGAACCTATTACAGAGTAAGAACCTGTGTCACAGAGTAAGAACCTGTCACAGAGTAAGAACCTATTACAGAGTAAGGACCTGTGTCACAGAGTATGAACCTGTTACAGAGTAAGGACCTGTTACAGAGTAAGGACCTGTTACAGAGTAAGAACCTGTTACAGAGTAAGGACCTGTGTCACAGAGTATGAACCTGTCACAGAGTAAGTTCCTGTTACAGAGTAAGGACCTGTCACAGAGTAAGAACCTGTCACAGAGTAAGTCCCTGTTACAGAGTAAGAACCTGTCACAGAGTAAGGACCTGTCACAGAGTCCTTGCTGGCATCCCTGCTCCTCTCAGCTCTTCGCACCACACCCCTTACCCTAAATTTCTCCATCTCATGGGCTTCCCTTCCCTAAGCTTATCTAACTCTGCCATTCGGCCATGTGCTCCCTAGCTCCCCTACACACACACCTTGCTCCTCCCTTTCTTGATCTCCCCTCTCATGACCAACGACAGTACACTGGCCATATCTGTCTACTACCTTCTCTCCCTGCTCTAGACTGTTCCAGATGCCTCTGGCTATACCTTCCCTCATAGCTACAAAAAAGTCCTTCTCCTCAAGCATACCTGGGAGCAGTCATGGAGGGAAGCATATACCTTCCCTCATAGCTACAAAAAAGTCCTTCTCCTCAAGCATACCTGGAGCATCATGGAGGAAGCATATACCTTCCCTCATAGCTACAAAAAAGTCCTTCTCCTCAAGCATACCTGGGAGCACTTAGGAGGATACTTCTGACACAGATGGGGTGAGTGAGAATACAGCAGCCAAGTCAATCCCAGGCAGGCAATGGCTCTGACAATGCTCCAACAAAGCAAAGTTGGCAGAGTAAACCAACCACCTCTGTACCTCACCTCTATCTTCTGGCCCCCAAGTTCTACCTGCCCACATTGCAGGGCTGAGCTGTGAGACTCTGTGTTCTTAAGGTAGCCTGAGGTATGAAGAGTTCTTTGCTCAAATACTGTTAAGTTTAGTTCACCTAAATTATTTCCTTTAAAAGCTCCATATTGATGAAGCTGGCTTTCTAAGCCTTCAAGATCTGGCTCTGCCTAATTACCAGATTCTTTTGATATGGTGCCCTCTAAAATCCTTGCTCCAGGTTTAAAAATCATCTCTTGTGTCCTTCAAAATACAGGCTTCAAGCATTTGCACATGATGCTCCTTCTACCTGGAAACCCTTCCCACACCTCTTTTCTTGCCCTCTGGTTTCAATTTAAACATTACTTTCTCAGGGAGATCTCATGTGATGCACATAATTGTCTCAAAAGCTTTCTTTCGTTAATGCAACATACTCTCAATCACTTGCTTAATGGCTATCTTTCATAAAAGCAGAAACAACCTAAATGATGGTGTATTTTTCTGTTGTGTCTACTGCTATAGCTATGGAATTTTAATAGTTTAACCAATTAGCATATAACTGGTTGAATGAATCAATTAACAAACAAGTATAGAGACCCAAATGATGGTTAGCCAAAGGTAAGGACCAACCTAAGAAGGAGAGGATGGAGTGAATAGTTAACAGTACAGGAGTGCAGCTGAATAAGAGGGGTAACTCTTCATGATCTACAGCACAGCAGGGTAACTATGATTTACAACCATCAGTTGCAGATTTTAGCACAACTAATAGGATTTTCCGTTTTTTTTTTCAGTGTTCCTAACATAAAGGTTTGAGATGACAGAAATGCCAATTACTCTGATTGTATCAACACACATTATTTCTTGCATGTAAGTAGCATACCGTACCTCAAAGTATGTTTTAAATATAAGAAGGAAAGCATAATACATACTTTAGATATAGCTGGCTCTTTAAAAGTAAAGTCTGATTTTTAGATTATCTTATGTGTATGAGTGCTTTGCCTGCATGTATCTATGTGTATCATGTATACCTGGTGCCTGCCGAAGTCAGAAAAGGGTACTAGATTCCCTGGAACTAGAGTTATGGATGGTTGTGAGGTAATCTGACAGCTGAGACCTGAGTGAGCCACAGAAATCTAGAATTTATAGTCACCTAGTCACAAGAATAGGTGGCTAGAGACACACACCTTGCAGCTGGCATGTGAAATGGACACATGTTGGGCACTGACTTTGTACCTGGTAACAACTCTGCTGACTTTGGGTGGTTCCAGTGAGACTGCAGCAGACAACAGGAAGTCTCACCTGTCCTGGATTGTCAGAAAGGAATAGTATATCTTGGCAGTGATATAAACTGCTCCCTCCCCACTCATCTTCCTGTTCCAGTCCTGGGATCCTGTCCTGCACACCTCAGCTAAGAATTCCTGCTCACTCTTAAGCTCCAGCCACTTATACTTGTGCTTCATGAAAAGGTGGGGGCTCTAAGCACAAGGTTCTCTCTGTTACCTCCCAAGGAACTTGATCATGCTCTCCTGCTCTGCCCCCATTTTGTCATCCTATTGATCATCCACCTATAACTAGTTTCCTTTCAGTCTACCTTTCCCCATTTCAAAATGATTTTTCCATTCCTTTCACTAACAAAAACAACCATCTTCAAAATGACTGTGATGTTTTGAATAAGAATGTCCCCCACCCCCATATATTTGAATGCTTAGTCACCAGGGAGTGGCAATATTTGAAAGGATTGGAATAGGAAGTGTGGCCTTGTTGGAGGAAGTGTGTCACTGGGAGTGGGCTTTGAGGTTTCAAAAGCCCATGCCAAGCCCAGAGTCTCTCTCTCTGCCTATATATCAGGATATACCTCTCAGCTACTGCTCCAGCACTTGCCTGCATGCCAACCGCTCCCAGCCTTAATGAAAAGGGAGTAAACCTCTGAAACTGTAAGCCAGCCCTCAATTAAATGCTCTTTATTATAAGAGTTGCCTTGGTCATGGTGTCTCTTCCCAGCAATAACACAGTGACTAAGACAGTGACTGATTAGCTGAAAGTACAAAAGTAACAAAATGAATAACTAAGCCAAACAAGATGAAAGTGACAAGTACCACTGTTTCTTTTAGAGGTATTTATACTTCAAAAGAAGACAACTTAAAACAAAATTTTAAAGTTCCCGAGAACAGCAAGAAAACAGGCTACAACTTTATAGATTTTTAAAACCCTCTAAAGAAGTAAGATGCTTCTATTCCTAACTTTCTTAGTCAACCAGGACTACAAAGAATCATAATTTCCTGTGCTCAATCTCCCTTCCTTCCACACAACTCTACAGCTTTCCTCAACACGGCTCTGCGCACCCTTAATTCCCATGTCTAGACCTCCTTGGATGTTTCAGGGACTGAAAGCTAAGAAAGCCGTCTCTATTGACAAGTTGGTCTTCAGAAGTTAGCTTAGTCCTCTTGGTCTTGTGTTAAGGAACTTGGAAAGCTTAGGAATACCAACAGAACTGACTGATACTAACCTGCTGAATATTTCTTTTCAAACTGTCTTTTAGTTTGGTAAATAGAACATTTATATCTGACTGCTCCAGAACAATGCAGAAAATATGGGCTTTGGGAGAGATAATTGGAATGCATTTATTTCTCAAATTTCTGAAGTTTAATGGGGAAAAGGGATGCACACTGGTAAGAATTTTTTTAAAACTTGCATTTAGTTGATGGGAAGGGAAGGACACTAATTAAAAATAACTCAACAACACAATTGTGTTTGTTGCAAGCAATCCTAATTAAAGTCAATGGGTCTGGGTCTGTCTCTCACACATACTCGAAGACATTATAGCAGAAGGAGGATGAGCTGGGAAAGGGGAGTTAAGGAGGGAGAGGGGACAAGAGAAGGTAACTGGATGTGAATATGATCAAAATACATTATTTACATGTATGAAATTGTCAAAAAATTAAAAATAAAAGATATATACAAAAAAAGGACATTAGCAGAGTTAATTATTCACTTACAAAAGGCATAGGAAGGAAATAAGGTTCAGTCCAGCTCTATTTATCTATACATATCATTACTAAAATGAGGCCACTTAAAATTATGGGCAAGGTATATAGATAGAACCCAAAGTCAGTGGCTGTTCTGGATAACACAGCTCTAAACATCAATTAAAGCCAGGATGACACCACTATCTGGTACCAGCTGGTGCTCCTTACTTCATGTGGAGCTTATACAAACCATGGTGGGTGTTATGGGCAGATAGGAGTCTGAAAACATTTAGCATGAAGGAAATTCTTGCCCAGGACACTCAAAGGCTACAGTAGCTTTTAAAACCTGAATCACAGAGTAACTACATTTTCTCCAAAGGGCCTTTCTTTGACCTTCCGGAATAAAGACTCTCCCTTTTATAAAGTTAAAGAAGTCACAGTGGTGAATCTGTGGGGGGAAAAACGTATTATCTGTGGTATGTTTCAAGCCCAAGGTTACTTCCTTGGCCTTGGCAAATTACACATCTGTGATGTATTGTACAGAGTCCTCCAAACCAATCTGGAACACAAATGAGAGTCTCCCCTAAATCAAGTAAACATTATAGCCACCCTATTTTGTTAACCAATTGCTTTCTGAGTCAGTAAGGAGGTGGTTTTCTCTAAACGGTGAAGCTTTCTGAGCTTGTTGGAGTCTGTATTCACTGGCATTTGCCTGGAAGACAAGAGCAGCTGCTTACTTTTTACATAATAGATCCCAGATCCAACTTCTCAGCCTACAGCATTCATAGTCTCATCAGTTTAGGGTGACCTTTCAGTATAAATTTGCACAGTTCAAAACTGTTCTCTTTCCACTTACCTCACTGAAAACTTAAGGTTTCTTTCATAACAAAGGGCTTTAGCATTTTCCTTATTAAGCATTGATTATAGTTTTGTGCTTAATGCTATTCAAACAGAGTATATCCTAGTGATATTTTTATTTCTACCATTACTAGTTATAATTAATATTCAGCAGAAAAAACTCTTCCTGTAACTTAATATTAATTGCTAGGTCTTAGGGGCTGGGGAGATGCTTAATTGGTAAAGTGCTTGCCATGTAAGCAGGAAGACTGAGTTCAGATCCTTAGCACCCACAATAAACAAACAAACAAAACAAAAACAACACCAAAAAACCAAACCCTACGTTCAACTGCACGGGTCTACAATGCCAAGTCCTGGAAGGCAGGAACAAGAGACCAGGTGAACACCAAAGTCAGTAACAGACCCTGTCTCAAAAACTGAGATGCAAAGCAATTGAGGAAAACAAACCCCACTCCCCACACAAATACACACATTCATGTGCACAAACTGTTGCATCTTATTAGAAATCAACTGATACTTAGACTATCTTAAAGGATGCTATCAAGATGAGAAAAAGGAAGGTGAAAAGAAAACTAGGGAGCCATGAGAAATCAACAGAAATATGAGACTCACTTCATAACTTCTAGAGGGTTGCACTGAGCCTGCACATTAGAGTTGAAATACAACATAGCAGCAAGAGAAAATTCAGCCCACAAAGGGGCTTTGATAGTGACCTCAACATTACAGTTCAATACACAGGTAACACATTTGCTAGAAGGGTCAATGGCCAAGGAGATCGTTATGGTAGAATACAGAATACAAAGTAAACTGAAAGCAGAGCCCAGCTAAGAAGATAATACATGTGCAAGTCCTGTAGTGAGTTTTCAGTAATTATGGGAACACAGCAATAACTGTTTTTATTATTGATCTGAGTTCAACTAGAAATCAAAACCAAAGCTGTATTATGTTTCAACAAGTATTCACTCAATAATTTTACAAATCAGGATCTTGATGTGTGATATCATTCTGTATGCTGTAAAAATGTGTTTTTCTGATTGGTTGATAAATAAAGTTGTTTGGCAAATGGTGAGGCAGAATAAGGTTAGGCGGGACATTCTAAAGAGAGAGAGAGAGGAAAGAAGACGAGAAAACAGGGAGACGCTGCTAGCCGCCACCAGAAGCAAGATGTAAAGGCACTAGTAAGCCACGAGCTATGGCAAAGTATAGATTTATAAAAATGGGTCAATTTAAGATATGAAACTAGATAACAAGAAGCCTGCCATGGCCATAGTTTAAAAATAATATTAGGCTGTGTATGTTTATTTGGGTCCGAGAGGCTGTGGGACTGGTGGATGAGAGAGATTTATCCTGACTGTGGCCAGGTGGGACACAGGCAAACTACCAACTACAGGGTCTCTTGTCATTTGATGTTGCATTGGCGAGGTTAATTGGCCCATGAGCTTCAGAGATTCTCCTGTCTCCATCTTCCATCTCACAGCAGGAAGGCTGGGATTACAAATACAAACTACTGTATCTACATAGGTTCTGAGGATATAAATTGGGGCCCTTAGGATTATGCAACAAATGCTTTAACCATTGGGCCATTTCTGCAGCCCTCAACCAGTAACTTTAAAGCAGAGTTTTTTGGCTTAAACCCTACTGACATATTAGGCCAGTCTGCTTTGACATGAGATGCTGTCTTATACCAGCATTGCAGTGTGCTCAATGGCATTCTTGACCTTGACCTACTACTGGCAAAAAGAATTCTTTCCTCACTTTGAAGCTTCAAGTACATACAGGTTAGTATCCACTACTGACCAACTGATCAGTAACCATTTTAATACTAGACACCTAACCTTCAAAGAGAAAATACACAGTAAAAGCCAAAGAATGAACAAGATAAGCCATAAATGTGGCAAGAATACAAACCTAAAACTCCAATTTCAAGACCAGCCAGGCCTGTCTTAATTTTATCATAAATATCATCCAATGTAAAGTCAACAGCAATGGTTCTTGTTTCCACTTTGAATTTTTCTTCTGGAAGGAAAAAAAACAGACAAATGATGAGAAAAAAGGAAAATTAATACATGGCAATTATGATTAAATCACTGGGTAACATTATCCTTTCAACCCCCCCCCCAATTTGATATGACATTTAGAGCAGGGTAATTTTGAGCAATCATGAGACCATCTAAGAGATGACAGAAAGTCAACAAAACAATAGTTCAGCAATTAAAAGTCCTAGCGTCATCACTAGGCTGCCTGAGTGTGCCTTGTCAATTCTCCTCTTGTAAATCAATAATGGTAATTACTTTTTCAGACTCAGGCATGATTCATATCATAATATTATATATTCTTTAAATATCATTTCCTTTGTGATTTTAATTGCAAATTGATGCTTCTCAATCTCAGGAAGAAGTCTTTATGTTGTAAAGTAGCTTTTTTTTAAGTTTTTTTTTTTTTTGTTTTGTTTTTTAATGTGCATTGGTGTTTTGCTTGCATATATGTCTGTGTAAGGGTACCAGATCCCTGAAACTGGAGCTACAGACAGTTGTGAGGTGCTGGAAATTGAATCCAGGTCCTCTGGTAGAGCAGCCAATGCTCTTAACCACTGAGTCATCTCTCCAGCTCTGTTGTAAAGTATCTTAAAGTGTGACACATTAAAAGAAAAAAATTCATCTTAGTAAAAGGAATGTGATCTTACTGTAGTCTTTGGATTGGTTAGCAGTTAAGGCACTACATTTAAAGAGCAACACAAAGTGCGCAGTAATAAATATATGAAGTGACATAAAAACAACCTCAGTGCTCTCCTTTTCTCAAAGCCATTAAGGTCCCACGAGCTGCTGATGGAAATAAGAGTGAGACCTAGGGAAACACACATCAAGGGTATCATACAACATTTACTTCCATCTCCACTAGCCAAACCCTCTGAAGAATGCAGGCTCTGAGGTCACAAAGATGCCAATCTCATTCCCATACTTCTTTATAGAACAACTATGAGCAAGACAGACATCATCTAGGTGCCTCAGCATCCTCTATACAACAAAGTAACCAGTGCCCAGCGTAGGCCACTGGGTTCAGAGGATGACACTGGTACAGGAGGCACTTCACAAATGCTAGGACTTCCCTTCCTCTACCACCTTGCCCTCCCTTCCAATAAAAGGCGAAGAATGCTCTTCTTTGACCTAGAGTAATTCAAAAGAATCCATTTAAAAAGTCCTGCTTCCAAAAATAAACCTTTCTTCAGTGGAAGTCAATGTGAGCCCATCATGCAGTTTTCATGATGAATCCTCATAGGAAATGTCCATTCTTGATCTCAATGGATTTGTGGCTAAAACTAAAGAGCTGGCTTGTGACAGATTAGATTTTTAGTCAGACTCAATAAAAAGTATTGACCCTATATAGAAATCCATGAATAACCTGGAGTGAAGAACTACATAAGAAATACCTTTCCTGGTGTTAAAGGTAAACACACTGTTCCTGTACAGTCAGTATGATGTGTGTTCATGTACTGGAGAATGAACGGTCACTTAACGCTAGGCCAATTATATCTTACTAGAAAATGCCTCAAAGAACTCCCCCACTCTACTTAACACTGACATTAAAACAGTCCCAAATTAACATGGAAAAACAAGCCCCTAAACAAAAGACTAAAAGATACATTATATTCAATGTAAAACTTTATTCAAGAATAAAATAAGATACCTATAGCTATTTGATTTGAAAAGCAATGCATTTTTCCCATATAAGTACTGAGTACTCTAGAAACAAAAGCCCCAACACACCGTTCAGATTCACCCTGGGTAGCACATAGGATTTGGTGAGGGCACTTGCATTAGTGTACAACATTGGATACACATGATGCTAAAATCAATTTGATGGACTTTTGAAAAGAAGGTTCTGGAGTGAAGAACTTCATGAAGCTTTCTTTGCGTTCACACTGGAACAGGCAACATGGTTCCTGATGCAAGTTTTTCAAGATAATTAAATTAAAAACTACCTTATTCCTGGATGACCTCAAATCATGTTCTAGTCTACAAAGCACTACTTCTTTTTCCTTTTAGCTTTTCTCCACTACTGCCTCTACTACAGGCCTCCCCCTCCTCTTCCTCCCAAATCTGTACATCCCCCACTTCACTTGCAGTAAGAGCTGAAAGCCCTTGGTAAGTAGCCTGCTACTCCACTCTGGGCTCCAGCTGTCCTTCCTACCACTCCCCAGTTCTAGGCAAGGGCTACTCATAGTTCCTTGAAGACACTGTGTTCCGAATACATGCAGGGCCTTTGTACCTCCTTTTCCTTCTGTCTGGAATGTTCTTCCAAATTCCTTATCTCTATTGTGTCCTTGAGCAACTATTCCCTTCTCAGAGAAGCCTGGCTTGCCCAGCTTTTGAAACATACAGCCACCCTCCCTTAGCACCACGACACCCTTGCTTTTAGTAAGTATGCAGTTGCTTGTCTATCTGCCCCCTGGCAGAACTGAGTTTCTAACAGACAAGCACTGGGCTCTGTTTCAAGACGTGTGATCAACAACTTCCCCGCTGTGTTCTCATCTCCTTAGGTTCACTCCCCTTGATTCAATGAGGGCCATTCCAAATATCACATGCTGATGACAACGTCCAGTGGAAGAAGATGGACATTTCTGTGGTAAATCCCTTTCACCGACAAGAATACCTTCCCCGAGGAATCCTGGAGACATCTAATCCATTTCCTTTCTGAGGATCGTGTTCTTGACCAGGCCCAGGCCCAAGCCTTGAGGGTCCCATGAATAGGTCCCACATCCACCAAGCGGTGGGAAGGGAAAATAGCAGTGCACACCAGACAGGACAAAAACTCCTGTCTGTGCCTAAGCACTCAGATGGGAAGAAAGTGCACATGTCCCAAAAGGCTGATATGGTGAGTGTCTAGCACTTGTTTTACTTATTTTTTAAGACTATAATTGCATAATTTCCCCTTTCTCTTTTCTTCCCTCCAAACCTTCCCACAGACCCCTTTTTGCTCTCTTTCAAATTCATGGCCTCTTTTTTCGTTGATGATTGTGAGGTGCACATATGCATATGTATATATTCTTAAGCACAACCTGCTCAGTCTGTGTAATTTATTATATGTATATTTTCAATGCTGGCCATTTGGTTTTAGATGACCACTTGGTGTACTCCTCTCCGGGGAAGACTATTTCTCCAACTCTCGGAACCTCTTAGTTGACTGTAGTTCTTTGTGTAGGGTTGAGCCTTTGTGGGAGTTCCCCCATCCACTTGGGCATGTCTATTGCTGTTGTCCTTGTTCAGCTCCTGCTTAGGTAGACTTAGATTGTGAGGCTTAATGAATCGCTCCTGACATTATTAGTAGACACAATGACAGCAAATTCCCTTGTCCTCTGACTCTTACGGTCTTTTCACTTCCCCTTCCACAGTGTTGCGAACTTGGATGCAGGGGGTTGGTTTTTTGTTTTTGTTTTTATAGATCTATTCACTGGGAGGAAGTGCTTAGCTTTTTAAGAAACTAGGGAAATAATTCTAGGCTAGGCACATCATTCCCCTACTCCTAACTTTGCTTCTGATCCCACCAACAAGACAGACTAATTGGCAAGAATTATCTAACTTTGAACAGCACAAGGGTGGAGTAAACACCAAGAACAGAAACATCTACCACTGTATACCTACAAAATATAAGTAACCCTTAATGCCACCTTTACGTCACTACCTTCCCAACCCGTTTTTCCACATCCAGTTCCGGCAGCAGCCATCTGCTGGGGAAAAACAAGAACTACATCAAAGCCTCAGCAGGACTGATTTGTGGCCACTCTGATCCTTGTCCCTTGGGTCTCACCCTTCAGAGACCCAAGGAATGACAGAGCTTCTGTCAAATCTCTTCCAGTAGGAGCTACCATAGAATAAAATCAATAGAAACAGGCGAGTAGAATAAACACACAACAGAATTTGGAGACTGCTGTGGACATGAGAAGAGCATGTCAGGTGCTTCAACAAGGAAATTCTTGTCCCAACCAGGGCATCAGTTCAGTCAGCAGGCAGTCCCTCTGGGATTGCCTGGCTCAAGATCACATACCCTTCTGATGGGTCCACATCCAAGGAATGATCATAGCTGGAGTATAAAGACACCGAGTATAAAGCTGTACTTTTCAGGCAATTCCCTAATTAGAGCTAGGAAACAGATAAGAATCATGATACTAGTCTCCTGTTATTCTTCTGTCCTTTCATAATAGCCTGCTTCAAGCTTCAAGACAGGTTTTAATATCTGCAGCTGGACAAATCTCCTTGGTTGTTCTTCCTTCCAAAAATTTCTTGCTTATCCTCATCTGTTTAGTCTTAGTTTTATTGAGTTTGCATTAAGCAATAATAATAATAAATGGCTCAAGGAGAAATCTTGTGGCTTTAGATTCTTAAGAGAAAGAATTGAACCATTGGGAAGGCTAGGAGATGGCTGAAAGGGTACTATGATGCTATGGCTATCCCATGACCTCTAGGTATGCGTACTCTGGTGTGGCAGCCATCCCATGACCTGTAAGTACGGATACTCTGACGCTACAGCCAGGTTGTTGTTTCAGAGTATCCTGAATGAGCCTGAGATCAAGTCTAGAACTGAATCCACCATACTCTGAAGATGTTGCTGAAACAGCTTTCATATAAAAACCAACACACGGTTCAAGTGCATAAAGGTCATAAATACTGAGAAAAATAGAATGTTTAACATTATTCTAGTCTATGCATTGTTACTTTCATTTTGTTCAACAAACTGATAAATTCTGAACTTGAATCTCCTTTGTCTAATAACTTTATACACTTTTGGAAGATTTCTTGCAAATCTCTCCCCTAAGTAGCTGGAGATATTAAGTATGAAAATACTAGAGTATGCCTAATTTACATAAACTTGTGTATTTGTAAGTTTTCTATCAATAAAACTGAAAGAACACTTCTTTTACCTGGTCTCTAACTCTGCTCCAATACATCTGTGTTCCCTAGTACGTTTCAGATTCCATCCATGTGGTGACTATTCTTGATTGTCAACTTGATTACACCTGGAATTAACTAAAACCCAAATAACTTGTGCACACCTCTGAGGAATTTTTCTTGTAATTAAGTCACTTGAAGTGGGAAGACTCACTTCTAATCTGGATCTTTGAGGTGGGAAGATCCACCTCTAATCCACCTTTAATCTGGACCACACCTTCTGCAGGCAGCTTATATAAAGGACAGGGGAGAAGCAGAAAGCTCTCTCTGTCTCTCTACCTGCCTACTCTTGCTCTTTACTGGCATTAGAGCCTACTTCTTCAGGATTCTGGCATATACTGAAGACCAGTCGAGACATTTGAGGACTGAACAATGACTAGATTCTTGGTCCGGCCATTGTTGGGCTAGCTGGACCAGTCTGTAAATCATTCTAATAAATTTCCTTTATATACAGATTCATTCTATAGGCTCTGTTCCTCTAGAGAGCCCTGACTAATCCAATCCATTATGAAATTCTTGTTACTTTACCCCATCTTTTCTGTATTGTAACACCATCTAAAACTCAAGTCATACAATGTGTGGACACATTTTTTAATGATTCCCATTTCCTTCAAGGAAAAGATTTTTCCTCTTAGATATATATATCTGGAGACCTATATAACCTCATTAGGCACATACCATGTATATTTAGCATGGAGTCTCCACTTCCTAACAGGGATAATTTTTATTCTTTGTTTTCTCAGCACCTAGTGAGTGAGGTACTTGGCATGCAGTAGACATCTCTCTGCTATGGAAGCTGAAAGAATATGGAGGCAAACATAGCTGGTTCAAAAAGCCATCTTCTCGATAACTCTTCAACCTCTCCATAGAAGTCAAACCATGTGCTTACAGGACTGTTCTAGAGGACACACTTTAGACAACTCAGCTCTTTCCCTCTTAATACTCCCATAAATTTAAACACACTTGAATCCTAAGATCCCTTAGAAACCAGCCTTAACTCACGGGATAGAATGAGAAGGTTGAGGCTATTTGTCATGGGTTAGTCTCCCTACCCCAGTCCTGTAATGAGTGAGAGGATCTTAGGCAAACAGTGCCACAGTTAGTGATCATCAACTTTAGGTCTAAACTTATGAAGTTTCCTTTAAGTACAAACATATCTTGTGTGTTTAAAAGAAACTTTATTTTCACACAAAATTACACATTTTATATATGTAGAGATGTGAAAAAATACAAATCTTCTGTACTATTTCTATTTTTTAAGGGGAAAAGACAAGATTAAAAAGTTCCCTAAGGCCGGGCGGTGGTGGCGCACGCCTTTAATCCCAGCACTCGGGAGGCAGAGCCAGGCGGATCTCTGTGAGTTCGAGGCCAGCCTGGGCTACCAAGTGAGTTCCAGGAAAGGCGCAAAGCTACACAGAGAAACCCTGTCTCAAAAAAAACAAAAAAACAAAAAACAAAAAAAAAAGTTCCCTAAGCAAATCCTTATTACTGTCTCCTTCTTTACCTTTAGATCTGATCACATTCTCCAACGTCACCCATCTCCTTGGGTGAGAAATCTCCACATCTCCCCACAGAGAAGACCTGCCTTTGGGCTCTGGAGGCTAGGTGATTGCACCCAGTAGAGAATGACAGCTCTGACTCCATGCTAGAAGGTTCCTTTAGTTATAATTATCAAAGATATACACAAATAATGGTCTGTTCTTTTCACTGCCCTTGAAAAAATATTCATAATACTTTAAATCTCTTGTGAAGAGACCCACTTTCAGTCAAACCAAAAAAAATTAATCACAGCTCATTAGGATTCCATCCCCAAACAATCACTTCTTTATTTGAAGCCAAGGTTACAATATTTTATTCATTCCCGTGCCTATAACTAGAAGGAGCACTAGCAATAAAGACTTCACACACAGGCCCGCTCCACCCTCATGGCAGTGATATCTTCATTCTTTGAAAGCTGAACTCAACACTTGCTCAGGCCTCTCCTGAAGAAATTTTTTTGAAAAGATGCTATTTTCTCCACCTTAAAAAACCTATCTACCAATGGAAGCACCTGAATTATTTGTTTGTTTAGAGGGGAGGGGAAAAACAGAAAAAGAAAATTCCACTACTGTGCTTCAGGTCACAAGATGATATTGCCAGGAGCATAGAAACAGAGTTCATTGCGAAGGGATGGATAAGATACAAGCAGAAGGCCAGAGCCTGAGTGCTAGCTCCAGGAGTGGTGGACAGAGGGCCGCTCACTCAAATCTTTCAGCTTTCACTCCATCTCTTGGCCTGTGAAGCATAGGCGATGCTATCCATCCTGCATAGTTCCTGCAAAGATGTCCTGTGATAGCATGTTAAATGTGCCTAGTGAAACTCTAAGGTCAAGTGTATTCTTATGGCTACATAATATGGTACCAGTGTCTACAAAGATGGTGGTCTGATGCATGGCTGTTTCTTCCTTACTAACATGGCTGCTGTAGGTATTATTTATGCTGTTAATTCTGCAACAGCCCCCACCACCACCCCTCACGCCAATGCTGGCCATGAACATCCCAACTCTACTTTTAAAATTGATTTATTTATTATGTTATAATCCATGGGATTCATGTCATAGTATTTTTTTTTTTTTTTTTTTTTTTTTTTTAGCTTTCCCTTCAATGCCCGGCTAGCCAGCTAGTTCTTTGAATTAGGTTGCTTTAAATTAGACTTTTGAATCACTATACTTACCTATTCAAAAATGTACATTAAATTTCACTTTTGATCTTTGGAATCATAACATCTTACAACTGATAGCAAGTTTGCTTTCTTAGTGCTTGACTTAGTCACTGTTCTATCACTGTGAAGAGAAACCATAACCAAAACAACACTTACAAAAGAAAGCATTTAATTGGGGTTTGTGTATAGTTTCAGAAGTTTTGTCCTGCTGTGGGATGTTCTGTATGGCAACTGTTGCTCTGATTGGTCAATAAGTAAAATACTAATTGGCCAGTGGCTAGGCAGGAAGTATAGGCGGGACTAACAGAGAGGAGAAAAGAAAGAACAGGAAGGCAGAAGGAGTCACTGCCAGCTGCCACCAGGACAAGCAGCATGTGAAGATGCGGTAAGCCACAAGCCACGTGGCAAGGTGTAGATTTATGGAAATGGATTAATTTAAGATGTAAGAACAGTTAGTAAGAAGCCTACCACGGCCATATAGTTTGTAAGCAATATAAGTCTCTATGTTTACTTGGTTGGGTCTGAGCAGCTGTGGGACTGGCGGGTGACAAAGATTTGTCCTGACTGTGGGCAAGGCAGGAAAACTCTAGCTACATTGTCCATTATCATCAAAGCAGGAACGTGGTGGCAAACAGGTGTGATACTGGAGAAGTGGCTGAAAGCTACATCTGTATCCATAAGAAGAAAGAAAGAGAGAAAGAGAGAGAGAGAGACAGACAGACAGATACTCTGGACCTGGCTCAGGCTTTTAAAACCTCAAAGTCCACCACCAGTGACATACCTCCAACACCTCCTAATCCTTTCAAAAGGTTCTACCCCCTGATGACGAAGCATTCAAACATATGAGCTCTTATTCAAACTACCATAGTATTTGTAAGTGCCATGACTGCCTTGTCATCAACAGTGTCTCAGATTTGATAAAAGAAGCCCAAGACATTGTTGACACCCACAAGACAGCATTAAGGAGAACAGATCCCAAACGCAAGATTCTGGACATCTCAGAGCTTGTAACTGGCCTTCCATCACTAGTAAAGGAAGCATGACCTGAAATGAACGCAGGCTAACACTCACTTCTCGAAGAGGCATTGGCAGCCAGCAGAGCACCTGCTCTGAAAGTGCAACATGAGGCAGGGGTTAGTGCCTGGGTTTGTTGCTGCTGTTTGTTTTTCATCTTCATCACTCAGTGTTCAACAGTACTTGGTATATGTAACAAGAGTTCTGATTGAATCACTTCAAGAAATACACTGAGTATCACCCACATGTCAGGCTTCACCCTAAGGACAACAGCTAATACCCTCAATTGGTGAAAGGGATGTATGCTGTTGTAATAAATGTGAACAGATTATCAAAGAGAAAGCAACTCGCTCATGCTGAGTACAATTTTTAAATAGGACAAGATATTTGCATGGGTTTTTTAAAAAGGAAAAACTGGAACTAGCCATCCAGAAAAGTAGAGAAAGACAGAAACTGGAGAGGGAAAAAAAATACATGTTATAAGAACCCCTGTGGATGCCATGTGTGGTGTATGGTGATATATTATGTATCCTAAATAAAATTTGCCTGAAGATCAGAGAACAGAACAAGCCACTAGATTAAACATAGAGGTCAGACACACCTTTAATCCTAGCATTCAGGAGGCAGAGATCTCAGTGGGCTCAAAGCCACCCTGGACTACATGAGATTGACTCAGTCTAGGAGAGAAAACAGAGCCAGGCAGTGGTGGCATACACCATGAAGCCCAGTACTGGAAAGCACACATGCCGATAATCCCAGGAAGTGATGGCTGGGTGGAGAAAGCTATATAAGGCATGAGGAGGCAGGAACATAGGGGTAAGAACATGGCTTTTCAGCAGCCATGTTCTTACCTCTATGAAATCCTCAGCCTCAAGAAAGCGAGTTCCTGTTTCCTCATGCCTTATATATATCTTTCTGTGTAGTTGGAAGTTTTCCTGTGTCCCAGCTGGCCAGTGGTCGGGACAAATCTCTCCCACTCATGTCCCCCAAGTAAACATTCAGAGGCTTATATTAATTGTAACTGCTCAGCCATTAACTCAGGCTTATTACTGACTAGCTCTTACACTTAAAGTAACTCATAATTCTTATTTATGTTTAGCCATATGGCTTGGTACCTTTTCTCAGTTCTGCCTTGACATCTTACTTCCTCTGTGTCTGGCTAGCAACTCCTTGCTCAGCCCATCCTCTTCCCAGGATTCTCCTTGTCTGTTTGTTCCACCTATACTTCCTGCCTGACTACTGGTTTATGGATATTTGTCTTTGTTTAGAGATTTGTCCCAACCTCCGGCCAGCCGGGACACAGGAAAACTTCCAACTACATTTCTGTGTCCTGCTATATTATTTCCTGGGATTAAAGGCAAGTGTCCTTCCCAAGCAAAGACATGAGATCTCAAGTGCTGGGATTAAAGATGTATATCCTTCCCAAGCAAAGACATGAGATCTCAAGTGCTGAGATTAAAAGTGTGTGCCACCATGCCTGGCTCTATTCCCAGTGTAGCCTTGAACTCACAGAGATCCAGAGGAAGCTCTGCCTCCTGAGTGATAGGATTAAAGGCGTGTGCCACCAGTGCCTGACCTCTAGGTCCAATTTAGTGGCTGGCTTTGTCCTCTGATCCCCAGGAAAGCTTTATTGAGGTACATAATATAAAACCACATTTCCCCCTTTTTGTTTAAAATAATAAAAGGTTACAACTAATATAAGAAAAACTATATACAATTAGTACAATAACTATATACAATATACATAGGCAATAAAGACATCAACAAGGTCTAGTCCATTTGCATTTGACAAATTCATCAAAAATACTCCATTATCTATCCTATCTTTGTGAATTCAAAGGATTGTATCTAATTCACCTTCTATCCTAATTTGCATCATCTACAGAAAACTATCTTTTAATGTCTTTCAAACTTATACACTTTACACCTCTTTAGTATGTTTCTTTTCTGAATTTGTTAGCAAGGAAAACTATAACTATCTAATCTTCAACTTCCTCAGAGACTCGAGAAAGAAATAATATTACCTAAGTAAGCAGGAAGTGCGAACAAGCAACTTCCAAAAAATGTAAGAAATGACAGAACAGCCAGCCTTCTGTCAGTCACTCAAGATTTCTCTGCAACACTGGGGCATCCATCTTCGACCTACAGGCCCAGCATATCTGACAGACTCATCTGTGAAGCAGGATTTTCTAAAGGGCCTTCCTACCTTGTCTTGGCATAGATCAGCAGTCCTTTCTTTGTGTCCTACTTGTCCATTTTGGACAGCATACTGTCAGCAGGCAAGTAAAGGGCACTTTCTTGTCCAGTGGCTGACTGTTTTTTTTAATTTACAAACTGTATGGCCTATGACAGGCCTCTTGCTAGCTAGCTCTTATATCTTAAATTAATCCATTTCTATGAATCTATGTTTTACCATGTGTACCAGTCTGCTGGCATGTTGCTCCTTGGGTGGCAGGCTGGTGTCTCTCTAGACTCTGCCTTCCTATTTCCTGTCTCTCTCCTTGGATTTCCCACCAGCCTCTAAGCTGCCTTGCTATAGGCCAAAGTGGCTTATTTATTAACCAGTGGGAACAACATATATTCACAGTGTACAGAAAGATATCCCACAGCAAGTGACAGTAGACCATTAAACAAGAATGGGCCCTTCCAAGGGTGGAAGGTGGGGCCCTGTACAAATACACCCGCCATGTACCTAGAAGATGGTCTTACGGCAAGTTAACATTTACCTAGTGTTATAAGCACTTAGCATCCTGTATGTTGTAACTAGTAAGCTAAGAGGTGACAAGATCACATCTGTTTTCAGAAAAGACATGATGTGGCAGAATAGAGGACCTACACCTTATTATAAAAAGTAACAGGTGGCAGAGAAAGGACTAAACATCTGCTTCATTAGTCCCCAGAGAGAAGAGATCTGAGCAGAGACAGCCGTGGAGGTGGGAGACAGGCCAGTGTAGGGAAGACTTCCAAATGGGTGTCTGCAGGATTTCACACTAGTAGCTGCTCAGCTGTAGAGAAAGAGGGCACACTGGTTTTATCCATTTGCTTTAGCAAACTGGTTATTATCATATTTTCCAGCTGAAACAGTCCTCTTGGTCTCACAGATCCTGTGATTGCATCTCAGGGTTTTCTTAAATCATGTAATACAATATGTCTGTTTTGTTTTAGAATATTTAGAATGAGCTTCTCTTCTCTTTGTTGGTCTCAAAAATGAAGTGAGATATGAGCCATGCAGGATAACTGAATTAAAAAATCAAGTTAGAAGGCAATAAAAGTATTTATTTTTGTAACCTACCATAACATTCCTCTCCTCTTCTTTAAAGTGTAAGGACAGATAAATGTAGAAGGTAGATATGAATATGAATAGCACCATTCTTCCAAAACTGTGTGAGTTAATATGTTTCTAAAAGTAATCTGTCTTTTAGTACTATTTTGTAAAAGGATTCATAACTATGTTAAAATAACACAGCTAATTTTTTTTTTTTTTTACATTTATTAACTGTGTGTGTGGCCTAAGAAAAGCGCAATTTGTACAAGTCAGTTCTCTCCTACTGTATGACTTCTGGAGATTGAACTGAGGTCATGATGTTAGGAGGCAAGTACCTTTACCTGCAGAGCCATTTCACTGACCCCTTAAACATTTTGCCAAGAGTTGAACCATCTTTCTGTTCAACACAGAACATAACCAATACCCATCCTCTTACATTATTAAGAGCATAGCTTTCAAACAGTAAACCAAAATGAAAACAAGGTAGTTGATGTCTCATTCTTCAATACCAGGAATAAGAACTTGGCACACATCATTCTGACCACAGGATGCCCTAAAAGACACACAGTACCATGTAAAATGTGTGGGGCTAAAGTTAACATTCTACCATCAGAACAGTAATTATTACAGCAATCAGCAATCAATTATTACCTCAAATTAATTATGTGCCAAGAACATTATGTCATTCATTCTGTACAAGACTTACTGGCATACTGCTAAAGTTTGCAAATGATTGTTCTCATAAATACCTATTTTCAATGTTTGAAAAACCATTATTTGTGCATTTTTTTAAAAATAATCTCAGATTAAAGTACTGTACAGTGACTCCCCATTCCTGAGTCATTTTAAACTGCTGCCATGATGCTCAGCATCCAGAACTACTTCAATGTGATGACCCTCAAAATCCATAGCTAATGAAAGTCAAAATACCAGGGCACTCTCTGTTGTCTTCACTGTGTTAACAAAGAGCAATGGTGGCTGAGGCAAATCAAAGCAGTGGAACTCAATGTACTGGAGGTCCCTGCATCCTTCATGTATTTGTAGCAAAAAGACAAAAGTCAATTTCTCTTAATGTTCCCTGATCAAGCACTAAAATTATTAGTTTTACTGCATGACTATCCTTTGTATACATATTTGCAAATTTCTATATGATGAAATGGGATGTATACATTCTTTCTGTGTATCTAATACAATGGCTACATGGAAGTAAAAGATCTGAGTCACTACCCATGTGCTGAATTGACTCCCTTTCCATGCAATACCATTTAACTATAAGAATAAATAGTGCCTTTAATCCCAGCACTTGGGAGGCAGAGGCAGGCAGATCTCTGTGAGTTCGAGGCCAGCTTGGGCTACAGACTGAGTTCCAACACCAAAGCTACACAGAGAAATCCTGTCATGGAAAAAAAAAAAAAAAAGAACAAATAGCAAAATTGTATTTACTCGGATTTGGCAGATACTATATCAAAAATGAAGGAACAAACCTACCACTTCAAGAAAAGCAAGCAATATTATTTGTTGTCCATGGTAAAAATTTAGCATTTTAAATAAAAATCAGTTTTGAAAGACATCTACCACCAGTCTGAAAAAAAAAAAAAAAAAAAAAAGATTTTTCTGTATGAGAAAGGGTTTGATGTTAACATCCATAATGTACTAATACTAGGAAAATCTATAAAACTCACAAATCAACATTTCCCAAAGCCTAAAGGGATAAAAGTCATGGGAGATAAAATACCTATTCCAGGTATAAGTAGACAATGAGTGTTAATGTGACCAACTATGAAGACTTCATTACTATTATTTCTAACCCCATAATGGAAAAAACTCCACCTTATTCATATATATGAATGGACACATGCGTGTTCTAGTGCTTGTAGAAGTCAAAGAACAAGTGTGGGAGTTCTCTCTTTCCACTAAATGGGGCCTGGGATTCAACTCAGGGCATCAGGCTTTGTATGTGCTAGCCATCTAGCTAGGCCCTAGTTATATATACTTTTGATATATCAAAATACCCACAATTACTTGAAGAGGCTATTAAAATTTTTGCTACTTATCTATTTAAAGATAGTTTTTTTTTTCCTTACACTTCAGCCAAAATAACAAACTGTAGGAGTGGATAAGCAAATCCAACCATCTTTTTATTAAGCAAGACACTGAAGAGACTAAAAAAAAAAAAAAAAAAAAAAAGTATACTAATGCCATTCTACTCACTCAATTTTGTTTCAAAAGTTATTGCCCCCAAAATGTTTTTCCATTAACATGTAACAGATTTGCTGCTATTAGTTTTAAATAAATGCTTTTTTAAATCTCCCATATGACTAAATAAGGCAATAAGCATTAATAGTTGCACTGCAAAAACACAGGCTTTTGATCCTCAATAAATTTTTAGAAGTTACAGTAAACGGATCCAAAGACCATAGCATTTGATAATGCTTGCTTAGTATGTACTTGCTGAAGACAGTCCCCTAATAAAACCAACCAGATCAAGAAATGAAACCTGATGCAGTACTGTATTCTAATCTTCAAAGTCTATTCAATATTGACCAACTTCAACAACTGTCTTCATAGCAGAAACACTGAGATTAGTACACCTTGTATGGACAGCCACCACTGTCAGCCTCATCCAACCTGGAATAGTGTTTCCACTGTTTCTGATCTTTACATTCTGACCTTCTAGAAATTACAGGCCAAGTGCCTTCAGTGCCCTCAATTTGGACATTCATTTCCCTCTTAGATTCAGGCCCTGTACCTTTGTCAGGAACTGTGCTTCTCACTGCATTCCATCAGGTATCATCAGATTCTGACTTGTCCCATGACTCCACCTTCTCAAGGGGGTGTTTGCCAGGTTCTTCCCATTGCAAACTTCCTACTTTTCTCTTCTTAATTCACAAGAATTTTGACATTTTGTGGGATTTGCCAACGTATGAAATCCCATTCTGCCTCAAAATTTCAGCTCATTATTTGTCTGAACACGTCCAAGAATGGAGTCATGTGAGGAGAATTCTTAGTGCTTGTGAGAAAATTCCAAGAAAACAAGACAAGAGTCTTGTGACCTCAGTTTCTTCAAAAAACAAGGAGTTGTTCTTAGAACGTGCTTTCCTGTCCCTCCCAGGTGTAGCAATAGGAGTGAGTTCGCTTTAGATCATTCGTGACAACTGACTAGTGTTATTTGTTTATCTGCCTCTAGAGAAAACACGCTTGCCGCATAGGGTTTGTCCCCACGTGCAGCTCACCCTTGTGACTTTATGTTTCACTCACAACTCCTCTTAACCCTCAGATTACAAATTATCTGATGCTCTGAATAAAGTTGGCTATGCATGCGACTTTAGTCCACCTCATTTTTAGGCTCACTTCTCCCAGGTTCCACTGTCTTTAGAGTGGTAAAAAATTATTAGGTACATGGGTTGATGATTTCACTTGTTTATTTAATGGATTATAATTTGTTCCTATCATTTCCATTTTTATGCTCAATTTGTCCAGACATGGCTAATGGGATCTTCTTCAAGCCTTGTCTTTTTGATACAACCTCCTCATTCTTTGGATTTTCTATCACAATGAGATATTCTGGGTTCTTCTTGTTTTGGCTTAGAAGTGGTGATCTCTCTATCAGAAGTCCTGGTTCCTTAACTGGGAAACGATGTCGGGGAAACAGCATCCAGAGCTGAAGGTGCAAAGGTTGAGTCTGCTCATTGTGGTTAGGGTGTTACCAAAGGATCATAAGATTTAGTTTTCATCTTTTGCCATAGCACAGGATATAGTGGGTATCTATCCAGTCATTAGTTGCTGGCTGAGACATTAGTTGGGATCCTCAAGAGTAACCAAATATATGATAAATAGACTGGGGGTTTCCCCTAGCTTGAGAATATCATCTTAAATAATAAACTTAAAATTTATTTATGATATATGGTAAAAAATAGGCTAGTAAAACACTACACTTTAAACCCCAGCTTAGCAAGAAAGTATTTTATTTATGTGGCTAAAAGTCTAAATAATACTTGCATTTCGGCTACACAGCTCACTTCTCACACTCATGACCATGTAGAAGATGGGCATATATAGTAAAACACACTTTTGAGAACACTTAAGACTGAACTTAATAGAAATAAAAATATAAAATGTAAACTACTTTTTTTGGTGGTTTTAAAAAGTCAAAGGCTGAGCTAATTAACCAAATGCAGACATAAGCAATGAATACAACAAAAACCTAAGATCTAAATTTATCCCTTGCAAAGTGCTATACAATCTCAGGCTCAACTGCAGATTTCAGGTGATAATGGCAAGTCAGCACAAGATCAGCAGTTAGTACATTACTCTGGTCCACACCTAGACTGGGGGATAGCATCAGGCATGTGGATCTAGATTAGGAAGGGAGTACTAGGCACTTGGATCTAGACTGGGGGTGGGAGGCCACACCAGGAATGTGGAAGCGCTCCATACCTTTGATTCAATTTTGCTGTGAATTCAAACTGTTCTAAAAAAAATAATGCCTATTTTAAAAATAAGTATGCAGCAAAAATGTTAGTCTCAAACCTGTGGCAGCTGAGATGCCTATTAACATTCAAAGCCGACCTGGCCACTAGCTTCTCCCAGCATCCCTCAGTCCCTACACCTTACAGGGTCCTCCTAGCTGGGCTGCCCTGCTCTCCCCCATATAATCTGGCCATTTGGGCTATTTGGGCCTTTACCCTTTTACTTTTAGGCCTCTCTGCCTCCTGATTTTCCCCTTTCCCCTGGGCCTTACATGGCCCAGCTCAGGATCATGTTCACTCTGGCCTCTTCCAGATGCCTCTGGCTGTGCTCTCCCACAGATCTACAATAAACCTCTTTCTTCTACCATACCTAGGAGTAGTCATGTCCTTCTTTTATTTTTATTTTTTCCTTCAGAAATATTCTTTAAATCTACCAAGACAAAACTTTCTCCATAAAGCATTCTTCAAGAGATTTCTAAACATCACGGAAGTGGCTCAGGAGAGTCTTATTTTCCGCCCCAAAACTATTCATGAGAACAATGAGAAACAGCCTATCTTCCCATGAGGCTCTGTTCTACCCAAGAAAAAGTAATCATCACCACAGGTTCATCCTCATCCACAGAGGTCCCAAAGCAGCACTGTGAACACTTAACTCTTAGATACATTTCCATCCCTCAGATTCTGTATAGTGGTACTTCATTCATTTCCTTCGTCCACCAAGACCAGTCAGCCGCCTTGCACAAAAGTCCCAGAGACAATGTTAAATGATCACTAAGCCCTTATAGATAAAGTCAGTTATAATTAGGACAAGAAAAACTGAATTAACAGCACTTTAGTACTGTACATCAATGTGTGAGGGCACAGTAAAGAACCACAGAAATAGCCACTCCAACCAGGGGAAGGTTTTTATTGTAAGAAAGAGAACACCCAGAGGCATCTGGAAGAATCCAGGGGGGGGGGGGCAAAAGAAGAAGAAGAAGAAGAAGAAGAAGAAGAAGAAGAAGAAGAAGAAGAAGAAGAAGAAGAAGAAGAAGAAGAAGAAGAAGAAGAAGAAGAAGAAGCAGCAGCAAGCAGCAGCAGCAGCAGCAGCAGCAGCAGCAGCAGCAGCAGCAGCAGACTGCACATGGTTAGGGCTCTCTACCAGAGAAGAGAGAATAGCAAAAGAGAAAATAGCAAGAACAGTGAAGAAGAATCATGCCAGTTATAAGGAGGATGAGTAACTGCAGGGAGGGAAGTCCCTGGACTGAAGCAGCCTAGGAGTTTAGGGTACAAGAGGAGGTAAGAAGGCCAAGATGCTAGTATGGACTTTGAGATGTACAGCAAGTACATGTGGCAGACACCTGAGGAGTCTGCAGACTAGCACTGGCTTTGGTAAGCACAACAGGTTCATGTCAACAGGGAGCCAGATACTTCATCCACCAAAGGAAGAGATAGGGAAGCGGCTTTTCCTAGCAGACAGAAACCGTTTCACAGGTTCCTGAGGAATGCTCAAAGTAGTCACCAGCAATCCGACAGTCCAGTGTGAGCTGGGCCAGCACTGTTAATTTGGACCAAGTCAGTGGGCCTATCATTTTGGAGTGCTTGGGATTTCCTTCAGACCTATCAGAATGGTTGTTGGAAAGAAAGCAATGCTAAAAAAAACCCACAAAAATATTGTTAACTACCAACACATATCTATCTGTCTATGACATTTTCAAGAATGAACTTGTAAGAACAAATTGGAGTGGGAGAAAGGGGATTAAAAGATGGCTAACTTTCCAATTAATGAGGCAACATGCAGCATACTCAGTCTCTGTCGTTGTTAACATACTCTCTAAGATGCACTTTGAAGTCCCTTGCTGTTGGTGACTCAGTACTCAGAAGCGTGCCAAACAAAGGGCCACTTCCTGGTGAACCAACTCACAGATACTTTATAGAATGAACATTCAAAGCAGATAAGTTAAAAACGTTGGCTGTGAGCTTTTGAAATATCTATATTCTGATGGGTTTGAAAATCACAAAACGTACCAGAAGGTAAGGCATAAAAATAGACTAATAGTCTCAGGCATCATTGTTCTGCTTTTAAGGTGACCATACACAGAAAGATTTTAAGGTACAGGAGCTAATTCAGGCTCTACTGCTGTACTTGCACAGCATGATCTTCAACACTGCATTTGTTACCTATGTTCCAAAGAACCCGAGAGAAACAGCAACACCATGTTCATAAGAAAGATGCTGTCACTACACTTCAAGAATGAATCCACTCTTCATGAACTAAGAGCCAATAACAGAAATGAATGTGTTGCTCCTAAACCATAAGATTGTTATTGTTAATATTATCAAAATGGAATCAACTCAAATGTCAGCAAAAAGAAATCTAACTAAATTATGGCATATCTGCAAAGTCAATAAAATAAATAAACTACAGCTACATTTGAAAATATGGAAAATTTCAGAAACATAATTCTTGTTGAAGTCAAATTTCAAGATAAAAACTATTGCATCATGCAATGTGTTATGAAGTTCAAAGAAACTGAAATTAAATAGTAATATCAGCAGAAGCTAAGACAGCTACTGGGCTTCAGGAAGACAGCAGGAATGATGAATGGGGAGTGGTTGCTAGTCATCCACACCATTCAGTAACCTACACATATGCATTCCAAGGTCTCCTGTGTTCTAAGCATGTGTGGTACTTGTATTAACATTTCCAGGAATGTTTCTATTATGACACAAAAGCATAATTAGTGGAGAATGTGTATACTGTATTAACATGCCCTACAGAAGTATAACCAAATCTATCAGACTATTGAAATAATGGAACCTAAAGAAATGGCAATTTTCTTAGGAATCTCATGATGGGAAAAAGAAAGAGTACCAGCCAGAGGGTTAACTAGTCTCCCTGAAAGAGATTCCATACAGTTCTAACAACTTGCCAGACGACTTCATATGATGAGCTGGGCCTGCTTAGATTAGAAGTGCTTATCTTGGTCACTCCACTTAAACTTCTATCTTATTTAAGGACTTGGGGTCATCTTCAGCAGATCTCTTGGTCCCGCTTTCCAATGTGGCCATATAGAATAAATCTCTTTTTTCTGCCGGACTCTTGATTGGCTTACTAAGAATGGGTGGTTGGACCTGGCTAGGGGCACAGTTAGTGCCCCCAAGTTCAATAATAGAAGAAATACATCTTGCTGAAAATACAGTACATTCCAAAATGTTCATGTCATGCAACTGCTCTACACTGCCTTGTAAACAATGCTGAACTTCTTTTTATGTATGCCAAGAGACCTGACCCAGTAAGAGGCTGCACACTCAATGTCCTCAAGGATATTACTGAGTACCATTAAGTAGGAGGGGCTACAGGAAACCTGATGTGATACATTTTATCTGAAGGACAACTCTGTCATATCTCTAGCTCATAGTAAGTCACCCTGTAGGAATGTTGAGCCCAGTCAGAAATTTTTCAAGATAAAAACATAAATTAAAATTTACGTGATGAAAATACCTGATTTTTTTAAACAAAGGGCAATCTACAGAGTGTTAGAAATATAACAAGAGATTGATAATATAAACAATTCCCCAAGGAACCAGGCAAGAGATAGGACTGAGATGGCAACAGAAGGCTGGCTTTTTAGAGAGACAAACATGTCTTTCTCTTAGGAAAAGGAAAGATAAGATATACAAAGACACATGTGGAGGAAAAATAGATCCCTGTCAAAAGGAAGCAATGGTGGCTTCTGAAATTCACTGCAACAGGCCCTTTTTCAAGAGAATGCAAAACTCAATAAAGCACCCTCAGCAGAGCCTCCATGTGGCTATGCTGACGCGCTGTCAGTCACCCACTATCAAGTGTAGTCAGAATACACTGAATGCTAAGTTTCAGAAAGAAACTATTCTCGAGTTTCAAATTGTATACCAACCATGTGAGTGGCCTGATAAAACTGTATGCCATCCAACTCTATCTTGCCTAGGATATGACTCAGAGCTTTGTCCAACACATCCATGATGTATATGCTCCTTAATCCTTAGTCCTTTAGTTTTGTTAATCTGACCAACTGTGCTGACACTGTAGTGCTTAAGTTTAAGTGACCCTTATGTAACTTAATAAAGGCCTCAATCCTCGATACATAAGAGTACATATGCAAAGGTCATTAAACATGAAAGGCCAGAATAACTATGTTACTGTGAGAAAGCAGCAGGGCAGATAGGGAAAAGGTTCAGATACACACAAGGTTCAATATTACTCAGGGCAGGTAACTATATAAAAATTGATCAAAGTGATCAACAGTAATGGAGCAAGAGATCTAGAGCCCTAACGAGGAGAGTGCCCGACACTGCTGGTTCAACATCCAATTATGCAACTATTAGGGTTCTGGAGAAGTCCCATAAAAGACCACCATCCATGTATGTAACCAGTAAGAGCATTTACCGTCCTCTCACAACCATGACTAAATGGTACACAAAAATTAATAAAGCCTTTCTAGCAAGGGTCAGTGAGAGCAGCATCTACCATTAATTCAGAAATCAGAATCAAAAACTCTGACTTAAATGACAAGGTTAGAAAACAAAATACATACTAAATGAGCTTTTAGATTCAAGACTAACACCATAAACTGGAAGGTTAACAGAACTGTCACAAACAGGAAAGCTGGACCTGGAGCTATATAATCTATGACTGAAGTTCAGCTTTATAGCTTGCTAGGTGGTCCTGGGTTATTTGGACAGGTCTGTGCCTTCACAGTTGTTCTGAGGATTAACACATAGCTGCTCATTTCACTACAGATTAGGAAATGCTGCAAATGTTAGTGCAAGACCATTTGCTTTCACCAAATGTATTCACAGACACAAAGTTGTCTTTAGGTATAATTTACTAATCCAAAAAGACAAGACACAGACAAGTGATCCATTTTAATCAGGATCTGTGTGTCTCTTAAAGATGCAATGATATCGCCACAAGTCAGGCTGCATTTCCCCTCTTGAGGTTGCATTTGGGGCTGGATCTTGCAGAAGTTACCAGTTATCCCGCTACCACATTTTCAGTATATTTAACAATGCTCAATAATGAAAAGCACAAAATGGAGAAGTCTGAACCATGTCTACTTCTACCACTAACTAGGTATTACTTGGTCTTTCAAACTTGGTTTCTGGATATATAAAATAAATTACCCTATCAGAAGTTCCTAAAACAGAGGAGCTTTAAAAAAAATCATGTGAGGAGGGGCTAGTAAAATGGTTCAGCAGATACAGGCACTGACTGCTAGGCCTGTCACCCTGAGATTGATCCTGGAACCCACATGGAAGGAGAGACCAATGTCCCCATGTTGTCCTCTGTCCACACATGTATGCGTACTCATATGAATAACAATTTTAAAAAGCATTTTAAATCACGTGAAGAGTATGTTTTCCAAACTACGTATATCTCTAAATGAATATTCCACAATGGGGATATAGTTACATTGTGGCTTAATACATTTTCAGACACCCCAGTGATTCTGCCTTAGATTGGACATTTCTGCAGTATTAAACTTAAAGAAAACACAGTGAAAGCTTATTCCATATCTGTCCTGCTCAATAGTAATGAATTGTTTTTACAAATGAGAAGGAACTAAGCAAATCGTATTTGTAAAAGGTCCTGTGGTTTTAGTGGATTCATCTGTTTGTTCATAGTACTACATACAGGACTAGGTCATTTAAGTCACCTCAGTAAGTGACTTTAAGTTTAGTATCTAATAAAAGCTACATTTAGTAAGTATTGGGCAAATGAGATTAACAGAATAACTGGTATTTGACAAAAACATACATAATTCCATTTTAAAGTGACCATTTCCATTAAAGTTTTAAAGTACTTTCTCTTTCTGATGAAACAAGCAAGTCCCACATGAAAGTACTGCATTCTATGAAAATTTCAAAGAACATGCCTTTCTACAAGTTCTTTTTTCGGGGGAGACTGTACAGTTACAATTATCCACTGAGGTCAACAAGCCCACAGGCAGGAGGAGAAACCCAACCCTCCACTTAAATGGTGCACACCAACTTCAGAGTACCATGGCCCACATTTCCAACCCCCCAAAAGAGGCCCTTTTTCTATAAAAGTCAAGGAACAGTCACTAATCCAACTGCAAAGACCACTCACGGTTTTATAGAAACATAGGCAAACATTTTAATTAAGAGGTACAGCTAGTGTCTGGCCATGATACTGGGCACACCCACATGCCTCATGCCAGCTGTAGAAAAGCAACATTCAAGCAGCTGACTTAATTGGAGATGCAAACCAGCACATTCTAATTTGGCTGGGCCAACTAATTGATAGGTATGCACATTTCTAACAAAATACCCACCCATATTACAGATGTTGTTCTCCATATCAGTAAACGACTGGTAACAAACAGTAATGGAGCTGAAATAAGCTAGCTACATTTGGTAAGGCTGACCACTGGGGCAGATTTTTGACAGGGTCTCACACTAGCTTAGACAACTAGAATATGTGTGCCAAAATCAGAACATAACTAAATAGCAAAGCATCTTTCTGTGAAAATTTAAGAAGTCAGTGAGTTCCACAAAAGCACCACAGTCAGCAACACAACACTTGAGAAGTGCCCACATCCCTCTGAATGAAATTAAGTTTGCTGTAAAAAATGCAGGACTGGGTCCTTCTCTCTTTAGAATCTGATGTAAACCAAAATGTTAATAGCCCTGTGCAAAAACAAAACTTATATTTATCAGAAAATCTATGAATGGTTTATTAAAAAAAAAAAAAGCAGGGGGTGAGGAAGAAGGCCAATATATCTGCTGCCTTCTGCAGTATAAGACAAATTTAAATTTACTCTTTTGCTTCAAACTGAAAAAAACATATGAAGTGATGATTTTCACATCTGAAAACAAACAACACAAGGCAGTGCTCCCTAAAAGAAATGAAACAAGTGGTTGAGTCCTATGACTGCTCTCACTTCAGCCTGGAAAGATTATTTTAGGTGGTGAAGAGAAGAGAAACTCAGAGCCTAGCTATCCCTTCTGAACTGAGGAACCAGTACACAAACAATCAAGTCATTACAAATATTTTGTATGTTTAAGGATACAGATGAACATTTAAGAAGAAATAAAGACAAAATAGTGATCTATTAAAATTATAAAATAAATTTCTATGTATAGAGAAAAAATACAATGTCTGGATTAAAAAAACCTCAATGTTGCAATAAACAGATCAGACACTGTAGGAAAGTACATGAATGTAAATTCCTATCAATAGCACTAGTACAAGGAAATATAATGATAATTTCAGTGTGAAATAAAAGAACTAAGGTGCCATATTTTCCCATTATGGAAATCATCAGCTTAAGAAACTACAAGCAAGACAAACAGGAAGAAAAATCACACTAAGAGGAAGAAACTACAAGAAGTAAACCATTTACAGAGAAAAATCTTTAACAAAAGCAAAGAGTGGAGATTTCTACACACTCACTCATGTAAAAAGATGAGAATGAGAGCAGATACTTTTAAGTTGTTAGAAACAAGGAAAGCAAAAGGCATAAATTACTGAAAAACATAGCCACATCCCTTTCTCTCAGAATTTTATACCCAGGTAAAATGCCTTTGAAAAATACAGAATTTTACAAAACAACCTACAAAAAGTACTGAAGGGGATCCAGGTGAGGAAGTGAAGGGACAACCCCTGAGACTCTTCATTGAAATCATCTATACAACCTTTAAAAGAAACAATATTTACAGCTAATAAATGAAGCAATGAAATAATAAAAAGCATACAGTTTAGAAATGCAGGCAGAAAAAAATAAAACTGAGATCAAAGAGCAAGATAAATAGAGAGCAAAGAGTAAATAGACAGACTTTAACCCAGCAGATTTCAATTCAGATTACTGGCTCCTTTAAATGCAAAAGAGAATCTGAATAGTTTATAAAAACTAACTAATGTACTTTCTTAAAGCTAATAAAAGAAAATTATCAAAGGCAATAATTCTAATGCTTGAAATGGACTCACCATTTCAGAAAAGTCAATCCTTGTAGAAATGGATGAGCGTGACCACCTTAAACCTGTTGCATAGTTCAGGCTGGCCTTGTACCCCTGGTCCTCCTGCTTCTGCCTCTCAAGTGCTGGGATTACAGAGATAAACTATTACTCTAACTATTAGTTGACTCTAAACTTCAGGGCCACAAATGATTTAAACTCAGTAACTTTTCACAACCTATGGGGAAATTAAATGCCATCTGTTTGACAAAGTTGGTGCCAATGATGATTCTGTTGCTCTGTAATGTCAACTTAAAAATAATCTCTGTGGTTCTTAGCTTGACTATAAAATACCGCCACAAATCATGGTTAGTTAAATAATGAAGCATCTTTGGTTATGTGGACAAATTCTAAAGATTAAAGTTCATAAAGAAAACTCCAATTAGGATGGCAAACTCAATGTGCCTTGTGTACCAGCTTACAGCAACACTACATAAAGTTAACATTTTAATGCAAAATTGGAAATGCTAACTTGTCTAAATTTATGCAAAACTAGGGTATAAGACATTGAAATTAAAAAAAAAATGCTCACGAATTAAATAGTCTGGAACCAGTTGTTGAGGGGAAAATTAATCTTTGAGAATATAAAAGTTTGTCCTGTCTCTTCATTCTCCACCCTGGCAAGCCTATGATTTCCCCAGAACACTCCCTTCCAAAAACAGTCAGTTAACTTTGAGTTGCTGGGTTGATTTCTGCCTCTTGCTGTTGGATGTTTTTTTCAAAGGCTGTTTCAGAAGAAATTAAATTTCCTAACAACAGTTATTCCTTGCAGCGGTGCTTTCGTTGACCTCTGTCGACTTTATGTTTTTTTAAATGTCTTTACAAATTTGGGCCTCAAATTAAGAATAAAATTATTGATTACAATACATTTACACCAAAGCACTATGGTCCGTCCTTCTTAGACAGGCATCAAGGAGCCACACTGAGCAGCCCCATCTGCAGCGCATTCTCCACACTCCTCCTTAGCTCTGCTCTCTGCTGGGAGCTGCTCTGTTAAATCCATGAAAGATCGTCAACATCCTAGTCAACTGTATGTAGACAAGGTGTAACTAATGAATACAATTTGATGTGTCACACTTCTGATGATGGATGAAACATATCTGTGATCCTCTGCAATGATAGACACACTGCAAATAATGTATTTTCTGAGATTATGTCTCTAAATACAGAGTACTCTTGTTATATGGCAGCAATTTTAAAACATAATTTATGGAAGTCTCTAGAGAGTTTCCAGTATCTTTGGTATACATAATAAGGCTCGTGCCCTCAGGATAACCACTGACTAAATCATACTAATTGGTTCTACATTATATTCCACCCTGACTGTGCTAATTACAATAATAAAATTTAAAAGTTAAGTGGTTCCTACTTTCCCTAAGCTTACCTAATAGCCCTAACAACATGCCAGAGGTAAAAAAATCTGAGTCCCAAGGAAGAAACATGAGAAATGGCTCAGTAGATAAAAGCACTTACTGTTATTTCCAAGGACCACAGTTTGGATCTCAGCATCCATGTTAGGCTACTCACAACCACCTGTAAATTCCTGCTCCAGGGGGATCCAATACCTCTTCTGCAGAGTCCCACACACAAATGCAGACATACATATATACAAATATACATATACATATAATATACATATATGTGTGTATGTATGTATTAGTAAAAGATGAATCAGTACTCTTGGCTATGCTTGATGTTTCAGAGAATGAAATCCTGGATCAGTTTTTCTACACAGTGTAACGTAACATTGGCACCAAAAACAGACCACCAGATAGTCAATACCAAGAAACTGAGTCAATAAAAATTTAAAAGACTCTATATTCCAAAGTCAGATGCTTTGTAAATCCAAATGAACCTAATGAACAATTTTTACTTTTTTCTTTCTTAATTTTTCACTAATTCACATGGGAGCTAGTTCTATTTGGGCAAACTGAACTGAATATTTTGAGTGTCGTGTTCCTCCCGATCCTTCTAATTCAGCAAATACTCTTTGGGAAACTGTAATGCAGCTTACAAGCAGCCCCAGGTTGTCATGTCAAGTGCAGATGGTACTTTCTGATGGCATTCCCTGCTACACAGAAGTTACTCAGCATGAGGTGGAGCCCAAGGGGATGGGGAGAGGGCAAGAAACAGAAGGGTAGGGAGTATGGTGGCAGGGTCAGCAGGGCACGGCAGTGTACACTCAACGTACACGTTAAGATTTTATTTTTTTTAAAAAAGGGGGAGCGAAGCTCAGTAGTGGAGTGTCTTCTACTTGTGACTGACACCCTGGAGTTGATTCCCCCTCTACCTCCTCCTCAGCCCTAAGGAGAGGGGTAGAGAGGAAAATGGCTACTTTGATGAACAGACTGTGGTAACTGTATGCATCAAGACTAATCCTAAAAAGACAGGGGTGTGTGTCTGCCTGGTCCTTCTAAAGCATGTTCTCCTGGGTAAAATATGTAGTATGTAAGAACTCCAGCTACCCAGTTACCACTCTGCAGGCACTCCAGACAACAGTCAGAGTGAGTCCAGCCTTCAACCTCCTCCTGCCATGGCATCAGAAAGAAGCTATCTTCCCATACTAGACCATCCATCCACCAGCAGCCCATCATTGAGTGACTGCAGCAGCACATGAGGAACAAAAGAATTATCCACCTCAGTGCTGGTGAAATTCCTAAGTAGCACAGCTAACAAGCATCTGAACAGTGGCCGCTTTACCACAGTTAAATTTAAGGTGGTTTGTTAAGCAGTGATACTGTTAGAATTCTGCCCTCACTCCAGCTACATGACTGCACATGCGCAGTTCAGGAGTTAAGCAAAAGGTCTTGCATCTTACATCATCAGTGTGCACTGGCCACTGGTGTAGCTCCCTATAGGGAGCCCTTAAAAAAGCTGGACACAGACTCCTCTCTCTGTCTCTCTCTGTCTCTCTCTCTCTCTCTCTCTCTCTCTCTCTCTCTCTCTCTCTCTCTCTCTCTCTCGCTGGTTCCCCCCCCCCATCTCTCTCTCAGCCCTCCACATGTGCTCCTTTCCAGGCCTAGTTCTCTTACCCCGGCCCCCTCTTCTTCCTAATAAAGCTCTCTGTAAACTAGGTAGTTGTGACTTTTCCTCAAGGTAACCAGCGCCACCACCAGCGCCATTTATCATCCTTTCAGATACTGAGACACGA
This sequence comes from Peromyscus leucopus, assembly GCF_004664715.2. NCBI lineage: Eukaryota > Metazoa > Chordata > Mammalia > Rodentia > Cricetidae > Peromyscus > Peromyscus leucopus. The sequence continues at coordinate 69,933,073 of NC_051066.1, forward strand.
ACTAGTAAACAAAGTGTGTGGGTTTAAAGGAGAACAGAATACATATAAAATGTAACATATTCACTGGCTTGGTTTGCAAAACCAATGAAATCAATAGTCAAATATAACATAACATATCTCTATTGAGTTATTTTACTTTAAATGGCAAAATATTTATTTGCATTGGTTAGTAGGAATCTATCTTCCTTCTTATGAGGACATAATTAACTAGTGTAGCTGGAGTTTTCTCCAGTTCTGCCTGGCCTGTGGTCAAGACAAATCTCTCTCACCCACCGGTCCTGCAGCTGCTCAGACCCAAATAAACACACACAGGCTAATACTATTTAAAACTGCTTGGCCATTAGCTCAAGCCTACCACTGACTAGCTCTTACACTTTAACTCAGCCCATTTCTGCTAAACTATATGTTGCCATGTGTTCCGTGGCTTTACCTGTGTGCCTGTTACAAGCTGCTCCTTGGATGGCAGGCTGGTGTCTCCTGACTCAGCCTTCCACTTCCCAGAATTCTCCTCTCTGTTTATCCTGCATATACTATACTTCCTGCCTGGATACTGGCCAATCAGCATTTTATTTATCAATCAATCAGAGCAACACATTCACAGCATACAGAAAGATATCCCCTGCAAACTAGAACAAATTTATAACCAGAATCATACCAGAAATGTTAATTTAATGTCAAATCTCAATTTGGCATGACAAGCCCATTGGTAAAGAAAAGGAATTTCATTCCCATATGTGAATCCAACACTGAGAGACTTAATAGGTCAGTCTTAGAGGTAGCACAGAATGCCACTTTCTGGAAAGCCACAGAACTGACATATTAAGACATTTAAGAAAGGAGGTACCTCCACACCCATAAGTACAACATACAAAACAAGTGGGGACAAAGATGGATGGACCTGATTCCTAGCTTCGAACTGTGTACTTCTGGCACTGTAGAGGTGATTTAAGAAATACAACTCTAGGGCATATGTGTTTCCTCTCTCATCTTAACACCATGGGCTTCTAGTTCCACTAAACATAAAACACAAAGGGCTTTGCTCACTGCTGCTTCTTGTTGCCCTTGTGTAATGGAAACAGGCTAACTGTACTGGACATCCAATCAATGGTACTGTGACAGCATTCAAAGTGATGGGCTGTGCTAAGGAGATGATGGCAGTGCAGGCAAGGCTGTCACGACCAATGACCCGAGTGTGACCTCCAGGATGCTCACGGGAGAAGGAGAGCACCGACTCCAAGTTAGCCTCTGATTTCCTCACACGAGCACACCAGATTAATTAATTAACTAATGAACTCGTTCCCATAGTTATAATTTGGAGCCATCAAATGGCTTGGCAAATAGAGGTGTGTGTCTGATGACAGAAGCCCACATAGAGGTGGGCAAGAACTGACTCCATACACTTACCATGGCACATGTGTACACACACACACACACACACACACACACACACACAAAATAGTAAATGGTTTTTAAAAATTGTGAAACAAACTTATTTTGTCAAAGCTACATCTTAGTTGGACTGATTTAAACACAAATAAGGACTGAAAAGTGAAATGGACATTCTGCCTTAATCTTATTCTTCTGTTGACTGGAAACCAGGAAAATTTTCATTTGTAAAAGGGTTGCATTGGAGAGATGAAGTCTTGGAACGAGAGCCAGCCTAAAGCTTTAACCAGGAGATAAATTACAAAACAAAAACAAAAGTGCCTTTGTTTGTGTTTCATCAAAGCTGATTAAAGTGCATCCAATCAGAAGAACTGACTGCCACAAAATCACCTGAGCTGTAAATGCCACCAGCTTTAACAGCTTTGAGCTCAGGCTGCTGCTCTTCACTGGTCTCTGTGTCGTGCTTCATTGTAAACAAAAATCTAGCTCCACCTTCAAAAATTAGCTAGGACTTTTTTCTTTGAGACACCAAAACTGACAAAAATGGTTAACAAATAAATAATCCTGGTTCACAATAATAAGTATATTACATGGTCATAGCTCTGAGACAGGTCCCTTTACAAAGACCTGGAACTTACCCTTTCCTGGAGATACCTGCAGTCCTGTGCAACTTTAGAAGCCCGAAAAACTGCCTTTACATCCACAAAGAACTGCTTCTCAAGGAATAAACACCAAGTCTGCATGGCGATGGCGGACAGATGGTGAAAAGCAGCAAGCAGGGCCTCCTTCTCTTTGGTTGGCACATCTCCCTCTCTCAGTCACAGTGGAATGGGAGGGATGAGTTTTGCTCACTTACTGAGGGTGTGTGCCTTGTTAAACCAACCTGAGTGACTGACAGAGTCAGCAACCAGAGTGGGCTCCTGAGAACACCACCAGAGGATGTGTACATTGGTCCAGCTGTGTCCTTGGAACATAGAGCAGAGCTCCTTCTCAGTGGGAAACACCCACAATGCAACAAGACACAGGGAAGGCAGAACTATTGAAAAAGTACCGTAGGGGACACAGCACTACCATATTTGAGCTGGGTAGAGAGGAGGTGCACAGATTCTATGGCATACTACAGCTTCTTCCTGGTGCACTGAAACACAGGAGGAAATGACAAGGTGAGCCTTGTCAAGATGAGTAAAATTTGCTACTTTGTATTGGTAGAAAGAGAAATATGTGTGAAAATGGGTTTTTATGTTAGACTAAAAAATCAGAATGGGCCAATTTTCTTTATATGACTCACTTACCAGAGAACTAGGATTCGATGGCTTTATATATGGAAGGGGCTCAGTTAACCCCGTGGGCTGACTGAAACATGGGTGCTATGAAGAGACTGCATTTAATAGCATTAGGTAGAGGCATGGACCAGAAGCCCTAAGAAAATCAGAATGATAAAGTTGACTTATCATGTGTACCTTGTGCAATCATAATCCTGCTATTATTATATCCCCACAAGGGCCAGAGGATGTTTCTATTGCCAAAGCTTCACTGTCATTTACTGGAGTGCTAGTACAGGGCATCAGGTATCCTGCCAATCACAAAACTCACCATACAAAATAACTTCTCTGTTGTTCCCTTACTAGCCCTTTGTACACAGTGCAGCAACTTAGTTCTCTGCCTATTTTTTATTTATTTAGATTTGTTTTTTTAATCATTCGTTGTCACCGTCTCTTTCACTAGAATATAGGTTACAGGAGAGCAAGGACTGCATCCTATTTGTTCATCACAATATTTCAAATGCTTAGCATAGTACCATGTACACAGGCATTCAATAAGAGGTATTCAAAGTACCACCAAAGACATAGTTGTCCTTGTCAATATGAGATCCTGGACACAATCAGGAAAACATCCTCCCAAAAATAAGGTTTATATGTCGATTAAACCTTTTCATGGGAGTAGGAATGTAGCTCAATTGGTAAAGTATTTGCCTAGTATGCACTAAAGCTTGGGTTCAATTCCTAGACCCACTTTAACTGAGTGTGGTAGTGAACAGCAATCCTAGCACTCAGGAGACAGTGACAGGAGGGTCAGTCTCAAGTATATAGAATACTGGGCCAGTTTGAAATATATGAAGCTGTATCTCAACAACTTACCCTTATTTATAAATTACCTGTAATATATGTATGTGTATTTCATCAGCTTAGGATATGGTCTGCTGCTATAACTTCTATTTAAATGTGTATTTTGATCAGAAAATAAAAACAAAAACAAAATATTCCTTTTAATAAAGGTCAATTCAATGCCTGTCTTTTCTTCTATGAAAATATTTGAACAAGATGAAACTGCAACCCAATATTCATGTTACCTTAAATTGTAAATTAACCAGATTCTCAAATATCATCAACTTGTATCTCTGGACCCACTCAACAAACTCTACATAAGTTGGCACACCTCTTAAGAATGCCCTAAGGTATCTTTGCTTACGAGCAAGGAAACTGTGAATTCACTCCTACCAACATTTCAAGATTCAACATTATAGTTAATCAAGCTTCCATTTTCTGGTTATGAACCTTTATTTGTAGCAGCTAGCAATTGCTTTCATTAAGACTGAATTTCTATCCACACCACTCTTAGAGCATTCCCACCACTCTTAAAAGTTATTAATACTAAGCACTCAAGAATGAGACAGGACCTAGACCTAAGTACTAAGTTACATTCCTCCCCTCAGGATCACTGGTGTCATGTCTTAATTCAAATTCACACTTCAGCAAAAATTGCAAATCAGTCCATGTCTTGATCTTTCAGAATTGCATTTATATAGCTAAAATCTTAAACATGAAAATGCCAAAAATCTACTGAATTCTACACATTAAGTGTTCAGTTTGTAAAGATCTGTGCTTACAATAAGGTTCAAAATGACTTATTTTTTTTTTGGAATTCCACATGCTTAATATTAGGAACCTCCAACTACAGTTGGCTTTGGGGCTGGGGTGTAACTAGTGAAAGTACTTAGCCTTCGTGTGGCCCTGTGTTCCATCCTCAGCCCCCAAACCAAATCAGACTTGTTTTCTTACCTACAGACAAGTCTAATGTACAGTCTGCTCACAGAGACTAGCTAGGGCAGGAGAAAAGTAACAAAAGCACGACCCTCACGGAGATGTGGGGAAAGGTGAGGAGGAGCCAACAAAGCACCGTGGAATGCTGAAAGTGGGTGATGGGTGTTAATAACCCTCTCATCTGAATGGAGCACTCTGTTAGCTGCTTTCTCAGAAGCCAGTAAAGCCATGGCATCACAGACGTTAACAGACACTGTAACCAACTCCAGATGTAACTCATGTACCACTCCTCTTCGGAAGCCCAGGCTTTGTTTTGAGACTGGATCTTACGCTTCCTTGCCCAGAGCCATTTCTAGCTTCAGTTTCAGTTCTTTTAAGGCACAAAGGACCTTTGCACATATGACACAACCAGAAACCAAATTTCTTTTACTTCTTACAAGTTTTTTGAGTATTTTATACTTAATCTTAGTCATGCCAACTGCAAAGGAATTTCTGTGAGAACTTAGTTTTCAGAGCTAGCAACATAGTTTTTAAATACATAACCCTCCTTTTTATAGTAATACCTCATCATTACAGAATGAACTCAGCTTAAGTTCAGATACAAACACAACTCATTGTTAGCCAGCAAGAGTAAACCAATGTGACTGAACCAAGTATAAACATACAAGCATCAGACATCACATCTATAAGTGTGAGGTCTGTAGACAGTGCTTTACCAAGGAAATGAACAGCACTGGCTAAATATCTGCTTAGTTTAGTAAAATCAGCTGAGAGACCATTTGCATGTCAGAATTCAGGTACAGACTGAGTCTAGCTAACTAACATGAAAGATTAAAAGAAGCAGCTTCCCTGTCACATATACTGGTTCCTGTCCCAGTGGATCTCAATCATATGCATCCGGTGTTTAGAAACACCAAAGTTCAAAATATTCCAGGACATTTTTAAAATAAGTAATTTATTTTAGTAGAACATGATAAAATTTTACTCACAATTTAACTCTAAGTTCAACTAAATGTGTCATCAAAAGACATCTTAATCAAATCAAAATAGTTCTAAAATAATTTCATTAAGTTTTTGGAAGAGTAATAAAAATTTCTAAGTTAAAAAAAAAATCATAATCTTAGCATTCAGGATGCAAACATAGAAGGATCCCACATTCAAAGCCGACATGCTATATAACAAGTTCAAGGCTAAACAATGAGACTATCTCAATTTTTTTTTAATTTTGTATTAGAAATTTAAGCCGTGCCATTAGCAATATGGAAGGCAGCTCTAGCATTTACTTACACTAAAGGAATGTGCTACTGAGCACCTGCTTGAAAAACTACTTAGACTGGCTGTACTACTTGGGTGATCTGGGCTTAAAATGTGAAAACTTACTGATTGCACTGGAAACCTGATTCAGTTTATCCTGGGACCTGCTGATTAGGACAATCTTCATTCCACGCTTTGCTAACTGAAAACAATAAAAGAGATCTGAATTACATCTGTGAAGCGTATGCTAAAACAGAAATTAGATGTATTCCCATTTAAGAAAACCTCACCAGGTGGTCAGTCAAATTGAAAAAAACAAGTATCAGGAGCTGGTGATCCAAATGAACCCTGATTCCCCAGAACCTTCATTTCTAACCAAGCACTGATATCTTAAACCATTTGGAAGGATGGTGATTCCCACTTTTTATTTTAGGCCTAAATACATGGTGTGGACTTTTTTTTTTACACTGTTACATGTCTATAACTTCTGTAATTTCAAATTTAGGATTTAAAATGTTGTCATAGGTTAGATACATAAAATAAATATCAGTGGGCCAAAAGAGAAAACTACAGCTAAAATGTTAGCAGTTCCCATAAATACAATCAATCTTAAAATGTGTATTTGGGACTTGGTGGTTAATCTTTACTGTTGACTGCATTTATAATCGCCATGGAAGCATACTTCCCAGTGTGTCTATGGGAATGGCTCTGGAAAAGTTTAACTAAGGAGAGAAGACCCACGCAAAATGTGGGCAGTTCCATGCCATGGGCTGGGGTTTGGGATTATTGTTAAAAAGATGAGCACAGTATTGCTAATTCTTGATGAAAGCTGTAGTAGACAACAGAGGTATAAGACATCGCTGCCTATGGGTCTTGCGGCCATGACCTCTCCACCTTGAACTAGAAGCCAGACTGAGCCTTCCGTAGGTTGCCTTTGTGGTTATTTTGTCAAAGGAATAAGTAACACAGACATTAAAATGAAAGGGCAACCAAAGTAAAGTACATTAGCTACTGTTAATGAACAAATCAATACTGGATTTCTTGAAGAGAACCTTCTACGTACATATGTACATAATACCATGTAATGTTGCACAGAATGAAAAACACTCACAGTGATGTATTCCTGTCATAGAGACACATAAATACGGAGGTAGAGAAAGAACACTAGAGGGCATAAAACTTTGTACTGAACTACCAGACAATTTACAAATGAGCAACACTTGGGAGATATGAAGTATAAGTGATTCAGTACACTCACTCCCAGTTATAAATCCTAAAGTCAGCTTTTATTAAGTAACAAGTAATATTGCAAATGAGGCTGTGGAAGATCATTTTTTATAAAAATAACAAGGCCTGGTAATTTGCTAAATTAATCTGCTATAAAACCACTAAAGAACCCATTAGCCCATATTGATACTTTAAGAAAAAAGAGAAACACATTAACAAAGGGGGAGGGGCAGGAAAAGCTCTTATTTATAGAAAAACACCAACTAGGCATGGTGGGTCATGGCTGTAATTCTAGAAAGAGTACTGCAATGAGCTTGTGGTCAGCCTGAGCTACATAATGTGTTCTAGACTAGCTTAGGCTACAGAGGAAGACATATATTAGAAAATCACTAAACTGTAACAGTAAACTAATTCAGGCAAAAATCATCAACAGGTGTGAAAAACACTGAACTAAAAATCAGCTAGAAAATAGGGTATATAGTCCCAAAGCATCACATCATACATTCCCCATTACTTTTATAATGAAGAACTGTGATAAATAACATCTTAATGAATTGTTTGCCTTAACACCATCAATAATGGAGCACATCGGTGTGTTGTGTCTCTTGATAGGATGAGGTCAAAAGAATTAATATTATTTTTTATTACCATTTTTGTTAAATATGTTTACCCTGAATCTGATCATGAGGAGACAAATTCAATTTTGTCTGCAAAATAACAGGCTTGCATTTCTCCAAGTGTCACTTTTATAAGGAGCTGGAGAGTACATCTCAGTAGTAGAAAGCCCCTCCCTAGCACGATGACTGGGGCCAGCAAGATGGCTCAGTGAGTAAAAGTACTTTTGCCACCAAGCCTGATGACTTGAATTTGATTCCAGGACCCATATGTTGGAATGAAAGAAATGGCTCCTCCCACAAGTTGTCCTCTGACTTTCACAAGCATGTTGTGGTATGCATGCAGCTACAAACATATAGACAAATAGTAAACGTGGGCTAGAGGGATGGCTCAGCAGTTAAGAGTGCACTGCTCGCCGGGCGGTGGTGGCGCACGCCTTTAATCCCAGCACTCGGGAGGCAGAGCCAGGCGGATCTTTGTGAGTTCGAGCCAGCTGGCTACCAAGTGAGTTCAGAAAGCGCAAAGCTACACAGAGAAACCCTGTCTCGAAAAACCTAAAAAAAAAAAAAAAAGAGTGCACTGCTCTTGCAGAGAATGCAAATTCACGTTGCAGCATGTATCTCAGGCTTCTTTACAGCTGCCTGTAACTCTAGCTCCAGATTCAATGCCCTCTTCTGCCTTCCTGTGTGGTATAAACACACACACACACACACACACACACACACACACACACACACACACACACACTAAAATCTTTAAAAACAAGAGGCAAAGGATCTCTGTGAGTTTGAGGCTAGCCTGGCTCACACAGAGAGTTCCAGGCCAGCCAGGGCTACATAGTGAGATACTGTCTAAAAATAAATAAATAAAACAAAATAAATGTAATAAAATTTTAATCAAGGCTACTATTTAAGAAATTATTCTATTTTTTTTCTTATTTTTAAAATAGACTCGGAAAATCACCTACCTCTTCTGCATACGATTTTCCAATTCCATCAGTGCCACCTGTAACAACTAAGAAAAGAGAAGAATAGTTTACTTTAAGAACTACAGCAAGGAAGTGGTCCAGCTAGAAATCACCAGCATGCCCAAGAGCACTGTACACTATCTGATGGGAAAGAGCACTATCCAGTGCTGGCTGTGAAGCTTAGTGGCAGAGCACAGGACTTCCCATGCACAAGGCCCTGGCTTCAATTCCTATTGCGGGATATCTGATTGCACTGTGACACTACAAGACTATATCAATAGTCTTTATTAAAAGTTAACCTTGAACTATGTAGAAGAGTCCATGACTAGCTGGCCAGAATTAGCCACAGAGAATCTGGAGGACCCAGGGTGTGATACAACAGAGGCACAGGTAAGCTAGCACGGGGCTTAGAAAGATTCACTGGTCTTTTGGATCTGGGAAGGGGTGGAGAGTGTGTCAGGTGGTCATTTCTCTGCCACTTTCTTGATCTATCAGGTTTTTAATCCCTTGATCTGACTCCCGAGTTTTTATTAATAACAGAACAACTTAGATAAACACTTCAAATGCCTAGTGAAATAAATAGATAAATAAGCAACACCAGTACTCAAATTTAGAATTAGCTGCCCATCATATCTCAAATTGAAAAGACCGAAATATCAAGTGTTGGTGAAGATACAAAGAAGTGGAAGCCTTCATACCTTACCAGTAGTACCAGATTGACACAATAGTTTTGGAAAAACTATTCATCAGTATGTTCAGAACTAAAGATATGTTTGCCTTATGAACCAGCAATCCTCAAGAGAAGAGTGCTGGAGGTCTACCAAAAGGATGTTCGTGGGAGCTTTACTAGTGTTTGTGCTATATGCTAGTAAAACCTGAATATTGATCTACAGAAGAATAAGTAAGTAAACAGAAGTATAATGTGTAAGTACAATGTATAATTAACGGCAGCAAAATGAACTGTGATACATACAACACATGAATACAACATTACACTAAGTGAAAAACATGGAAGATATTCTTTTCCTAGGGCCAAAGAAATGTACATTTACGAAGTGTCTGCTCAGCCACCATATTTCCGGAAGTTTTAAAATCTTTTTAGATTAAAAAGTAAACCAGGGAGCAAACCTTCACCTATGGCTCAGTAAACCAATGATCAACTTCATATTTTATATTTAAAACAATTGTATCTGTGTGTGTGCATGTGTGTGCGTGTATGCATGAGTGGGAGTGTGTGTGTGAGAGACACTGTGCACAGAGCGCACATAGTGTCACAGTACATGTGTGGAGGTCAAAAGACAACTTTCAGAAATCAGCTCTCTCTTTCGACCAAGGGTTCTCAAGACTGAACTGAAGTTTGTCAGGCTTAGGAAAGTGGGGAGGCCAATGCTTATCCACTGAGCTCAGATTTCAAAGTTAGTCCAAAAAAAACCCATGTTAATTCATGTCAAAAAAATAAATATATAAAAAAGCAAAATTAGTCATCAAATTTCTACAATGGTCTCTGTCTCTTCCTCTCTCTTCCTTCTTCTCCCCCAACTCAATTTATTGTTGAACACCATGTATAACAGGTTTCTGATTTCTTAGTCTGTTATTTGCTGACTGCATTCCCCTGATACAACATAACATGTTCTTCTGTTCTTTGGTATATATAGATACTTGACCATGTTCACGTTTAATTTGTGTGTGTGTCTGTGTGTGCACGCATGCACGCGCACATGCTCCATTACTTCCTATTAGGCTGCAAAAGTGACATCTAAGTCCATAATTGCCTGAATATCTCCATGGAATATCTCCACAGAACACCCTAATTGGTTGCTTACATAGAACTTGCATGTAAGTAAAAACAAAACAAAACAAAACAAAACAAAAAAAACATACTTAACTTCTTCTATTATCAGTTCTCAAAAGTGGCTGCCTGGTAATTTGCAGGGTGATCTGTTTTTATTGTTATAGCTTTGTAAACAACATTCATACATGGGCTCTACAACAATGTTTGAAACTATCGATACAAAATGAACAGCATGTGAAAGTCTCACCTCTTGTCTCTGGAGACCAGGGGTCCAGATTTCATCCTGCACTCTCTCCTGACACACCAACATGTCACAAGTCAAAGACAAGCAAATGTTGGCTATTTTCAACTCTCCCTTTTTCTTCTCTTTCAGACTCTTCAGTTCTCTTCAAGATCTGAGACCCTCATTTTTACTTTGTTCCTTTCAAAGCCTTCTTCAGGCTCTATCAACTGCTCTGTTCCAGAACATTTAAGGCAAAAGAACCCTTTCTCGTCCCTCTGATGCCTACGCGTACTTTGTAAGGCTGTATGCCCTATAGCACATCAGCACTCTCAATGGGAATTGTACTGCTGTATTTTCCTGTGTGTTTTTATTGTGCAATTGTACTGCTGTATTTTCCCTGTGTTTTTATTGTGCATGCACAGTGGGAAGTCTTCAGGTCACTGACAATAGTAGGACTGCAGCCACTTCCTTTTCCTGTTTGCAACTGGGCCATGAGTGACATGAGAGGTTTGCTATGCTACATGTCATGTCCTGCTATGGTGTGCTGCTCTCCCTCCAGAGCCCTAAAAGCAGTCAGACCACCCAGTCACAGCCAAGAACCCTCAAAACTGTGAACCAAAATAAACCTTTTCTCTGTTAAGATTTATTTTATTTATGTAGGTGTATGCATGTATGCCTGGTTCTCTGCATGTGCACCATGTGTAGATGCCAACAGAGGCCTGAAGAAGGTATCAGATTCCCTAAAACTGGATAATTGTGAACGGCCCATTATGGGTGCTGGGAACCGAACCCTGGTACTGTGCAAAAGCATCAAGTGGTCTTAACCAATGAGCCATATCTCCACTCACCTTCCCTCTTTATAAGCTGATGATGTCAGGTATTTTGTTCTAGTAACAGAAAGCTGATTAATACAGTCAGCTCCCCCCTCCCAAAAGAGTTATCCATTCAATCCCCTTGTCAAGTCTTACCTGCTGTCAATTCATGACCTACTATCTTCCAATAACTGCCCTCATCTAAAGACAGCCACTTTCTGTTCTGAACAATACATGTCTAAAATACTCAGGCATAAAAGTTGGGCTCCTTGCCTCCAGCATCTGAAGGACCAAGGCTTCCAATAGTAGCATCTATGACTCTGCTAAGCCTACAGCTGTTTCACTTCTCTCTCAGTTCAATTCTGCTTCCTCCACTTTCCTTAGCACTGCCAACCCTGACAGCATTCTCAGTACACCCCGCACCACACACATACACAAGTCAACATTCAAATCTGCTTCACCAGGAACTGGCCTCTGGCAGAGGTGAACTACTGACAGCATGCAAGGACTGGTTTTCCTTCCATCTACATAACACAAGCAGTGGGGGAAACAGTTTTGAGAGGTCTACACTAGAACAGCACTTCCTTACACCATTTCTCTGTGCCCTATTACTCCATCTCCAGAAGCAACTGCTGCCACATTTTTCCTTCTGTTTTTATCAACATTCTAGACCCTTTCTGCCATCTCCTGTCCAACTGTTTTTAGTAGTAGACTTAAGGCTGATGAGAACTTCCCCACCCTTCTCATTCCCCATCCTCTCAATTAAGTTATATTGCAATGTTCTGTCAATAATTGGCATTTATTACTGGAACACTACAAATACATCCCTAGAGTAACCAGAATTTGATACAAAACTGGGGGTGTAGCTCAGTGATAAAACACTAAGCTAAGACACGAGGCCCTGGGTTCAAGCCCCTGCACTATACAAAGAAAAGCTGGGGTAAAACAGGTATAGTAGTATCTCTCACAGGTTGAAGGTTTGGTCCTCAACAAGACTACCTTCACTTCAGATAGACACCAATTTCAGAGGTCTCTGGCTAGCTTAATCAACTGACTATAATCTGGGGGATTTCCATAACCACCTCAAGTTGGAAAATTCAAAATCTGTAGAACTCAGGCTACCTTCTAATTCACTTTATTGCAGAGGATACAAGTCAGTACCAACTGAAGGGCAGGCTGGGTAAGTAAGGTCTGAGGTGGGCTCCCATGGAGTTTTCACCCCACCCCAGGGAAATAAATCAGAGCAAGGACATAGTCTTCCCAGTACATGCATGGCTTTCCCAACCAGGCTTTCCCACTCAAGTTCAGGTTTCATTATAAACACACAAGAGAGACTCCAGTCCTTAACTCTCCTGCAGAAATCAGCAGTCTGCAGGTTGAGCCATTACCACTGTGCTCAAAGCTTCAACCTCTAATCACAGTCTTTCTAGCATGAATAGTTAATTAGCCTCAACTTCCAAAGGCCCACCTAGAATAAGAAAAATATAAGGATATGGGGGCTTCCACACGCCATCCTCCAACCAAGGACAAAAGTTAGTCAAGGTCTTTGTTATACTATCAGTATGGTTAAATATTCACAACTGAGCCAAATACTAGACTGTAATTACATTGCACTTCCCAGTCAACTTTCTATCTTTCCTGGACACAGTTGTCCCTCCCCCTTTATGTGGTCTTTTTAAATCCTCTTCCATCCCCTAATAGCCTCCTCGCTTTTGCTGTTGCTTGCTCCTTTAAGACAGGGTCTCATGGAGGCCCGACTGGCCTCACACTTGCTAAGCAGGAGGATCTTCTGCTCCGCATGCCTATGCTTCCCTAGTGCTGAGGTCACAGGTAGATACAGCCCTGCTTTAACAACCTCCTGATAAAACTCTCCACACAATCGACCCCATTCCAGACCTTAGGAATGACCTTCCCAAAGCACTCCGGCTCTCCTCCTACTGCATGCACTCTGGACTACTTATTCTCTTAACCTGCTATACCAGAGGTGGAGGCACCCACCATCTTGGAATTATCTTGTCTTCCTCCTGTATTGAATGAAGCTCATGTTTTCTAGATCATGGTTCCCTGCCTCGGTATAATAGTACACTTGGCAGTATCTTCTCAAGGAAAACTGCATGGAGACACTTTAATAAACAAGTTTTAAAATACATTTTTAATTTTTTAGATACATAGCTTGTTGTTGTTTTTTGTTTTGCTTTTTTTTTTTGGGGGGGGGGGTTTCGAGACAAGGTTTCTTTATGTAGCCTTGACTGTCCTGGAACTCACTCTGTAGACCAGGCTGACCTCGAACTCACAGAGATCCACCTACCTCTGCCTCACAAGTGCTGGGATTAAAGACGTGTACCACTGCTGCCCGACTTAGATGTACAGTTTTTAAAAGGTAGTAGGTTACCTCTATCCCTAGTTCCATTCTCATGCTAACACCCTACAAGACTACGGTACACTTGTCACAATTCACAAACAACAACGTAGCATCTACAGTCCAACCTTTAGGCAGACCTCCTTACTTGTCCCTGAATGTCTCTTCTCTGTCTTAATATACCATCCAGGGTAATATTACACTTCCTTATCATGTTCGTTATGTCACAATGAAAATCAATGGTTTTACTTGGCATTATCTGTTAATTAATTAAAAACTGTGGTGTGTGTGTGTGCATGCACTCATATGTGTGTATGTGTGACAGACAAAGAAACTGGAAGTAGAGTGTTGTGAAATATTTTGATGGTACTCCGACATTCCCAATAAAGTTAAACCTTGAATCAGAGGGTGGAGTCAACATTCAACTGGCCAGAACTAACCATAGAGTTGTTGGCCAACCCAGATTAGAACAGAGACACAGGAAGAAATAGGGAGGGGCTTAGAAAGAGTCAAGGGACTTTTTGATCCTGAAGTGTGGAGAAGCAGGGTCAGCTGATTGTTCCTCCGCTGCACTCTGTATCTATCAGGTTTTTACCCTAGTATCTGACTCTGAAGTTTTATTTAATAACAGAACAATATAAGTAAGTAATCGGTTCGGTGGAAAGCCTCTGTTAGACACCTCAGCTTTACAATAACCAGTGTTACATACAATGGCCAGACAACTGGGGGTTAAATTATCACTTTTCTCACCGGAAAGTGATAGATCTTTTTGTTTTCCAGGATATATGCCAAGTACTATACTTTTAATAACATGAAATACAGACAAGCAATTCTCAGTCAACCTGATGAATGTAGAAAAAAAAACTGAAGACTGGACATGAAGAAGGATGAGAAGAAATTCCCTTTTTTTGCTTTAAAGCTACAACTCCTCCATAATGAGGTTAAAGGTTAGTATTTTTATATAAAATAACACTGGTTCTCACTGTGAACATCTGACCATACTTACTGTCAGGAGACCTAAACTCCATTGTTTACTCAGGAAGTTAACCAAAATATCATCTTAAGAGTCTGCTGGTGGCAGCTTCTACCAAATTAAAGAAAGTTGGGTTTTTTTTTAAACTCTTTTTACTGTTAAATTTTTCAATCATATGCAGGCATTGCCTTCCCAAAAACAAGGCTCTTTACTATTATGCATACAAAGTTAGCAAAACTGAGCCAGAAAGCTCCACTTTCTACTCCTGTTTCCCAGAAGGCAGTGCTTCCCAAGATTACTTTAGTGTTTCTTAAAATGAATTACTTTCTTAAATATGATGCAATAAAAAACTTAATGATTTGCTTGTTATTTATTTGTTTGATTTCTATTTTAAAAATGCATTAGTTGCCGGGCGGCGTGGCACACACCTTTAATCCCACTACTGGGAGGCAAGAGTCAGGTGGATCTCTGTGAATTCAAGGCCAGCTTGATCTACAGAGTGAGGCACCAAAACAACACAGAGAAACCCTGTCTCTGTGTTGGGGGGGGGGGGCGCGGCGGCAGAAAAGCATTAGTTTCTTTATTAACAGATTAGTGAGAGAAAGAGACAGACAGAGTGACTTGAAAACACTCAAAAGATCATCTCTTGATTTCTCTGTGGGACACAAAGATCTAGACAGAAATATTTCTTGTTGTTTTTGTTTATTTCTTAAAACACACACACACACACACACCAAAAACTAAGCACTCAGAGCTACAATGAGATGAAGAGATGCAATGTGTAGAAATACACGGGGGAACCCATCGTTCACGTGTACCCCGGGTCAGTGCCTGCTAGTTGCTTTCCTAACCACCTATGCTTCCTCCCCTCACTTCTTTGCAATGGAAAACTGTTTTTCCCAAGATATGATAATGGTGTACACCTATAAACCCAGACTGTGGGAGGATAATTTCAGGAGGGTTGTAATTTCAGGGCCAGCCTGGGCTACATGACAGATTCTAGGCTGGATGAATCACATAGAAAATCTCCTAAACAAACAAACAAATAAATAAACAAGTAAATGAGTAAATAAACAAGTAAATAAATAAATAAATAAAGGAGTACTGACTCAGGGATGAATCACATAGAAAATCTCCTAAACAAACAAACAAATAAGTAAATAAATAAATGAATAAATAAAGGAGTACTGACTCAGGGTCCAAAACATTATGCCCTGGGATATTTATTTATTCCAATTTCCAAAGCAGCTAGAATGGATGTGTAACTGAATTCTGGGGGGAAAGATTTAAGTGGTATAAGAAAAGCAGTTTCCCTTCCTCTAAACAATTCAAATATGATGATTAGGGTCCAGCAGTCTCATGAACCATGAAGTTACCCTAAAGGCAGAGGCCTCAGGTTTCAAATCCCCTAATAACCACTACCATGCCTTTTTAAAAAATAAAATTTACCTTCCTTCCCTCTCAGCTTATCATGGAGAAGAAAGCATATGTAAAATATCTACTATTTAAAGGTGAAAAATAAATGCCTATCTTATTGAAGTCACTATTATAGGCCCTGAAAAGCAAGAGTAAAATATTGTATTATGAAAGGGCTTTAATATTCATGCCATTATGAAAATATCCACTCAAGGGACCTCACTGGTGTTATCCAGTTAGCTCTGAAAATTATCATGGTTACACCCAAGACTTGAGGAATGATACCTTTGCTACGTTCTCACTTGATGCAAGCTATATACAATTAAGAATTATCGTTTTTAAATGGCTCAGTGGTTAAGACACTGGCTGTTCTTGCAAAGGACTTGGGTTCAATTCCCAGCACTACATGGCAGCTTATAAACATCTGCAACTCCAGTTCCAGAGAATCCAATGTCCTCTTTTGACTTCTGCAAACTCTTGCACAGAAATCGTGCACATACATACACTCAAGCACATACATACACATGCACATAAAATAATACATTAATATTTTAAAAAGAATTATCACTTTTAGAAACTACTTTATAATTTCATCATTTGTCAAGAAGTGACAATGTCCCCTCCTGTCAACTACATAAAACCAAAACCACAAATCTATTCACTTGTTCCCACTGCCACCACCTGGAGCTCCTATCATTCATCTCTCCAGGAACTCCTAAAACAACATCACCTTATTCTTATTCCTCCCCTATTCATTCTCCACACCTGGGCCAAAGTCATCACTCCAAACTACAAATCTGCACATCATTTTTCTGCCTAATACCTGTCAGCCAGTGTCTGTCTGTGTCTCTACAGTCAAACTGCTAAGCCAGTAACTCCAAAACGAGATGATTAGTTCTGGTAGATGAATGGATGAGTGAATGAATGAACTTCCCCTACCCTCACCCTTTACCAAGTATTTGGTAAGTTGAACTTACCTCCCACCAGCATGCTGGAATGTGTCCACTTCCTCCAAGGTAGCACTCTCCTCACAGGCATGATTCTCTTTACTCCAATATATATTCTGCTATGGTTTGAGTGTGTCCTTTCTATAACTGAGGTGTTAAAACTCAATGGTCAATGTGATAGCAGGCCAAGGTGGGGTCTTGGTGGGGCCTTTAAGATGTATTTATGGTCTGAGGTCCTACCTTTTTGCACGGGATTCTTCAAAGCTTCATAAAGCATGCAGCCTTCGCCTAGCCTCCCTTGCTCTCTGTCCCTACATGAAAGGAAACTGCATTCCAGGGGTACAGCAAGTCACTGAATGGGAGAACACTTTCACAACAGAAGCAAGCCTGTGGCCATCTTGATCTTGGATCTTCCAACATGCAGCACCATGAGGACTTAAGTTTCTGGCTTTCTAAATTTCTGCAGCTGTTCTGGCAGCTCAAATGGACAGAGGCCTACTCATAGCAGAGTTCTGCTCTCCATCCTGGAGGTTTTCATTTGAACATCTGCTCTCCTTACCCCTTCTTTTACAACTAGACTATTAAGCTCTCACAGTCCTCTATACCTCCCCTTAGAGCATTAATTGCATAGGTTTCCACCGGACAGGTTCTGTCTGGTCTCCACAGTCTAACTGCTAGAACAGTGACTGGTGACTGGTTTGAAAAAAAGAAAAAAAGCAACAGAAAGAGAGCTCAGTGGTTAAGAACACTTGTGGTTCTTTCAGATAACCTGAGTTTGGTCTCAGCAGCGACATGGTGATTTATAAACCACCTGTAATTCCACTTCCAAGGAACCCAAGACCCTTTTCTGACATACATGCAGGTAAAACAAACACTCATACACATAAAAATTTTTAAAAGTTATTTTAATGAGAGGATTCATGAGGCTTTGTTGCAGAATGGATGAGTGAATGAGTAAGATTCTGATAAAAAGTTGGCCTTTTGTGACAAGACTTACCGTTTTATCCACTCCTTATTTGGAAATAACACTTCAGCTCCTCTCAATAACACACAAGAATTAATAATCTTAAAATGAGATTTTTAAAAAATGTTATTGTGAGATGCTGAACTTGTATATAAAGGACTTGTTACATACATACTTTCAAAGGAATCTATGGATCTCCTTGAAAAGACCTGGTTTTCACTTGGCTCTAAGGTACCAGGGCTGGTCTGCAGTGACACAGTCCAAACAGGATTAGAAGGGGGGGTGAGGGGGTGGGGGGAGAGTAGACACTTTAGATTAGTTAAGGAGTCCAAGTTCACTGTCCTTGTCCCTAATATTTGCTTCTTGGGTTAACAGTGGGTATCCTCAGATCCCATTTTGCTATGGAGTAAGGGGATATATTTAGACAGCTTTCCACAGCATACACAAAAAAGCTACCTTGTGGGTTGGGGAAATACAAAGAATGGCCATGAGTAGAATGTGGGGAGAAAGGAAAGAAGGAGCTGGGAAAAGGAGATTTTTTTTAAAGGCTTATGTCTGTACAGATAAATATAACACCAGAACCCATATTTGCAAGTATTGAGAAGATGAGAACTGACAACTATAAAGAATATCCCAACTTGGCATCCAGAAGTGTTTCGCTTGTTACAGATTATATAAAATACTGGCAACTGACCAGGACTCTACTTCCAGATTTTATACAGTCAACAAAAAGTACTTTAGTTAGTGTAGGTTAAAAATATTCTACTCTTTTTGTCCTCAACTTGCTAGGAACAGATATTTTTAGTAAGAGCCCAATCAACCTTATCAAAATCAAACATCAAAAATAGACTAGAGGAACACTGGGAGCAAACGTGCTATTTTTAGCTCTCTCATCCCTTCCCTGCCTCTGCCCACTAAACTCTGACTGCAGAGCCCATGCATATGAGCTTAGTTATTCCAAGCAAGATCCTCCTGTGACTCCCTCCTCCCCAGGAGTACCTGAATGCAGAAAACACTCGATTGATTAAAGATTAATACTGCCACAAACCATGACAGCTGCCTTTCCCGACTGCTTGGGGCGGTGGGAGGGATAAAAAGTGACAGAAAGGTTGGATCAGTATTCCTCCTGGGGATCTATTGCATGGAAAGAAAATTGCTATTTCAATTCCCTTTTGTTGCTAAAAATAGCAGTCTCCATTGATTCAAGCAAACAGTCTCCAGGCTTAGCAGAGCTGAATTTAGAAAGCACTGAAGTCCCTCAGAGCAAATGCTAACGTAGTCTAACATATGCCAGCTCATATTTAACAAAGAACAAAGAAGAGAAGCATGCAGGGTGCAAGTTCATAAAACACCAGTAACTTCCTGCATTTTTATTAAAAAATGGTGACAGTGATACAAAATAGGAACAGGCAGTAAGAACTTTTTCTCCTAGTCATAATTAAAAATTATTTTTCAGAAAAAATTAAATTTATGAATAAACTTAGACATGTGGACATTTCCTACAACTACACTTTGGGGTCATATACACTTTTTTCCAAACACCACTGTGCTGTGGGATAATGCTTTTGTACACAGGTTTAATAAAACGCTGATAGGCCAGTAGCCAGGCAGGAAGTATAGGTGAAATAAGCAGACAAGGAGAATTCTGGGAAGAGGAAGGCTGAGTCAGGAGATGCCAGCCTGCCATCCAGGGAGTAGCATGTAATGGCACACAGGTAAAGCCATGGAACACATGACAACAAATAGATTAACAAAAATGGGCTGAGTTTACGTGTAAGAGCTAGTCAGTGGTAGGACTGAGCTAATGGCAGAGCAGCTTTAATTAATATAAGCCTTTGTGTGTTTACTTGGGTCTGAGCACCTGTGAACCAGGAGGAACACAGGAAAACTTTCAGCCACACCACTGATCACTATAGAATGTGGATGCCTACTTTACTACAGTACTATACTAACATAAACTTCCCTGTCTCCCAGGCAGTTCTTACAGGTTTCCTACCAAGCAGCTCTCTCCCACCTTCCACTACCTCTCTGCCTGATAGATAGTATAGAGAGCTATAACATGCCACTAACAACAACAACAACAACAAAAACAAAAAACAAAACAAACAAACAAAAAAAAACCACAAAAATCAAACTCAAGCCAGGCAGAGGTGGCACACGCCTTTAATCCCAGCACTTAAGAGGCAGAGGCAGGCAGATCTCTGTGAGTTCAAAGCCAGCATGGTCTACAGAGTGAGTTCCAGGACAGCCAGGACTATTACACAAAAAAACCTTGTCTCAAAAACAAAAAAGGAAACAAACTCAAAGAAGCAAACAGAAAATATCCAAGCACCCAGCACTAGTGCACCTATGGGTTCAGAACAAAGATAAGAACTGATAAGCAGGATCCCCTTACAGAGGCAAATCCCCTAGTCAACTTCAAGGCAAGGTTGTTGCCTGATTTTGTCCCTAACCTTTCTAAGCAATGATTCATTTCAATTAATGCCATATCCTCTTTAAAAATGCAAACACTATGTAATATAAAAAGTCTATCAATCCTCATGCAACCATGTGATTTCATAAAGCCAAAGTGCTCATAGCTTTCCTTGCCCAAAATGTAAGGGTAGAGCAGAGGAGGCTACAGAGAGCAGGGATCTGAATGATTACCACC
This sequence comes from Peromyscus leucopus, assembly GCF_004664715.2. Taxonomy (NCBI): domain Eukaryota; kingdom Metazoa; phylum Chordata; class Mammalia; order Rodentia; family Cricetidae; genus Peromyscus; species Peromyscus leucopus. The sequence goes on from NC_051066.1 coordinate 69,953,699, forward strand.
TTTGAGTCACAGGACTATTAAGACACCATATGGAATTAGGCTCTTATTTTAATACAAATAGTAAAACAAGTCATTAAGTTTATGAACAATAAAATCACAACAGCAAAGGTTCCAGGCCAGGTTTAAGCCCCAACTCAGTCAACTTCTATTGTTTGTTTCTTTATTTGTAAAGTTAACATTGTTTGTTTCACAGAATCATGATAGAAGACTCACAACTACTGAGTAACCACCATACTAGACTAGGAAAATATTAAACAGGGCAATGTATATCATGTGTTTACCAAAGTACCTGGACAGAGTAAGTTCTCAATAACTGTTAGCAATGAGATGCAGAATATTAGGAGAAAGAAACAAAGGAAAATTGTTATTTAATATTCCTCTTTTTTCCAAAGGAAATTGCAATTAATCTTGCTTCTCAGTCCCTTAAATTTGAAGTAAAACTCCGATCAATGTATCATTCACTTTACACTACTCCATACTGTGGAGTCTGCATTTGGATTGCTCTCTTGGCTAGAACAGGCCTTTTAGGTAAGCTGGATTTTCCTGAGTACCTAAGGTGCCAAACAGCAGCAAACACTTCACAGATGCCATCTTAACAAGTTGTTTCAGCATCCCACAAAACGCAATTATGAGCTGCATAGACTATTAAGAAAGTATTTTTTTAAAAAAAGTTAAAAAAGAAAAAATGGGGCCTTGTGATAGTTCCTAATTCTACAGATGAAGAAACATCGCTGAAGTTAAACAACTAGCCAAAAGCCATACCATGCCAAATCTAATTGCTAGAACATGAATCTCCTATACTAGGAAATTTGCCTTATGAACCTTCACAGTTGGATTTAGTCACAGTACAGTATGCTTACATGAATGCTCCAGTGTCTTTCTCATTAATCTGATGATGCTAAATGCAGTTTTATTCTCTCTGTTCCTTAGTCAGCCTCCCCTCCAGCCAAACTGCTTCATGTTTCCCAAATGGAACACAACAGGGAGTCAGCTCCATGTGTGCCTGAGTTACTCCTTAAACTGACAGAACCATTCTTCTTTATTCTCCAGTCACATCAACCACTTTTAATAACTTGAACTTCTAAGCTTTATGGACCACAACAATCATCCAATATGGCTGACTACTGGATTCTAGGATTCCAGCAGGAGAGCCTAAATAATGTGTTCACATTCAAAACAGACACACAGAACCAACGTTCTCTAACTTGTTAAATAGTCATTCATCGGATCATAAAATATGCTAGGGCTGGGAAGATAGCTAGCTCGTTTGGTAAAATGCTGATCAAAAGGCCTGAGTTTGCACCCCAGCTGGGTGTGCTGTCAAACATCTGTAATCCCAGTGCTGAGGAGGCAGAGACAAGAAGATCCCAGACCCAGAGTCTCCCACTGAATAACTACTTCTCTAAAGACTAACTAGGCCATACTCATAGTTATTTTGCAGACCAAAGTTTGGAGTTCATACTTTCTAGCAAGAACAGGTTCTGGGTGTGTGCTCCAGCCTAGAACACCATTGCCTCTCTTCTTATTGTCCCTAAAGACAAATAACACTGGTCTACTTCTCTACCTAAGTCCATTTGCCTATAAATTGGTAACAATGGTTGCATTGGGCAGCAAGTAAAATAGCAGCAAGATTAGAGGACAATGAACTGGAGCTCTTCCTCATAATCAACAACTTGCAAAACTCAGGATTCTTAATGATCAGAAGAATGGTATGGGACCGGAGTCCTTTCTCTGGCCTGGGAGAAGATGTGACATTCTGAATGGATAGGAAGGTCATTAACTGACAACTATCCAAACCTTACAAGATTACTTACTACCTGGTTTAAGACTTTCTGATAAAGAACAAAGATATACCACTGGCCCCTCCCATGGGCCTGTCAATCACCTGAACAGAAAAATGGACCTCAAGAAGCTGTCGGTGGGCGGCGGTGGGGTGAGAGATGGCTAGAGAGACATCACAGTGGTTAAGAGCACTTGCTGCTCTTCTAGAGAAACCTGAGTTCAGTTCCCAACACCCACATCAGTCAGCTTACAGCCACCTGTAACTCCAGCTCCAGGTGATCCAATACCATCTTCTGGGGCCCGCTGTTTGTTCTACAGAGCTTTAGAAACTGCAGAAAGACTACCTAAAATGTAGAGTATGGATAATGGTCCCTGGAACCACTGCCTATTCTCACCTTGAGCGTTCTATTCTGCAGTGGTCCTGGGGCCACCATACACTCTCACCCTGATTGTTCTGCTCTGCAGTGGTCCTGTGGTCACTGTCCACTCTCCCCTGATTGTTCTGCTCTGCAGTGGTCCTGTGGTCACCGTCCACTCTCCCCTGAGTGTTCTGCTCTGCAGTGGTCCTGTGGTCGACTGCTGTCCGCACTCTCCCCTGAGTGTCTGCTGGCCCTGTGGACACCGTCCACTCTCCCCTGAGTGTTCTGCTCTGCAGTGGCCCTGTGGACACTGTCCACTCTCCTGATGTATCTTGAGTGCTCTGATCTGCAATGGTCCATGGCCACTGTCTACTCTTAACTCAGAATGTTCTGCTCTACAGTGGTCCTGTGGTCATCGTCCACAGGCTTGTGTGTGTGTGTGTGTGTGTGTGTGTGTGTATTTATCATCATTAAGCACTTCGAATAATTACATACTATATATTACGATCAATGATTATTATAGTACATGTTAACTGTTATAAGGTAAAATAGCATGAAATATTTTCTTATTAAATTTTATCAAGAATTGTACATGTGTGGCTACTGATTGCTTAATGAATCACTAAAAGTCACTCTGAGAGGTAACTCCATTCTTCCTTATAACTATATCTTTGTTAGTCTTCTCTCGCCCAACTTAGCCACACTCTAAAACCATGCCATTTGGTTATGACCCAACTTAAACAGGTCCTCCTATACATAGCTTTGGATGAGTCCCCCTTCTAACATGGCAATAATTTTAATGTATTTTTCTGCTTTGTTTTGGTTTTTGGGGTCTTGGGGGGGGTTATTTTGTTGTTATTGTTTCGAGACAGGGTTTCTCTGTGTTGTTTTGGTGCCTGTCCTGGATCTTGCTCTGTAGAACAGGCTGGCCTTGAACTCACAGAGATCAGCCTGGCTCTGCCTCCTGAGTGCTGGGATTAAAGGCTTGTGCCACCACCACCCGCTTATGTGTTTTTTAATCTCTCTCTCTAACTAGATCATAAACTTCATGAGAGAGGCAAAGTGCTTTTACTGACAGATGAATCCCCTGTGCCCTGAATAATAACTGGCAAGCAAATTATCAATGAATATTGAAAATTAACACTCAACCAGGGCTACTCAGTCTTCTTTGATGTTGAATAAATTCTGGTCTGTTCAAGCCACCAGTCAGTTGTCCCACCTAAAGCTGAAAAATTCCTGACTGCTGAAGAAATACAGAAGACTCAGAATACTTACTATCCCCTCACTGTTGCTACTGTCCCAAACTGTAACATGCTCACTGTGTTCCAGGCAAAAAAAAAAACCTTGGTGATGGGGGTGGGAAGAGGGCTGTTGTTTTCTGTTGGCTTAAAGGTTTTCGGTTTTTGTTTCTGAGCCAGTATCTCAGTATGTAGCCCAAGCTGGTCTGGAACTCAGGACCGTCCACCTCTGGGATTGCAGTTGTACACCACTATGCCTGGCTGGCACTAGTATTTTCTCTACAGTGCTAAATAAGCAACACCTTTCTTTAACTTTTACAATAACATCTAAGTTACCTATCAGTTTTATAAATGAAGTCTGTAAAATGAGTCTCAGAAAAGCTAAAGAACTTGCCCAAGGTAACAGAGCTAGAAGATGGGTGGTCTAATTTACAAATCCAAGTTCCTGGCTTTAATGTCCACAGTCTGACACAAAATGCTATACTGCCACCAATGTAAAATACCCACACATAAGTCTTTCCTTCTTAAACTGTGTGCTCTGTAAGTCAAGAGTCTTGTTTTCCAAACCACTGAATCCCCCAAGGCCCTTAAGCTGGTACTTCACAGATGTGTTAGACAGACAAGTCAACCCCAATTCTAAATTTTATGAAAATGAGATACTGAACTGGATGTGGTTGCTCACATCTCTAAATCCAGCAGGTGGGAGGCTGAGGCAGCATAACCGCTGAGTGTGAAGCTAGCTTGCCCATATAATAAACACCAGACCAATCTGGGATACACAGGGAGACCTTATCTCAAATAATAATAATAATAACAACAACAACAGCAGCTTATATTATTATAAGAGGATGTGTCCCTTGCCTTCTCTTGGTTATAGAGATTGACCTTATGTTTTATTTATTATTATATCACTCAAGTATCTAGAATCAAAATTCAGTGTCTCTAAGGTCTGAATGTTTTGGGTCTTCTCAAATCTGCATGCAAGTTAAAATGTTCATCCTTGTGGTAAGGATGTTCTGAAGTGGACCTTTGGAAGGGGATGAGGACATGAAGACAAAACTCTCATGAATGGAAGACACAAAGGAGCTCATTCATCTACTTCTTCCTTGTGAGGACAATGGGTTGTCCTCTGTGAGTCAGGATGCAGACCAAGAAAGCACATCTATGAACCAGGACCTTGCCAGATACCATGCCTCCATCTTGACCTCACAGACTCTGGAATGGTAGGAAGTAAATTTGTATTTTTAAGCCAATCAGTTTATAGTCTTTTGTTGAATTCTAACCCACACAGGATAAAGATGTATTTGTGCTCAACCCAAGAGCCAGGGGGTGGGGGGGTGGGTTGGATATCTGACCCTCAGTACCATTAGAAAGCAAACTGAGCTACTGCCAAGCCCATGCATGAGACAAGGAAGTAAATGAACATATACATATATACATAAAGCAAGGCATTTGGAGGAGGTAGTCAAAAACAGCATGTACCCAGAAAGCCCCTTATGTACACAGCATTCTCTTCCTTGATTTCCACAATGATTTGCAACGGCTTTCCATATTAAACAATAAGCAGAATGAGTAAACAGCAGCAGCTAGATGAATGAACTGTGTGATGCTGAAAATCTCTGAATTGAAGTATCTAATAATGAATTGAAATTAAAAAAAAAAAAAAAAAAAAAACACACTCTCCTCCTCCAAACAGCTGCATGAACAAATCAAAGAGAAAAGAGGAGTTGGAGGGAAATGAGATGAAGAACAAAATCTGGTCTGGATGGCACATTTATAAAACTGATGGCCTGTCAGCAAGATACTGATGAATATTTCTGCAGGATAAAAATGGCAACCCAGGTCTAAAAATAAACCAGTGTGCTGCAGACCTGTCTGGTTCAGCTACACCACTGGAATACAAACGCCTCACTCACCAGGACATTTTAACTCATGGCTTTACAAAGAAGGAAAAACCGATCATTTTGTTAGCACGATAAGATATTTTATATGCTTTTACATCAGTTTTTTTTTAATATAGTATATACTGAATTTAAGTTTAAATGCTTTTCATTTTCTAAAACTAGGTAAAAATAAATGGAGAAAGCAATAAACTATTAACTCACCTTTTATAAAAGATTATTTCCTCCCAATTCCATTATAATAAAATAGACTGGCATTATTATCACTATCTCATGATAATATCCCTTTAAAATATGAATTTAAAAATAAATGTAAGTTATTTCTAAGCCAGGTAACTTGAACAGATGATGTAATCAAATTCTATCTTCATCTAAATAACTTTAGGAAGGAGTGAAAAAAAAATCTGTTATCTCATTTTGTACCGACATTTACAGTAAACACCTGATGACTAAAATACAAATTTGACCAAGACTTCATAAGCAGAGTATTTATTCATCAAATTCATTTACCTCGGTCAGTCCTGCCTTACAGTTGATTCTGGTCTTAATTAAATGGTGTCTTGAACTTTGCCCAGGCTGGTCTCAAACTGGCTCAAGTCATTTTCCTGCCTCAATCTCCCAAGTAGCTAGGACTCCAGACACACACCTATATGCAATCATTTTTAATAATAAAACTGAGTTAACTCTCCATAACAACAAAATATGAATACTGAATTGTACTTGAAACTTTATAAGCACACCCAACTGGAAGAGATAGAAAACAGGAAAAGAGGTGAGCATCCAGGCCCAGCCAAATTCTCACAATAGAATAACAAGCCCTTCCTAATTCCTGATGGTGTTCTATAGTAAACAGCTGCTCATTCAAATATAAGCATATCCTCCAAGATACAGCCACATGCTTTCTCCACTTATATACTGCAAAGTTTGCTAAGGTGAGAAAACACATTAATGATTACAAAATAAACAAAATTTCTTTGTGAGTTTTTACCATCGATCTTATTTATGTAGAAGTCTTTGCTAAGTTAATAATGATCAAGATAGTGCTCTTGTTTCCCACTTCAAGCTACTGTCAAAACTGGCTGTAGGACTACCTACTTATTCATATGCACAAGCCAAGAGCCTCAAAGTTGGCATTCTTCTTGTTCCCACATGCCACATCCAATCCATCCATCCATAAGACCTGTCTACATCCTCTTAACTTCACACCATATATAACCACTTCTCACCCTCACAGCACCACATTCAAAGCACCAGGATTCATATCCCCCTCCATGACTGCTTTCACCCTTGGTCAGTACACCTTCTGGCTGAAATCTTCCAACTGTTTAACGTTGAAAACGTACTGGTTTTTCTTTTCAATGAAACCCTACACAAGCCAAACAAACCCCATCTATGAGCCAGATAGATGAGAGGTACCATTTATTATTAACGTCTCACCTATAGTAAATCCCCCAAGTTTGTACTTACTTGGTGCAACGGATTATTCTAAAGATGACCATAATAATCCTTCCCACTCCACATGCCCTCCTACAATGTGAATTTGCATTCCTCCCATCAAAATCAAAAACAGAACGGAATCTGTTCTCCTTCTTAGATGTGTAACTTGCTTTGATCAACATGTTTTGGTTTCTCTAGTCTGGTCCAGGCCTTAAGAGACTACAAAAGGAATTCTCATTCTAAATAATTGAACAAAGTTGGGCATGGTGGTTCAGGCCTGTAATCTCAGCAAGCAGGAGGCTGGGGAGAAATATTATCACAAATTCTTGGCAAACCTGACTACATAGTGAGATGTTGTCTCATAAAGCCAAAACTACTGAATGAAAAGCCTTGTGGAGGGGAGTCAAGATTCCAGATGTAAATAAGGCCATCTTAGGTCTTGTGGCAATCAGAAGTACGCTCCACAAAAGTAGAGTCAAATGTTAAATCTCCCTGCCCCAGCAAAGCCATCTTTGCTGATCCTATATGGCACAGAAGCACATTTCTGAAGTACTGCATTGCAATGAATTGGCTATGACTTTAAGTAATCACATTTTAGAATGGTTTGTTTTCCAATAGCAGTAAATAGACAGAACATGATAGTTAGAAGTGAGGTACCAAAAAGCACCACCTAGCCTGGTATAGTAGCATATCCTTATAATCCCAGCACTTCAGAGATAAGAGTCAGGAAGATCAGGAGTTCAAAGCTTGCTTTAGCTACATACCTAGTTCAAGGCCACCCTAGGATACATGAAACCCTACCTAAAGAAACCAAACAAACAAACAAAAAAACCCAATTACTTAAAACACAAAGTATCAGATTTAAAAAAAAAACCTAATAACCAAGAGAGATTAAAAAAGTGGTAAACACACTGTTTGCAAAAGTCAGAAAAATCATGAAAAAACTGCTGCTAAAAGAGAATGGTGTATGGTGGTGAGAGTCAGACAAGACCACTCCAAGATGGAATATTTATCTATCTGGCATGTTTGTTCCAGGTAGAATACTGAAAGTGGCAATTGGTTACTTTATCTATACATAAAAACAGGAAGAGAAAATCAATGAAAAAAAGAGAACTTTAATTCCTAAGCAGAATTAAGAGGACGTGCAGGGTACTGTGGTATTCTTTTCAAACAGCAAGGATTCTCAACAAGAAATAGGTTCCCAGTGCAACTCAAAGAAGAGTTTGTCCCTAAGGTTTCTTGCTGAGAATCTGAAAGGATTTGAGGTGCTGCCTAAACTTACTCATCTACAAAACTGACTTCCAAGAATCTTAAGGTCCTTCTACAACAGACTATTGGAAAGGAATTATAGATGTGGGTTTGGGGGATGATAATCAATCCACAGAAAACTCTCAAAACCTTTAAGAAAAGTATGCCACTAAAAGTACAACAAGCTTGCATTTCAAAAGATTACAAAACCAAACAACAACAAAAACTCCAGGACATGAGAAGTTACTTCCTACAGGTGGAAACACACCCATTTCTCATGAAAAAGGGAAAGCATCGGCAAAGCAGAAAGCCCAAGTGGTAGAGAGAAGTCAGAGAAAACAACACCAAGCGGAGAAACATTCCCAGGAGCAAAACAGGGCACTAATCAAGGAACATCCTTGGTAAATGGAGTGGAAGAACTACGGACACAGACCCCATAGATTTCAAAATTGCTGTGGACCAGTGATAACTGTCTGTTTCCTGTTCATGAGTAGGAAGGTCCATTCTTGTTCCTGCCTCAACACTGGGGGGGGGGGGATGCCAAGAGGGTTAGGTAACTTGTCTTTGGTTCTGATTACTCAAGGTCCTGTATCATATAACTGCCTAAGAAATCTCATGTGCACCTGGGTTTTAGTTAGATGATTAAGATACTAGATTTCAAGTTGATATCACAATGAACTAAGACTTCTAGGGGAGTGCTAAATATATTCTGCATATGGAGAGATGTGAGTAGACGGTAGCAAAGTATTTCCAGAGATGGCTATAACAATAATACCCATCTTCTCCCACTTTACTATGAGAATCTGCCACTGTCTCATCAATCTCATCAAAAGTCCTTCCATTTAAATCTGGGCTGATTATGTCTCCATCTAACAGAATGTGGAACTGGCTTCCACCCTGTACCTGTACCAGTGAATGGCAGTGAATGCAGAGATCCATGGCTGCTCAAAATGCTGAGAATAAGTGATGGTTGAGGGCTCAGTTCTAAACATTTATACCACTCCTTCTGAGGTCCAGAGAGCACTGTGGAAGAGGAGGCAGAAGTATGTAAGAACCAGAAGCTACAGTGGAATGGCTGTGAAATACCGTCCTCTATACCGAAACACAACCTCTTCAATCAGAACTCTCAACAACTATGGTTACCTGCGTTGGGCTGGCACAAAAATGGCCCTATCAACAATCAGTCATGTACAAGGGAAGGATTTATGGGACTCAACTCTTGTGCTGAGCTTTTGGCTACTGCAGATTCTGTTCTTGGGATGTCTTGTCTTCAGATGTGTTCCAACTGCTGAGTTTACCAAGCTCCAACAGACAGCCTCACACAGACGACACTGATTAAACTTAGTGAGTAACAAAATAGAAATAAATACAAGAAAGAGATTTGTACAGCACTCGGGAGGCAGAGGCAGGCGGATCTCTGTGAGTTCGAGGCCAGCCTGGTCTACAGAGCGAGAGCTAGGACAGGCACCAAAACTGCACAGAGAAAAAAACCTGTCTTACAAAACCAAAAAGAGAAAAAAGAAAGAAAGAGCTTTGTAGAGGCATGGAAGTAAAAGGGTTGCAGGGAGATAGGAGAGGGTGACAGGTGAGAGTAGTCAGGTATGCACTGAGTACATATGTGAAACGGTCAGTAACTTTAATTAAAGAAGATTGTAGCAGGACTGGCATGATACGGCTTCTAAAACCAAAGCCTTAAGATACTTTACAACTTTTGTTTTTGCCCTCTCCAAATAATCTCAATACCATATAAAGCCACTATCTAGTCTAGTGAATGAGCAGAGAATGGAAAGTGCCAAATTAACTAGTTGCAATCCTTGGACATGGAAGTGATGCCATCATGAATCTGTTAGCTCCAGTGGGGATATCCTAGTCAAGAGACTAGATAAAAGCTGTCTTCTCCTGAGTCCCAAAATGATCTATAAAATTCTGAGTAATACTGCAAGTGATTAGAATAATAACCTAGGATCCATCCCTTCATCAATTATATACTGAGTTCCCAATAGGTACTAAGTACCTATAATTATATACTTAGTACCCGATAGGTACTAAGCATTCTACTAGGCCCTGAGAAAACAAGAGCAAAACACAAGGATAGAGCTCCTAGAGTTTATATTCTCATAAGGGAAATCAGGATAGAACACTATTGATCTGTTTTAGTAAATAAGATGCTTTTTCCAATTTCCAATATTCTAAGAGTTAGTGTTTGCCAAGCAACTAAATCTGGTTTTAACTTTCTCCTTGAAATTGTCACTTAGATGCTTCATCACTGTTCCAGGAGCTATTTTTAGCTCAGCTTTTTCTTCAGACTGAGCAAGAAGAAAAACAAGGTCAGGGTGATATAAGACCACTAATAAATTTGGTGCACCTGAATCTTCACTAAGTAATGCCTCTGCTCACTTGGAACACGAACAGTTTCTCTCCTCTTCCCACATCCTCTCTTAAGAAAGGCAGTATGCTTACCCTGTCTTCTCTATCTGGGAACTCCTGCCCACTCAGGTCCCCTGCTCACCTGCATCTACAGACAACACATTAAGAGTACACCATATTCTAGTTTGGGGTTTCATCGCTTAACTGTCTCCACTAGATTATTAGTCCACCATGGAGGGAACTACTCTTCCAACATAACATAAAAATTTGCATATAATTTTAAGTGATCAACAAATGTTTTTTGACTAGAGGAACCTTAAAACCTTGACTACAGCATGGTTCTCTCATCAATAAAATGGAGCTGATAACCCAAGAAAATGGAATTACAACTTCCTAAGAAAGCATAAAGCACTATTCTATCATTATTGACCACACATAAGCACAAACAGCTTCCTGTTACTAGTCAAGTTACTCTCAGAGTATGACGATCTACTTGCTACACTTAAGGACATTTGGGTTAGCATATCAACTCCTAAATAAAGTTCCACACAGGTACATATAAGTACTGTTTCATTGATGCTTTTATTATATTTTCATCGATCACTTTGGCTGTCATTTGTCATAATCTAGCTATATTTTAATTCAAAAGGACAAAAGCAAACCTCCAGGGTTCTAGGTTACCAAAGAGCAAACACAATTTGTACAGTTTTTGTTTGTTTGTTTAAGTCCTAGGATTCTTTAGCTAAGCAAACTTACCAACTCAGTTTCCAGGACACTACAGTGGTTATTTGGAAACAGGACCATAAATGTACAGAGGGTGGAAGGGATATGCACACACATTATCAGAGTCTTAATTCAATCCCTGATGTACATGAAAGACTTAAACTCTACATTGTCCAATATGGTATCCATAAGACACATGTGGCTATCAAAATTTTCAATCAAAATTAGAAATTAAAAAAAAAATCACATTATCCATACTCCAAGTGCTCAGTGGTTCCTAACTACCAAACTGTACAACAAAGAGACACTAATTTCATCACCACTAAAAGTCCTATTGGCCAACATTGCCTTCAATGAATGGAACAATCTTCATATCAAATTATAGAGAGAATTCTAAAATGGCCTGCAATAAGGGAAACTGTGATATTTCATAAGAAATAAACAGTCTGGAAATACATCATTTTCATAAATTGATTGATTGCAGCTTCTATTAAAATTCATTGAAATGACTAATATCCCAATTAAAGACAATTCACTGTATTTCTTACTGTAACACCCTTTTTTCTTTCATCTCACTCACCTCAGCACTGCAGCTGGAACCCATGGCTTCCTGTCCCAGGCTGAATGTTCTACACAAGCCATGTATAGCCTCACAGCCCAGGCTGGCGGAAACATCCACAGGCCTACCTGGCACCAGACTGATCAAATCAGCTATCACCCAGACCCACATCCAGGGATTTGAGTTGCCCCATCCCAACACCTACCCCATCTATGACCTGCCAGAGTGCATGAAGAGACTGGTCTTGTGGAACCATAGCCCTGGGATTTCCATGACTCAAGGCAAGAACAGAATATCTGAGAAGAGTTTCGGTCCAGTATTGATGGTACACCAAAAGTCAGGGGTCTTGAACCAGACCAACAATGCATTGCAATGAACATTTGCAAGTAAGGCTGAGTAGACCAAAGGGCATATACTGTGTGACATCATGCAGCTCCCAATGCCACTAAGGCGAATGAAGAGGTGCTGGAGAGGCAGGAAAGACAGAGGAGCAAAGTAGATATTTTGTTTTGTTTTTAATTAATATTTTTAAATTTTTCATTTGGGGGGGAATGATATGGGAGTGAGGGACAGATATGGAGGGACTGGGAAATAAGCAGGATTGGGATGCATGCTGTGAAATTCCCAAAGAATCAATAATAAAAAAGATATATTACTCTATCACTAGGTTTTATTTTAAAAGCAAAAAACAGCTTCAAAATATTAGACTTCAAAATATAATCCTTCAAAAGAAGGATTCAAAGATGTTAGAGTTTCTATTGCAATGAAACACCATGACTAAAAACAAGTTGGAAAGCAAAGGGTTTATTCGGCTTACACTTCCATAATCTATCATTGAAGGAAGTCAGGAAAGGAATTCAAACAGGGCAGGAACTGATACAAAGCCAAGAAGGGGTGCTATTTACTGGCTTGCTCACCATGGTTTGCTCAGTCTGCTTTCTTTTCGAATCCAGGACTAACCGCCCAGGGATGGCACCACCCATAATGGGCTGGGCCTCCCCCATCAATCACTAATTAAGAAAATGCCCTACAGGTGGATCTTATGGAGGTATTTCTCTCAGTTGAGGTTCCTTCCTTTCAGATGACTCTAGCTTGTGTCAAGTTGGCATAAAAATAGCCAGAACAAAAGATAATTTATGGAAATCCCACAAATTCAACAGAAGCCTTAAAGAATTTCAAAGGACAGAAGTAATTTACTTAACTAAAAAAAAAAAAAGTATTTTTGAACTGAGCCTTTTGGGAGGACAAAATGAGTGTTTACTTCTAAAAACTAGCTAAAATCCAAAAGAAGCTTTATCTGAATAGAAGTCATCATCAGTATAAATTCTAAAACTCTCCCATGCTCATCAGCCTCTCTAGAGTGTATTATTACAGTTCACCCAATCTTAAAAAACAAAACTCATCGTTTAAAATAAAAATACAAGTAAAGAACTTTTTATAACTGAAATCATATTTAGTGAGTTCTCCCTCCCTTCTAGAAGGGCAAAGAAATTGGTATACAATGTGCACACCACCAGACTGTAGAATTCAGCACCCTGAGACACCCGCAGTCACCATTCACAGCAGTGAAGCCAAGTGTCACCAAGAGACCATGCAGCAATCACATCATAGCACAAGACAGTCCTTTCTCTTCAGAACAGGGAATGGTAACCAAATGCCCATATTCTGAGTGCTTTGAAAAAACACAGATGTGCAGCAAAACGCAAAATGTTTCTCATTAATATACACTGGATAACAGTAGAAGTTTTTTTGGTTGCTAAAGTCACCATCTGAGTTCACTGTAGAAGTGGGGAAAACCTACTTTCTCCCTAACTGTTAAGAGTTGACTAATGTCTCGCCGAGTGGTGGTGATGCATGCCTTTAATCCCAGCAACTGGGAGACACAGCCAGGAAGATCTCTGTGAGTTTGAGGCCAGCCTGGGCTACAGAGTGAGTTCCAGGAAAGGCACAAAGCTACACAGAGAAGCCCTGTCTTGAAAATCAAAACAAACAAACAAACAAAAAGTTGACTAACGTCTCATAAACTGTGTCATAACACTGGACAAAAGGCCACAACACACCGTGTAAAAGGCATCAAATCAAAGCACTGCTTCTCAGTCCCTCTCTGGGAGTTAACAAACCAACAGAAGATGACCTACCATCATAATCTGGGGGACAGGAAACAGTCACCTACTTGGCTGGTTTGTGAACTCATTAAGCCCTTTCCTTCCCACTTATTACCTGAACTGTTTCATTGCCCTGTGTTTTCTCCACTGGAGGGCACAGTGAGCTAAAAGAAAACTTGGCAAAGCTAATCTGTTCTGTTCTGTCATCCCAGAAAGAAGCATGGGTAAAGGGGTTAGAGCTGCAGGTGGAAAAGTCTTGGTGATATTTAAGTATTTCACTTCTGCTCTTGAAAACCACTGCAAAAGGTGATCTTTAACTAGCTAGACCAATTATGTTCCAAGCACCATTATCTATAAAGTATAAATAAAAGATAAAGGGAAAGATAAACACTGTGGTAGAAATGACCCACTTTAGGCAGAGAGAACACCAAGTCTGCAGTAGCAATTCTGTTAAGTACACCAGCTGCAGCTGTGCCAGGAAGACATGGCTGAGACATGAAGATATCAGTCGAGTGCTCAGCAAAAATAAGGTTTACTTTTATTTTTTGTATAATCATTTTAGAGTTACATCAGCAGTTTGCTGCTCAGCAATTCAGAGCTCTCTTTTCTTTATAAACCAAATCAATTCTAAATGTACAGTTTAAAATATTTTCCACGTACTTAGGAGATCAGCAGATAAACATATAAACACTATACTCATATGTACTCAATAAATGCGCAGTTTTCAAAGAAGCTTAAACAACAATAGACCCTTTTATTGTTTTTAAAAACTGCTTTAGAGGGTGGGCTTGGTGGGGCCTGCATGTGAGGCAAAGGTTGAGAAATCTCTGTGAGTACAAGGCAAGCCTGGTCTACTTAGCAAATTCCAGACAAACTAAGGCTACATAGTAACACTGTCTCAAAAATAAAATAAAGTTGCTTTAGAATAAAACTGCTTCTAGACTTCTACTTCACCACAAAATTTTCCAAACTTTTCTTTATGGAACAGGTAATGTGATAAGATACTGCACTTTATTAGTCCAGTGAACAAAATGTTACAACTTGTGCTATAAACTCAGGGTGTCATCTCTCTCCCCAAGTTCATATATTGAAGCCTAAATTTGCAATGTGATGGCATCTGTGGATGAGACTTGAGATTATCAGGGAGGAGCCCCTGTCTGGGCCTGGGGTCCTTACAGGAGAACAGACAGCCATCTGCACACCAGGAAGTGTGCCCTCCCCTGACATCATCTGCTTTGACCTTGGGTGTCCAAATCTCCAGAGCCGTGGAGTTAAATGTCTGTTGTTCAAACCAACCAGGCCGAAGTGTTCTGTTAATTCAGCCCAACTTGAAGAAGATAATTTAGCTTTTTGTTATACTTAGTCCAAATTAATTTTTGTGAAGAAGCAAGTGAAACAACGTAATTTCAGTGGGACTCAGTGTTCAAAAGGATCAGAGTACCATGTATATGTATGTGATGGTTCTCAATTTAGATACATTATTTTAAAATGATTTATCAAAGAAACACAGAAGTCTCAGCTGGGGTTATCCATGTACCTCAACAGCAGCCAGGTTCAGCCTGTGAAGTTCTAGAATTCCATTTGCCTGATAAGAGCTGACCACAATTCCCCCACCCCACCCCAACCAAACAACACACAACACACAACAAACAACACACACACACACACACACACACACACACACACACACACACACACACTTATTTAATACATGGCTACCTATTGAGAGTACTCCAGGCAAAGGAATAAGCAAATACAAAAGTTATTTTGTGATACAAATTCGCTAGAAACAATGAGGCCCACATGGTTGGAAAGGAATGAAGAAATTTCATTCAGATCTGTTTAGTTGTCACCTGAATGGGAAAGCCTGCGTGAGCCTATGTAAAATGGTAGGGATAAACTCTCTCCCCACCTTCCCTCATTATTCTCTCTCTCTCTCTACTTTGATGATCTCATCAGGCTTGCCAAATGTTTGCTTATTGTCTGTCTTCCCCTATTAATATGCAAGCTGTATGAAAACAAACACTTTGTCCATTTTGTTCAATGCTATACTCACAGCACACTGCAAAACATGGCACACCAAAAGCAATCAAATACTAGTATATATTATGACTTCCCATATAGTGCTTTTATGGGATTCCTGAGTGTGCAAATGAGCACATCTCTGATTCTTGTGGAGTCTCTTGTTATTTTTCCTTCTGTTTGTTTCTGTTGTCCAACAGTGATGTGATAGTTTTGTTTTAACTTCTATTTTATTTTTGTTTTATTTTATTATTATCCCTTAGAAGCCTGTTCTTTTGAAAGATAAAAAGGGAGTGAATCTGGAAGAGAGGGGAGGTGAGAAGTAGCTGGGAGGAGTAGAGGGAGAGGAAGTTGTAATCAGAACATAATGTGAGAAAAGAATCTAATTCAAAAGAAAGAAAGGAAGAAGGGGGAAGAGAGAGAGACAGAGAGAATAAAATAAAATGTAACAAAAGCTTAGGACTCCCAGAAGAGATGGTGGCCAAAAGTGACATCCATGTCCACTGAAGGAGAGAAGAATGAGAATAAGAAAACTAGGTTTATTCCACAGGCAAACAGGAAAAGCTTCAGAGTCACAAAGCAGGCGAAAGGGCACCTGAAAGGTGCAAAGAGACAGCAATGCACCTAGGCCAGCTTTGGTGGAGCTCCAAAGCAGTTTCCATTCCCCTTGCTGAGTGGTACTGGAAATCAAGTCCTCAAAAACAGGCTGCGCCAGAGATGGAGAGATGGCCCAGGGGCTCCGAGAGCTAGCTGCTCTTCTAGAGGAGCTGAGTTCAGTTCCCAGAACTCACAGGAAGGCTCACAACCTCTATACCTGCAATCCCAGGGATCTGATGTCTCTTCTGGCCTCCTTAGACACCATGACAAATGTGGTGCACAGGCAAAACATCCATATACATAAAAATAAAATAATTTTCAAGAGGAATAAGCTGCTCAAATAAAATCAGAAGACACAGTCAAGGCTACAGATTCATAAACCACAACACAAAAGCCCAAGAAAAATGAAAATGAAAGGCTATGTGACTCCTTCAAAGCATATTCTGAACTGTTATTGAAATCAAAGATCCTAAAATAGGTAAAATGCCAGATGTACATCTCAAAAGTGAGCTGATAAAAATGATCAGCACCCTAAAGGAGAATACAAACAAGATGCTGGAAGATGCCTCGGCAGCTAAGCATGCGCACTGCTCTTCAAGACCATTTCAGTTCCCAGAACACACAAGTGACTCACAACCACCTGTAACTCTAGCTTCAGGGTATCCAACACCCTCTTACGGCCTCTGGGGACACTGGACAGATATACACACATAAACCCACATTCAGACACACTCATATATATAATTTATAAATCTTTATTTTAAAGAGGATACAAACAAGGATAGGAATCCAATCTAGTACCTGGAAAGTCAGCAAATGCATGGAAAAAAAAAACAAACAGGAAGACAGATGAAAGCATTAGCAACATGAGCAAAAAACTCAGCAAAGAAATTGAAATTAAAAAAAAAAAGAACTACATACAATAGAATTAAGAACTCAATGAATCAAACAAAAATAAACCCACAATGGAAAGCACCACCAACTGATATGGTTGATGCAAGCAAAGAAGGGATATCAGGCAAAGAGAACAAGATCACTAATGCACCACATTCAAACATCACTAAGGAAAAAAGAAACGAGCATGGCCACAATCCAGGCTGGTTCCATTTCCTAGCTATTACAACACAGTGTCAGAAGTGCGTTGAAAGACCTCTGTGGTAAACTGACTTCCTGGTGGGTTATGTGATAGTTCTGTCTTTAGTTTTTCTGAGAGACTTCTGTACTGACTTCTATAGTGAATGCATGCATTGCCCTCCTACCAGCAGTAAGAACTCTTTTCTCTACAAATCCTCACCAGCATTTCTTATTTGCTTGTTTGCTTTCATTTCCCTCAGCCTTTAGGCTACTTAAATTTTTTTTCTTTTTGGTTTTTTAAAAAAAGGTTTTCTCTGTGTAGCTTTGCCTGTCCTGGATCTCATTTGGTAGACCAGGCTGACCTCAAACTCATAAAGATTCACCTGCCTCTGCCTCCTGAGTGCTAGGATTAAAGACATATACCACCACCATCATCCAGCTTATTTCTATTTCTTCTTTTTTTTTTTAATTTATTTGTTCTACCTGCATGTTTGCCTGCAGGCCAGAAGAGAGCACCAGATCTCATTACAGATGGTTGTGAGCCACAATGTGGTTGCTGGGAATTGAACTCAGGACCTCTGAAAGAGCAGTCAGTGCTCTTAAACTCTGAGCCATCTCTCCAGCCCTGTATTTATTATTGATGGTAGCCATTCTTGATGCGATAGGATGGATCTCACAGCAGTTTCAATCTGCATTTCCTTGGTGGCTATGAATGGTGAACAATTTCAAGTATTTGTTGGCCATCTTTATTTCTTTTTGAGAATTGTTTATTCAATCCATTAGCACACTTATCAATTGGATTTTCTGTGTATGAATTTTGCAGTTGCTTATATATTCTAGATATTAACATCTTGCCTGATGCAGTCAGCAAAATTTCCCCCTATTCTGTAGACTGTCTCCTCACTTTGATAGTCTTTCTTATTTTATTTATTGATTTTGAGTCTCACCATATAATTCTGGCTAGCCTGGAACTCACTTATATAGGCTGGCCTCAAGCTCACAGAGATCCATCTGCCTCTGCCTCCTGAATGCTGGGATAAAGTAAGGTGGTTGTTTCTTTGACTGTGCAGAAGCTTTTTAATTTCCCGACTCTTCTTTGTCAATTCTAGGGATTATTTCCTGTGGTATTTGAGCACTTTTTTTTTCAAGTGCTTCCCAATTTTTAATTGCCTTACCTAGCAATTTCTTTAGCAGTTTCCAAGTTTCTAGTCTTATGAAAGTTTTTGATTCATTTTGAGTTGATTTTTGAAGATATGGATCTTGTTTCATTCTTGTACACATGAAAACCCAGTTTTTCCAGGACTATTTTCTCCAATGTATGTTGTTTATACCTTTATAAAAGGTATAAACAAGTATAAATTGTATACTTTATACGAGTAATTTCCCAGAGTTTGTGTCTGGCATGAGGATCAGAGCTTCTGCTTTCTGCCTCCCACCTCTGAAAGAATCA
Source organism: Peromyscus leucopus (assembly GCF_004664715.2). Taxonomy (NCBI): domain Eukaryota; kingdom Metazoa; phylum Chordata; class Mammalia; order Rodentia; family Cricetidae; genus Peromyscus; species Peromyscus leucopus. Next base: position 69,972,561 of record NC_051066.1, read on the forward strand.
GAGGAAGAGCCTATTGAGCCTATTGTGGGGACCTCGGGGAGGTATAAAAAGCAAGGTGGCAAAACAAAAAACAAAAACAAAAAAACCAAGGTAGCTAAAGCTGCGCAGCTTTATTTCTAGGTTCTCTAGTCTATACTGTTGATTCTTCACGCCCATTTCCTTGCTTTTGTTTGTTTGTTTGGTTGGTTGGTTGGTTTTTATCTTTTGTTTGTTTTATTTTGTATTTTTACCAGTATGAAGTTTTTGTTAATATGGCTCAAAAGCGTAACTTGAGATCAAGTATTGTGGTTTCTTCAGCAAAGGTCTTTCTACTAAGAAAGGTTTTTGGTCAGATTTTTTTTTTCTTTTTGTTTTTTGAAACAGGGTTTCTCTGTGTAGTTCTGGTGCCTGTCCTGGATCTCACTCTGTAGACCAGGCTGGCCTCGAACTCACAGAGATCCGCCTGGCTCTGCCAGTGCTGGGATTAAAAGCGTGCTCCCAGCACCTTCCTCCCTTTCTTATTATTTCTTTTTTTTCAAGACAGGGTTTCTCCATGTAGGCCTGGTTGTCCTGGAACTCATCTGTAGACTAGGCTGGCCTTGAACTAAAAGATCCATACGATACCGGCTTGTTTTTCTAATTCTATGAAGTATGCATTGGGATTCTGGTGGGGATTACATTAAAACTGTAGATTACTTTTGATAATACAGCCATTTCATAATTAAAATTCTATCAAAACATAAGAGAGCTTTCATCTCTTAGTGATTTCAATTTCTTTCTTTGGTGTCTTTATAAAGGTCTTTCATCTCTTTGGTTAGATTTATTCCTAGGAATTTTATTTATTCACCTTTTAAGCATAATTTTTTATTGATTCTTTGAGAATTTCATATCATTTACCCCAATTCCATTCATTTCCCAGTTCCTCTGCATCTACCTACCCTTCATCCTTATAGTGCCCCCCTCAAGGAAAACTTAAAAAGAAATAAAAATAAAATACAAATAAGAATATTAATTTAAACAAAACAAACAAAAAAGCAAGCAAACAAAAACACTTCGCTCCTCCATCTTTCCCGCCTCTCCATCACCTCTTCATTCATCTTAGTGGTGCTGGTAGCTACAGTGTATCATGCAGTAGACTCTTTTGTCCAAACAGCTTCACTTGCAAATGTTATCTGTGTAGTGTGGCTGGTCAGGTTCAAGGCCTCTGGCTTCTGGTATATACTGGAGTCTCAGCAAATCTCCCAGATGTCCTGCTGTTGCCCTGTCATGGAGACCCTGCAGCTATGGTTCCCCAGGGCCATCCAGGGCCATCCAGCAGGTCAGTGATGGAGTAGATGTTGGGAGTGTCAACTCAAAGCCCTGGATGTTTGTCTGGGTGGTAGCTGAGTTGGTCAGTCCCGGATTCCGGGACCACCCCCCTCAGGTGAGGGGTAGAGCCAGCTTTCCCAAGTGCAGGGGGCCAGCTCTCCCGTGAGGGGCCAGTGAGGAGCGGCAACAGCTCAGCATGGCCCTTGTATTTCAACACATGGTTCAACACATAGTTCACATAGGCACCTGTGGTAACATGGGCAATGGACATCAATACAGATGCCAGCTGAGTCAGGACCATAGACCCAGACATGGCCAGCAGGAGCAGCTTGGATGTGGCTGTCACCATGGCCCTGGGTGGCAGCATAGTCCTCTTAGATTAGAATGGGCCCAACAGTAGCGTGGTCCCCAGACTCCAACACTGCTCCAGGTGGTCACCCAGAACCTGGGCAGCTGCCCAGGCCTTCAATGGTGACAGGAACCACAGACAATCACAGACCCTGGCTGCTGTAGGGCCACAGACCCAGGCATGCCCCCCACCCCCATGGGTGGCAGTGCAGGCCGCCCCATCTTTATGGCCCTGGCAGCTGTCTGATCCTCAGGCACCAGCATGGCCTCATGTGTTAGCTTAGGCCCTGGGCATCTGCACAGCCTGTGGTGGTAACAGGAGTCACAGACATCAATGGAGACCCTGGCCACAGTAAGGCCATGGACCCAGACATGGCCTTTGGGAGCAGCTTGGGCAGGGACAACATCCTGGTCCTGGGTGGCAGCACAGGCCACCTATATCCACAGGGCCCTGGCAGTGGCACATCCCTCAGACCCCAACATGGCAGCCCAGAACCTGGGTTTCCTTGTGACCTTTGGTGAAACAATGGACCATGGGCACCAACACAGACCCTGGCTGACATAGAGGCCATGTTGGGGTCTAAAGGACATGCAACCACTGGGTCCATGGCGATCTGAATGGCCACAGGGGGCAGACCAGAACCCAAGCATCCTTGTGGCCTTTTGGTGGCAACATGGGCCATGGACATCAACACAGAATCTGGCTGCAGTAAGGCCACAGACCCAGACATGGCTCTCAGCTCCAACTGGAGCCCAGATGCCTCCCTGGCCCCAGGTGGCTGTGCAGGCCACTCAGATGGGCGGAGGGGCAGGGAGACCCTGTGGTAGCATGACTAACATGGAACATATGGTGGCCCAGACCCTGTGTGTCCTCACAGCCTTCGGTGATAACAGGAGTCACAGACATCAACAAAGACGGCCTTGGCAGCAGCCCAGGCCTGGAGGTCAACGTGGCCCCCAGTGGTAAAAGCCTACTCCTTACCACCTTTGCCTCTTCAGATCTGCCTCTCTCCACAGGACATGAGCCACTCTACCTCTCTCTCTCCCATTCACCACCATATATTGGCTCACCGTAATAGCACCCTACCACCCAGTGCCACAAGAGGCCAGGCTGGCCTGTGGCATCTCCTCCTTGCCCAGGGCAAGTGACCCTGGGCAGCAGGCATGTGAGTGTCCTTCATGGGATTTTTATTTTTGAAGTTACTATGAGATTTCCCCGATTTCATTCTTGGAAAGTTTGTTTTTGCTATATACAAAAGCTACTATTTATTTACTTGAGTTAGGGTGCCATACAGCCCAGACTGGATTAAGATTTGCTGTGTATATTAGGGTGACCTTTTCGGTTTTGCTTTTGTTTTTGGTTTGCTTGGGTTTTTTTGCCAGTCCTATGCAGTTTTTGTTATTATAGCTTGGTAGTATAATTTGAGATCAAGTATTGTGATTTCTCCAGCGCTGGTTTTTCTACTGAAGATAACTTTGGCTGGCGTCTTTTTTCCTCCTCCACCTCCAAGAGCTGGGATTGCAGGCATGGCCCACCATGCCTGGTTCAGAAAAGTTACTGATTTTTGTATCTACCTAAGCAGGACTTTGATCAACTATGAAATTACATTCAAAACAAGAGCAGTTCTTCCCTTTCTCCTCAGTCTATAGCTTAGGAGTTATCCAGTGACATGCAACAGAAGTCCTTTTCAGAACAGTGGAATTCATCATCTCAAAGTCAGGGACAGTGTAAGGCTCCATCAGCATGGGAGGTCAGCAGCTTGGTGCCAGGCTCATAGGACCCAGTGCCTTCCATCTTTCTACTCTACACCCAGTCTTGAGTCTCTCCCAGTACGCTTCCTCTGGTAGCATGGATGCCTGCTAACATCACATTCTCACATAACTACACTTTCTTCTGACTCTTGTAGGCTCAGGAAAGCATCTTAGAAGCCCTTCTTCCAGCAAACTTCTACTCCCTTCTCACTGCTACAAATGTCCATCCCTAAACAACACACAAGGCAAAGATAACAAAACAAGCACCGAAATAACTGAAACTTAATCCCTGCAGCAGAGGAAAGGCCCAACCGCCTCTGGGGTATTCACTTCCTATACAAATTTGAAAGTCTATCAATAAACAAACAACTCTATGTGCTACAACTTACCTAAGAGTTGTAGCTACCCTGTAGAGGACTAGTAGAAATCATTTCCCATATCATAAATCAGCATTAAATTATAAAGAGGAAAAGGTTAGCTCATACACTTAACACAAACATGTGAGTCTACTATTTGGTAAATGTCCACCTGTATTTACAGAAAATATTAATATTACCAACAATTAATTACAAGTAGTTAGTATTAGTAATTTACTAACCAACATGATTATGATAAAAACTCCACCAACACAAGACTGTAGCACTCATCATCAAGTTGTGCTTCATTCTATTGTATTTCTTTTATTATCTACAGGAATGACTCCCCCATCCTCACGCATTGCTTTGTTTAAAGAAAATGGAACCAAATGCAAATATTGTGATGGTTATTACAGCTAAGTTGATGGTGTCCTGCCCATATCCCCCCTCTGACCATCCCAGTGGGAAGCACAGTCTGTTGGCATTTCTCCACCCATGAACTTCCTCTCGTGGCTGAAACTACCAACACCCAAGTGCACTGAAGAATAAGTCTACTAAATGGATGTTCCTCCCTACTGAAGCTTCAACTGGTGACTAGTGGCCTCTAGTGTATAAATACCAGAACTTCCAGCCCCCGCCTTGGCTGACTGACCCGAGCATTGGTCTGCATTGGTACCAACACTGCAGTGCATTAAGCTTCAGCTAGCCATCTAACAATGCCCTCTAAATTGGCTAGATCCCCTTCTCTTATACCCTACTGGTGTTCCTAGCATTATCATCCAAATCCAAATCAACTCGTTGTCTCAAAAACTGTTTCTAGGAGAATACAAAATACAAAAAGTAAAAAATATTTCCATTCACAGTAATATTAACAAATAGTGTGTATTAAAAAAGAATTAATTCAAAATCTCTAACAAAATAATATATTGTCAAACAGATATTTCTAAAGACTTGATAATGTTCATATATAATCCTAACCTTATGATTTTTAAAAGATTCAAAACAAATGTTGAAAAATATTCATTTCAAATCTGTTACTTTGTTCCTCCTTTGTAATACTGGGACTTGAATCCAGGATCTCATATACATTGGATAAGTAGTCTACCACTGAATTAAAACTCCAGTCCAAAGAGTTTACTTTTGCTATAAATAGGTACTGTTGTATCATAATAGCATAATTCTAATAATCTAATTTTGAAATACGAATAAAAATCTTTAAAAAAAATTCTAAATTTCTTTTAGCCTAAGCTGGGAACAGTAGGGTACTGAAACAGAAATGACGTGAACTCCTGTCTCTTAACTAATGCCTATAATAAAATAATGGGAGTTAGTCAAGCTACAAAAATCTTCTAATTATATGGCAGTTGAAATGTCACTGCACTAGTAATAATCTCACTATATCCTTAATTCATTTCCATACTTTTTATACCTACTAAGATCAAAGCTTAAGGTACGTCTTTAACACTATGATTACACTAACTGAACTTTTAATTCAGAAATAGAGCTTACGTTAACAAAACTGCAGAGGGAATCTATTTTAGTTATCCTCTAAAATTGACATATATTAGATAATCACATCAAAAAGAGAATCAGGTGTTGATCATGACAAAGCTGCAGCAGAACCCAAAATAAACCTAGCAGCAATGTGAAGCTCACACAGTTTGATTGAATCATGGGACAATTCTATTTCTGGGTATCTAATTGAAAATGGAAGTGGGGAAAAGGCCCAAGGTCCAGAGGCTGCACAATGCTTTACACTTCTACAGTGCCTCCAAAGAGTCAAAACATCTCTGAAGATGGACAAGGTGAGAGTTTTTAGACAAACCCAACAAATTGGCGGTGGGGGCCAGGGGGAGGGAAAGACACTGAACAGGACAGGGCCAGGGACTGACATAGACAGATGATCAAAATTTCCACAGCTGATAAAACTGAAATATTAATTAAGCTCTTGTATTTCCCACTATACTTCCTGTCCAAAACTGATTTACCAACCTACAGTACAAAGTGCTTTGGGAGATACACGAATCAAAAATAATGTTCTCCAAAAAACAAATAATAGTCTCCCTTTCCTAAAATATTATATGCTGAGTTTCCAAATTCTTCTAGACTATAAACTACAGCATAGAATTTTAGACACCTGTAGCATGAATCTTAAAAGGTCTTATTAATTAAAAACAAACCCAGAGCCTGGTATTGGGGAGAATGCTAGAAGATCAGAGAAGCAGAACAAACCACAGCCACCTCACCTTGCCAATTCCTCAGCTGATCCTGTTTCCTCAGACTGGAAGTCTCAGAGTCCTCATCCAGAATCAATCTCAGCTGAACTGCTGCTCAAAAGCCTAAAAGCTTAACCAGACTCTAGAGTTCCTAGTTTTCATGCCTTATATACCTTTCTGCTTTCTGCCCTCACTTCCTGGGATTAAAGGCGTGAGTCGCCATGCCTGGCTGTTTCCAGTGTGGCTTTGAACTCAGAGATCCAGATGGATCTCTGCCTCCAGAATGCTAGGATTAAATGTGTGAGTGCCACCATTTTCTGGCCTCTGTATCTAGTGGCTGTTCTGTTCTCTGACCCCAGATAAGTTTATTAGGGTGCACAATATTTTGGGAACACAATATTACCACAGACATCAATTGTTAAACCAAATAATTTAAGCACAGAACTTCTAACACTGGGCTTAGTCTGGTGTTTACTTGTGGTAAGACTGCATGGACATCACGCAGAACTTGACAGAATAGTGCTTATTACAACATTTCAGTTTCCTGAACTTTGCTGTCTCCCTTACTCCCATGATCACACATTTATAAGAAAGGAAGGAAGGAAGGAAGGAGGGAGGAGGGAGGGAGGGAGGGAGGGAGGGAGGGAGAGAGAGATAAAGAAAGAAAGAAAGAAAAGAAAGAAAGAAAGAAAGAAAGAAAGAAAGAAAGAAAGAAAGAAAGAAAGAAAGAAAGAAAGAAAGAAAGAAAGAGAAAGAAAGAAGCCCATGGTCTTTGCTTCCTTTCTCTCCACTTGACTTCAGTCTCCATCCTCTTCCTTTAGTCCATACACCAACTCCTACTGCCAAGTCTATTACCAACCATCCCCTGGGTTCCACTCTTAGCCCCATAAAAACTTAAAAAAATAAAGTCTACAGGAAAAAAAATTAAAAACCACCAACTGCTACCCTATTCAATCTACTGCTTTTGCTGTCTGTTGTTATTTGTTATTGTCTTATACCGGGGCTCATGCAGCCCAGGCTGGACTCAAATTCACTATGCAGGCAAGGATGACCTTAAACCTCTAATCCTGCTTCTACCTTCCATATTGACTCTTTAAAGAATCATCCTTAAGGGCTAGAGGTGGCTCAGCAGTTTAGCATATGCTGTTCTTGCAGAGGACCCAGGTTTGGTTACCAGCACCCACAAGGTGGCTTCCATTAACTCCAGTTCCAGGGGATTTGGTACCTTCTTATGTCCAAGGGCACCAGGAATGTACATGGTACATATACATGATATACATACACATATGCAAGCCAAACACTTATGCACCTAAATCTAAAAAATAATTTTTTTTAAGAATCATGATAATCTTCGGAGACAGTTCATTCAGTTGGTAAAGCGAGTACCTTTAAAGCATAAGGACCTGAATTTAATCAACAAAACCCACACTATAAAACCTCAGTCATGGTGGTCCACATTGTAATCCCAGTGCTGGGGAGGTAGAGACAGGGACATCGTGGGCTCCCTAGCCAGCCACATACACTACTCTACTTGGTGAGCCCTAGGCCAATGAGAGACCGTGTCTCAAAAAAAAAAAAAACATGGTCACACACTTGCACACACAAAAGAATCAGCCCTCAGAAGGCTGAAACAGATGACAAATTCAAGGCCAGCTTGGGAAACAATAAAAATGTCTCAAAAAATAAAATAAAGAAAAAAGAAATTTTCACCAAGAAGTAACTCATATTAATTTAACTTCACAATACAATAATCTCTTAAAAGATCTGTATTTTTTAATTATATGTTTGATGGAGGGATATGCAAATGAGTAAAATGCCCACAGAGTCTAGAAGAGTTGGATCCCCTTAGAGTTGCAATGCTGTGGATATTGCTCTATATAAATAAAACACTGATGGCCAGTGACCAGGCAGGAAGTAGGTTACCAGGCAGGAAGTAGGTGGGACAAGGAGAGAGGAGAATTCTGGGAAGCGGAAGGCTGAGGAGGGAGACACTGCAGCCACCGCCAGGGCAAGCAGCATGTAAAGACTCTGGTAAGCCACCAGCCATGTGGCAAGGTATAGATTTATAAAAATGGGTTAATTTAAGATAAAAGAACAGTTAGCAAGAAGCCTGCCACGGCCATACAGTTTATAAGTGATATAAGCGTCTGAGTGATTATTTTATAAGTGGATTGTGAGACTGCGGGGCTTGGGGAACCTGGAGAGAAGCCCTCCAGCAACATTGCAATTGTTAAGTAACTATGATCTACTATTCCATGTGGGTGCTGGGAACCAAACGCAGGTTCTCTGGAAGAGCAGAAAGTACTCTTAACCACCGAGCTAGCTCTCCAACTCCCACAATAAAGGTGATTTTTAAAAGCAGCCTACCTATAAGAAAAGAAAGCATACCTAAAACTTTCTTTTCTCTAAATATAATAAAAATAAGCTAAGATTATTAAGTCACTAAAAGCAATCACAAACAGAAAAAAACAACAAGCACTGTTTTTTCAGCTCTTTACAGTTAAATTTTCAAAACCTTCAGCTGTGTTTCTATGGGCCTATCTAAAACAGCAAAATCTAAAACTTCCATTGTATTTGCCCAAAATCAGTCTTACTGACTCCCTTTTCTCCTCACTCCTAGCTTCCAACTAGGTACAACTGGGACACACTGGATGTGCTCTAAGCACATAGCAACACAGTGAGAATCAAGAATCAAGTGTTTTCCTTTGTTTTTAATCTATTTCAAACACACAAATACAGATTTGATCAGTAAATGAAACTCTACTTAACTGTCAAAGTTATGGGCACATATTAAATACAGAAAACACTGGAAGTTTTAACACTATTATAAATAAAGCCCTGGTCTCAAGAACGGATACTTGGCTTAAAAGTCTGCTTGGATTGAGGAGGCTGACCACAATAGTGTTTCCTAAAATAGTGCATCTTAAGAATTCTGTGTGTGTGTGTGTGTGTGTGTGTGTGTGTTTTCTCTGTTTTTGTTTGTTTTTCGAGACAGGATTTCTCTGTGTGATAGCCCTGGCTGTCCTGGAACTCACTCTACAGACAAGGGTGACCTCGAACTCAGAGGCCGGCCTGCCTCTGTCTCCCAAATGCTGGGATTAAAGGCGTGTGCCACCACTGCCTGGATATATATTCTACAGGCTATATATGTCTGTATCTCTGTGTGTGTTGAGTGTATGACTATGACTATGTGTGGATGCTTACTCCTGTGCACATGCAGAGGCCAGAAGAGGGCACTGGGTATCTTCCTCTATTACTCGCTTCCTATTCCTTCTGAGGCAGGTTCTCTCCTGTTTTCTCAGCAACGTTGAAAGCCTCATAACTCCAGTGAAAATCTTGTCTCCACTGATCTCACCCCCTGAGAGTTGGGGTTGCAGGTACTTGTTACAAAGGTGCTGGGATTTGAACTCTGATCCTCATCATTACAGAACAAGTGCTCTTAGCTGCTAACCCATCTCTCTATCTCTAGTCCCTTAAGAATCTTTATCGGTGGACAAGATGGCTAAGCAGGTAAATGCATCTGCTGCCAAGCCTGACAAGCCAGGGCTCCCATAGTGGAAGAAGAGAACTGGCTCCTTCAGTCCCCTGATTTCTACAGGCACACTGCGTTATGTGTGCACCCTGGCCCCCAAATAAAGAAATGTAAGGATTTTTTTAACAAGGAACTTTTATTGATTAAAAAGAATTTTTCAGGATAAGTGTCATGACACATTTGTAATCCCAGAGTTCCAACAGGAGGCTGAGACATGAATTCAAGGTCAGCCTGGGTCACCTACAGGAGAAAAAGTCGAGAAGAGGAAAACTATACACACACACTTCACATTCTTTTCTTAAAGCTTTGGACTCAGTAGGTCTGTAGAAGTCCTAGAATCTATTTTGACCAAGCACACCTGATTCTTATAAGTCCTCCAAGTTTAGATATAGCAATGACATAAACAGACCTTTCACATTTAAGCAACATTTGAGGAATGCTTCAACTCATGAGCTCTTGTGCATGTATTCCAGGTTGCCTTAAAATCACCCTTACTCAGAAACTTGGAGAGTAAATCGGAAAGAACATGGAATTTAAAGTTAAAAAAAAAAAAACAAGATTCAATTTTTTCTGACATTTGCAAGCTATATGACCTTTACACTCAAGGCTGTATCACCCCCTGGTACTTGTATATTATGTGGAAATAGCAAACCAACACTAACCTGCCTCACAGGGTTGTCATGGAATCGTCTAAGAATACTCAAAAAGGACTGCAAATAAAGATGTCATTGTTACAATAACATCTCATGAAGTCAGTGTCCTTTAATTCAGAATTCGAGAATGCTATTGTCCAGCCTGATGTGGAGCTGCTGTTTTTCTTTCTGTCTCTCCACATTATCTACAGGCATCATCGCCTCCTTTCACATGACAAGCAACGATAGGGACTGGGACACAGATAAGCAGTAGCTCCTGTCCCACACCAAAATTCTAGGACTGAATGTGCAGGATTAGGGAGCTTGTTTATTGCAATAGCACTGTTTATGTGACAGGACTGGAGTCTCAGCTGTCATTAGAGCTTGGCTGGCAGTATTTCTACTGGAAGCTAGCTTAGCTGTGAGCAGTTAATGCCAGTCATTAGAGAAAAACAATCTAGAGAATGAGTTTTCTACATGCTATAAATGCTAAGGGAACTTTAAAACCGATTATTTAAATTTCTAAAAATTTCTAAAAGAAACTGTCCCCTTTCCTGGCTGCTTTGAGGAGCATACACTAAAACTATGCAATATTTCTTTGGCAATCCATTGTCATCAGGATCCACCAAAACTTAACTTGCAACACTACACAAAATGAACACCCTCCCCATTTTTAATGTGTCGGGAGGGTCTGCCAAGTGAATGACACAATGGTGCCTCCAGGGCTAGCAGTACCTCTGCTTTCTTTACAACTTCAGGCTCTTTCACAAAGAGGGCCATCTTCTTCCTCACACAACTTCTTTCTCATTGTTACAGACTGGCTATCCAAAAAGTACAGGACCAGAAGTGTTTCAAGGTTTGTTGGAGTGTTTTAATCTTTGGAACATCCACATACACTTTGAGCGGAGCACTAAATCACAAATCTAAAACCCTAAACTCCCAAATCTGAAACTTTGGGGGCAGCACATGCTCAAGGGCATTAAAATTGGGGAATAATTCAGATTGGGGATGCTTACCAGGTACCACAAATTGCTGTGCAATAATCCTTCTCTATACTGTGTGAATATATGTTGTTGTGATTGGTTTAATAAAGAAGCTGACTGGCCAATAGCTGGACAGGGTAAGGTTAAGCAGGAGACCTAGACTAAGGACACTGGGAGGAAGAAGGGTGAAAAGTTAGAGGAGTCACCAGACAGGTGGAAACAGGGGGTGCAATATGAAAGAGAGGTAATGCCATATGGCAGAATGTAGATTAATAGAAATGAGTTAATTTAAATTGTAAGAGCTAGTTAGTAATAAGCCTGACCTATGCTACTGGCCAAGCACTTATAACTAAGTCTCCATGTTGGTTATTTGGGAACTGGCAGGCAGAAAAGAAAAGTCTGCCTACAATAAATCATCTCTGCTTTTATTCTCCAATTCACCAAGAACTCTTTTCAGTACTCTATCAGCATTCCATACTGCTTTTTGTCAATACTACAGTTGCTTGTCTGCCTTTGAACACTGAATTATCTTACCTGGCCCTTCTCTAAACACATTCATAATCTTGATTGTGTAACTGTTTTTCCTTGCTGTGACCTCACAAGAACCAACTTAAGCCTGTGAACTGATAAACAGGGTTGTGTTGAACTTTCTTGCAGTTACTGTTTCTATATGTATAGTCTGTCCTTACTATTAAAGAAGTTTTCTAAGAAATCTGGAGTTTTTTACAGTATTTTAAAATAAAAGTCTAAAAGTTACACCAGGCATGATGGCACAAGCCTATCCTAACACTTGGGAGATGGAGGCAGGAAGATCCAAAGCGCAATGACATCCTTAACTAGCTTAAAGTCAGTCTGGGCTACATAAGATCCAAACAAAAAGAATTTCTTTTAAAAAGAGTTGAAGTTTCTAGAAGGCATGAATTTATTTCATCAGAAATCCTAAACTTTTAAGAAACTATTTTGGCCAAATATGCTAAAATTTCAATTTCCACAAATTTATTTTAGCGCTCACAATTATCAAGGTTTTATTGTTTAATTGGGAAAAAGTTTCTTGCTAGAAGAAAACCTATTTGGAACAATTTTATAAGGAAGATACAAGCATGAATAAATGTGTTACCAAGATTCTGCTAATATTTAAATAGTTATTACATGTAATAGTGTACATATATCCAAAACCATAGATGAAGAGAGGTTAACTTGTCATCATGCCACTCAAGGTAGCAGAGGACAGGTGCACTCCAGGGCCACTGAGCACAGGAGCTCACAGCAGTTGCAGCTGCATGCACAAGACCTGCACAAAATCAGGCCAGTCAAAAATTCCAGCTCATAAACTCCCACCACTAGCTGAGAAGCTGGTGGGAACTGATGGCTGCTGAAAAAAAGGAGTCAGTTTTCTTCAGGGATGCAGCCTATGACAGGCTGTCCATGACCCAGTCAGTGGGTGACCAAGTCTTAGTTTACTTTCTAATGCTGTGATAAATGCCATGACCAAAAGCAACTGGGAGAGGAAAGGATTTATTTGGCTGTCGGGTCACAGTCCATTATCAAAGGAAACCCAGGCAGGAACTCAAGGCAGGAACCTGGAGGCACAAACTAAAGCAGAGGCCAAGGAGAAATGCTGCTTACTGGCTTGCTCCTCAATGGCTTGCTCAGCCTGCTTCATCACCACCTGCCCAGGGAATCACACCATCCTCGGTGAGCTAAGCTCTCCCATATCAATAACCAATAAAGAAAATGCCCCATAGATTTCCTGCTTTCATAACTTTGTAACAAGTCTAGTCTGAACAGCCTTGGTTAATTTCAATCTAGCTTTTCAGAGGCATATGATACTTGGGGTTTTAAATCAAAGAGGGAGGATGTACAAATTATTTTACAAAATGCAAAAATAAAGTTAAACACCCCACTTCCAAACAAAACACACTATTCACTAAATAAAATTATAATGAACCCTTAAAGGGCTTACGGTTTAGAACAAATGAGGTAACTCATTCACTCAGATGTGCATATATCACATATACATGATGTACCCACACAACTAAGGTAACAAATGTGCAAACACACACACAAGGCATTGTAACCACTTCAAAATGTTCAGTGACTTCTGTATGTAGTCCTGGAGGGAAAAAAATCATAATGTATGTTCTCAAAAAGTGGAAAGAATTTACAAGCTGAAAGCATGAAGGTGAATGTGGAACAGGAGAAAGACTATCTCAGTCAACAAAATCAATACTCAACACCTGCACAAAGATATCAAAGAGGAAGAAAGCAAAAGCAAGTCTGGGACACAGTAACCCATGCAGAAATACAGTCAAGAAAGAATGCATATAGGCTGGAAAGGTTGCTCAGTGGTTAAGAACATTGGCTGATCTTCCAGAGGCTACAGGTTAGGTTTTCAGCACGTGTGTGTTGTGTGTGTGTGTGTGTGTGTGTGTGTGTGTGTGTGTGTGTGTATTACCATGTGTGTGCCTGGTACTAAAGAATGCCAGAAGAGGGCATCAGATGTTCTGGGACTGGAGTTATTGATGATTGGGAGCTACCATGTGGGTGCTGGTAATAGAACGTAGGTTCTCTGGAAGAGCAGCCAGTGTTCTTAATTGCTAAGTCATCTTTCCAACCCTCAATCTTTTTTTATAAGGATGCAAAAACAGATGTCAGAAACATACATGAGAAAAATTAAAAATGTGCCAAGAACTTGATGTTACCATGAAGTTAAACTTTGTGCAAGTGTAAGGAACAATTTGACTGTGGGGTTTTATGCAACAATAGAGTTGTACAAAGTGTCCTGTGAGAAGAGGCACTTGGCAACACAGATGAAGGGGGACTGCACACTCCAGTCCTGATGCTGCAAGGATAGTGTGCTTCTAGTAATTAAAGATAGGGAAGCAAACTGACCACTTGTTGAATTTTATCTACTGGTCCACAGAAAAATGTGAGAAATTTTCAAGAACCTTAAAAATTAAACTTTCCACACAGACATCTAGAGTTAGACTCCTGTGAAGACCACTGCTGAAGGGTGTTGCTAAGAGACAGGCAAACCCAGCAAGCTACATCTGGTTTGCAGGACATGTTACTATGCTGAAAGTCCATGTAATCAGTAACATCTGCAGCTTCAGCTATTTCAGGGACCCCCCAGAGCTGTCAATCAAGCAGTCACACCCTTGGGGATTTGTAGCAGGAAGTTTCTCTGGTCCCTCCCACCTCATGGTCTGGATGAATCTCTTCCACCCATGGTCCCACAGCCGCTTATAAAATAATTACACAGAGGCTTATATTAATTACAAACTGTATGTCTTGCCACGTAACCGTGGCGTTACCGGTCTGCTGGCATCTTGTTGCTCCTTTGGTGGTGGCTCAAGTCTCTTCCCACTCCACCCTTCTTCTCTCTGCATCTCTGCTTGGATTTCTCCCCTGGCTGTAAGCTTTCTTGCCATGGGCCAAAGCAGCTTTATTTATTATTCAATGGGAGCCACACATATTCACAGCATACAGAAAGACATCCCACAGCAGGGATCCTCAAAATGTCATCATGACAGCTCTGGCTGTGTGAAATCTTCCCCCAGCCTAGAGGGAACCTAATCCAATCTTTGACAACCAGAGAAGACTCAAACCACTGAATCCCCAGAGTTACCTACCCAACTGCCAGAAGCCCTGATTGTCATAGCTATTGTTCCGGGAGTCTTTACTTGAGTTATAAAAGCTTCAGGTGACCCTTAAATGACTAGACCACACACAGCCACCCTAATCTCCTTTCTGTCCTTAATCTGGTGAGGGAGGAGCACTTCCCCCACCCTAACAGCTAGTACACTCCTGAGATTGGTGAGATTTGGATGAGCAGCATTCTCAGAGCACTCTAGATCTTTATCATGGGTAGAAGGATCTGAGCAAATAACACAAAATTAGTCACCTCCTGGGGCTCTCCACCCTAGGCACACCCAGCAGCAGAAGCAGTCAGAAGGCAGCTGAAGAATCCCAGATTACAGCTGGGAGCAGAGACTGCAGAGCTGAGACTGTGGGGAAGCAAGAGCTGTGGAGCGTCAACACTGCAGTTGCTGCAAGCTCCAGACACTACTGAGAATCTCTAGCTCCAGTGCCCTGATGCTAAGGAGCTGACAGTCCTAACCCCCTGAAGGCCAGGCCTGTAGCAGAAAGAGCAGAGTGTCCTGGCACCCTAAACTTGGAGCTCCACCAGCTGTGGGGTACTCAGCAACACTGAAGGCCCAGGAGCACCCTAGGCTCAGGAGCTGAGACACTAAGAAGCTGTACTTTGCCTTCTTATGCTTTCCATCTAATAGAACAAGAGAACCAGAAGTGGACTGGTGATAGGCCATCTGTAGGGGCCTTGAGAAAGCATACAGATTATTAAGGTTTAGAAATGATAATATCTGAGTACTGTGAAGTCAGAGGCAAGGGAATTTCCCATGGGATTAAATTTGGAGAAGGATTAAATACTTGAAAAACTGAATGTAACTTAATTTGTCTATGTCTATCCTAGCTTCAGATTACTAAAGGGAGCCAGATACAAAGAACTGCCTAGTAAATTTTTACCAAGTACAGACGTCTCCTGTGGTTAGGCTCATTACTTTCCTATGATCTTTTTAACTTCAGATTGTCAGCATGAAGTTGGCTATGTGAACTACAATTGTTTCTTCATTCCAATAATCCCTAGCAATCAAATCTGTGTACTTTGTATGAACAAAATGTCAAATGTTACTTATTACCCATGAAATTTCACCAGACTACCCTAGAAACTCACTAACCTCATTTAAAAGATGTAGTTATATTTAGAGGTTAGCTATTTTTGTTCAAGAACAGTTTAGTGAGCAAAAAAGTTTGCCTTTGCCCTTGCCCAGACGTCTCCAAAGCCAATCTGTTAGCTATATACTACAATGCAATACCTGGCCTTCAATGTTAAAGCTCTTATATTGTCTAGCCTTTCCTCCTACCATCCTATGACTAGGTTGTTGTACTTAATGGCTGCACAGATAACTTTTTGGAAAGGAGAGTCTCGCTGGAATTCCTAGTTGGAGAGAAGATAAAATTTGCCTTATTTTGCTAAGGGAAAAACAAAAATCAGAAAATGAAACAAAGCTAACAGTTCACACTACAGTACTATGTATGGGCTTCCTTGAGGAAATAATAACCCAGTGCTGGGCCATTCAACAACCTTTTTACTCAGACCCCGCTAACAGAATTCTCATACCACAGTGGTTTGATTTTTCCTCCCCCAAAGAAAAACAGTCTGGAAGGTGTTCTTCCCTGTTTTCTGCCACTCTTCACCAGGCTAACACACGGGGCCCTCAGAGCTCAGCTTGGGAATGAATCACTTCCAGGGACAGCTCTGATTTCCCTCACAAGCTCCCACTGGATTAAGCACACTGTTTTCCCACCATAATCTGCTCACTGGGTTCCGGTTTGCCATACATATCACTGGCCCTCGCTGAAACAGACACTTAGAAACTGCTTTTACTAAACAGCACTGGCTCCCCACTTGGGCCCATACAGTAACTGAATGCAGGAGCAAAGCCTGGCATCTCTGTTTCATTTTGTCTCCTCTTTCTCATTCTTTGACTACTGAAATCACATAAATGTGCAGTCTGCAATTCCAGAAAGGGTGGTGGAACAAACCCTCCACTCCAAATGCCAGCCACTTACTATCCACGAAGGCAGAGCTACACTCTGGAACAGAAGTGATCACCCCGTAGGAACCAGAATGATCCTTCACAGAATGACAACTAGGAGAGGATGACAGAGATGCACACTTTCTCAGACCAGCTCATGGGTCCAGAGCTGAAATAAGGAAGGCTCAATAATGGTCAAGACCACACCTTGACCAGAGCTGTTAATTATGCATACCACATGCCCTTTGCCCAGTTCTTCCTCTATTTAGTCAAAGCTTTTAGCTGAAGACACAGGGGATCACAGGACCCCTTATCTGTTCCTTTCCCAATGTGGGTGGCCAACTGAAGCAAACTTTCCTCTGCTCTTCACCATAACTTTGAGACAGATAGCTGAACCTAGCCTGCCAAGGATACCAGAACACAGGGGTTTTTACCCTGAAAATTCACATTAGATTACTAGATATACTAAAGATCCATGGCCCCACCCAATATACCACCAATATACCAATTATACAATGCTAAGAATAAGAGAAGTAAAGTAAAATATTAACCTTCCAAATGTATCCTTATCTACAAATAGCATTAAGTGGCATTGGAACTGACCTATACAAATCCATTTACTCATATAGTTAATCTTACTAATTTTATTATGCTATTAATTCAACAATTATGTCCTAGTTTGCTTTCTACTACTGTGATATAAAGACTATGACCAAAAACAACTTAGGGAAGAAAGGGTTTATTTGTCTATACAGAGGAAGATAAATTAACATCATTAGCAGAAACTAGGCAAAGCCCCCTAAGAATACCTGCAACTAGCATTTATTTAAAGACCTCAGGGAATAAACACTCAAGATTAAGACAGCAATTCTATAAGGGAAAAAACAATACTACTTACATATTAAAATTATTCCTAAGATCACAACTCTCCCCAAATCACTGTTTAATCACAACCTACCCCTAAGAGTCTAAGTGTTGCCTCTGCTAATTTGTTTTCTAAATAACACACTTCATCCATCCAACTGCTTTGAAGAACTCATTTGAATTCTGTTATTTAAAGAATCCTTGAATTTGGAAAGTAAGGAAGTGTTTAAAGACCTAAGCTACATGCAAATAACATGGGGGTGTGTGGTTTTATTTGAGGGAAGGCGTCATCTGTGCCAAAGCACTGATGTGGAGAGGGGTCAGCGGTCAGCGGTCAGTCTCTCCTTCCTCTCTGGGTAGTCCTGGGCATGGAAATCAGGTTGGCAAATTGAGGACTAAGTGCCTTTTCCTGCTGAGACATCTTGCTGATGACCCCCGATCACTTCTTTTTGCTTCAGCATTTAAAATGTGGTTTAAAAAAAATCTTTTCCCCAAAACTCCAGAGTAAATTGACCTCAACAATATTTCACTCTGTTATGACACCACGGTTCTCTCCTGTCCCAAAGTTCTAGTTCAAATTTCTTTTCTACTTACATAAACTCTTCCCTAATTTACCAATTTCCCTTCACCTGGAGCCAAGCCTAAGAGCAAGTGTTACTTCTGAAGCGCAATGTCACATCACTTGACTTTCACTATGGATGTGTGCATGTGTGCATTCACATTTGAGTTTTAGCCTGTATAAACAGTTTAAAATAGCAAAACTAAAGTAACACTAGGCTTTCTTTGCAAATTACATCTTATTGCATAGCTGATTCCCTATGGCATTACTGTTATACTGACTTAAAGAAAAAGAAAAAAAAAAAACCCACAAACAAGTTTTTCCAAGATGACAACGATGAATCCGAGCAAGTCAATTGTGAAATTATAATCTAGATCTTAATTGCATTGAACACTTTTTCCCCCAGGGACTATGAAAAGGTAACAAGTGACTTTGAAAAGCTGTATAAAAATCACCATTTGCCCCACATCAAGGAAAGAGCTCACAAACTCGTTTCTACTTGAAATATTTTCTCGTAATATTAGGTCGTTGTCCCAAAAGATTAACTGTCATGTCTTTCCTGCTAAGTTGTTTAAATGTTCTTTAATGAACAAAAAAAAAAAAACCCTGAAAAGTAACAAGATTTGTGTTTTGTGCGTAGTCCACAGGCAACCATACCCCAAAATTCTATAAAACATTTGAGAAGTGAACAATGAGTACAAAACACCAGTGAACCACATATACATCATAAATAATTACCAGAGTTTTTCTTTTCTGAGCCAAAAAGAATTAAGGAAACCAAGGGGGAGGGAGCGAACCATGACTTTAACTTCTCTGATAACGACCTTTGTCCTAGTTTTTAAAATCTGCCAACTGAAAAAGCAAGGTTCCCGGGTTTTGTTCACTTTTTGTGAAGACACTTTTTCTCAAACCCTTTTGCAAAAAGTACTGCCGATTACGATAAGAAGACTTGCCGTTTTCCCAACACAGCGCTTCTTACTCCTTGGAACTCCAGAAGATTTTAGCAAGGATTCCTCTGACACCGCCCCTGCCCCCAAAGGACTTCGTAAATTACATGAAATAAACCCAATCCAAGTAACCGGGGAGGCAAGTTTCCCAAATCAGGACTTCTAAAATGCGTTGTCCCCGCATCCCTTCCTCTTTTCCTCTCACCTATGCATCTCATAACAGGGCCAGTTTCCAAGCCAAGTGAAAAACTTTATTAAAAACACTCCAAGGGGCAAAGCGGGCAAGGCACCTGACTCGGGCCGCCAACTCAGAGTGGTTTCAACGGGACGAGCCGCCGAGAGTTAAGAAAGGTTTTCTCCGTGCCCGCTAGGCTGCAGGTCAGATCCCCCAGAACCCGCCAATGCCCCCAGGATCTGCACAAGTTTCCGCGCTCCAGAAGCTGGCTCGCAGAGCGGTCGTGAGAGAGGGCTACGCCGGGGCCATGGCGGTCCACTCACCTGCCCATTCTCCGAGCCGCGGGCCGACCCAGCCCTCGTTGCCCACGCACCACACCTGGAAGGCCCTGAAGAGCGAGTACGAGGCCCGCAGGGCCAGGTAGGCCACGGTGCTCGCGCCCACCCAGTAGAGAAAGCCGGCCGCCGGGAGAGCGCGCTCCATGGCTCCAGAGACTAGGCCTCACTACCTCCGTGAATGGAAAAGGAAAAAAAAAAAAAACAACGAATGAATGGAGCGAAGAGGCGGAGCCGGTCGTGACGGCGAGGACGCCGCTGGCTGATGCTGCTTTTTGAATGCTTTGGACCCAAGACCCGCCCACAGTGTCATACCCATGTCGCCATTGGTGACTTCCCCGTCCTATGAGAGTACTGTGTCTTCCATTGGCTAGTCCCCGTTGAGTAGCCCCGCCCATACGCCCCTCCTGCGCGCTGAGCGCTGCATTTTCGTATTAAGACAGTGGATCGCTCACATGCCACTCAATATTTGGCCCCGCCCACGAGCTCACATCGCGCCACCGGAGTGCAGGGATCTCTCATTGGCGGAGGCGCCCCTCACGACTACAGAAGGCTGCGCGTTGATTGGCCAGTGAGACCTAACCTGGTTTAGCTTTGCTTTTCAGGAAGGACTGGAACCGGAAAGGGAAAGTTGTAGTAGAAGTCCCCGTGGAGCTGCGCTTATGTTTACGCCTTTGCATTAACCACTTTCAACCCCTTGTTAATTCTGTGAACTTCTCCGATAAAGAGTTGCGGTTCCCCCTGTCTGCGCCACACGCTTTCGCTCCAGGGTTTGAGCTTTAGACTCACGGTTCCCAGTAATTCTGAATTGGAGACAACTCTACTTACATTAACAGTTGTAAATAGGAATGAAAATATGCTACAAGAACACAGCTTGTGGAGCAAGTCTCCTGGGAAATGAATCGTTTTGAAGTGCACCTTGAAGAACCAGCATCACTATATTTCTGGTTTTGTGGGAGGATAATGGAGGGAAGAGAGTGTGTGTGTTTGTTCGGCTTGGCAGGACTAATGATATTCTAAAGAGACATTTGTGTCCTTTGACTATCTAAACTATTAAAACAATGGACTCGAAATAGAAACCTATGCACCCCTCCCAGTTGTTTCATGCTGGGATAAAAGAAAGCCTAAACCCCGGGCAAACTCTTCTCCCAGAATACCTTACATTAGAGGCAATGAGGGGTCAGTGGTGAGCTGGACCACACTTTGACTGGGACTGCTTAGGTATGTGTAACTCTGGCCCTGTTTTTTTTTTTTTGTCCAGAGCTGAGAACTGAACCCAGGGCTTTGCACTTGCTAGGCAAGCGCTCTACCAATCCCCACCCCACCCCACCCCCCCCCCTTTTTTTTTTTTTTTTTTTTTTTGCTTCTGAAGTACATGCTTTATTTCTGTCTACAGTGCCTGTTGAGCAGAGTTCTAGTTTGCAATCCAGTTTACATAACATCTCATGGGGCTGGCTGTCCTGGTCATGGGTGGAAACAAACATCGTTGGCCTTGCTCGGGAGGCAACAAACAAACATCATTGGCCTTGCTCGGGAGGCCACGTAAATTAGCCCAAAGAACTATTTCCGTTGAGGAAATTGACTGTTTCAACAGTCCCCAAAGAATGTACCTACCACTCTCCTCTTTCATAGGCCCAGTCAGACTGGAATAAGATTGAGTTTCTTTCTGAGTTTTTAGCATAAGTCCTCAGTGCCCCAATGTTTCCATAGCAACAAAACTATTAACTTGCCTCTGAGTCCCTCCGCCCCATGTCTTTCACTTTTCTTCCAGGCTCCCAAGTGTCTGCTGTCTGGCCCTCTTCTTAAACCATAACTGCACTTCAGAACTTGAAACATGGTTTGGTGGTGGTGGTGGTGGTGTGGTGGTGGTGGTGGTGGTGGTGGTGGTGGTGGTGAATAAATTTCTCTGTCTCTCTCAGTCTCTCTGTCTGTCTGTCTCTGTCTCTGTCTCTGTCTCTCTCTCTCTCTCTCTCTCTCCCCTGCTCTTCACCATTAATCTGACTGCTTTAATTGACTTGTCAAGGACAGGTGGCCAAACCGCACTTGTTGATGAACAAGCTGTGGCCCTAAATCTGGTAACTGGTGGTATATGAGAGTGTACACCCTTGCATGGAGGCCAGAGGTTGACATGGGTGTCATTTTTATTTTGGTTTTGGTTTGGTTTGGAGACAGTCTCTCTCTGAAACCCTGGTTGTCCTGGCAATATCTAAATAGACCAAGCTGATCTCCAACTCAGCTCTTTGCCTGCCCATGCCTCCCGAGTGCTGGAATTTAAGATGTGTGCCACAGTGACTACCCAACATGGGATGTCTTCACCTCTCTCCACCTTATTTTGTTGAGACGGGGTCTCTCAAAGAACCGGGTACTCACCTGTTTAAATAAGCTATGCTGTCACTGCCTCCGCAGTGCTGGATCACAGATGCAAGCCACTGCATCTGGCCTTCACATGGTGCTGGGGATCTAAACCTAGGTCCTTATGTTTGAGCAGCACGCATTTTACCTACTGAGCCATTTCCCCTGCCCCTGAAAGGAACCTTTAAGGGGACACAAAAGTGTGATGTCTAGTAGATCACAGAAGTACTTCAGCAAAGTTCCGGGGGTGGGGTGGGGGTAGGGGGTGGACACACGTAAACAAATTGAATCTCTGTTCAGGCTCATCTTCTGCCTTCAGCTTATAGGTCCAGGTGCCCATTCAACATCTCCACTCAAGCTTAATACATTTACTTATTGTTTATTTTTGTTTTGAGACAGGATGTCAAGTATCTGAAGCTGATCTGGAGTGGGCAATGTAGTCAAGGATAGCCTTGAACTCCTGATCCTCCTGCCTGTTCATCCCAAGGGTTGGGATTACAGGTATGTGTCATCATGTCTGGTTTTTTAATTCAGTGCTGGGGGTTGAAACCAGGCCTAGTCAAGCACTGTATCTCACCTGAGCTACATGCCTAACTCAAACTTAATATATTTAAAAACAGAACTCCACACCTGCCCTCGTATACCTCTTATAGTGGTTTGACTGAGAATGCCCCCTCATAGGCTCATATGTTTGAATGGTTGGTCTCTAGTTGATAGAACAATTTGGGAAGGATTAGGAGGTGTGGCTTTAATGTCATTGAGAGTGAATGTAGAGGTTTCAAAAATCCATGCGAATCCAACTTAGCTTTCTCTGCCTCTTGCTTGTGGATCAGATGTACTGTTGGGAGCCAAAAAATGGATGAATGCGCCTTGACCATTCTTGCTTGGATGATCTGACGTAACTACATCCTTGACAACCATTACTAAGTTACAAAAAACAATAACTCCCGGAAAAAAACACAAAATGTACCTTTAGATTAATATACTTTTAGAATAACTTCCTTGAACATATTCAGGTTGGTCGGTTGCACAAGCTTTGGACCAAAGAGACCTTGCGATCCTATTCTTCAGAAGAGACCTCACCCGGACCCTATTCTTCTATTCTTCAAACTTCCCATCCCCCTCCCTTCCCCTATTCACTTCTCCTATACATCAGTGTATATAAGCCTACTTTCCCTTGCAATAAACGAGACCTTGACGCAACTCAGACTGACTCTGTTTTCTTTACGCACTTGGTCTCCTTTCTCTCTCGCCCCATTGGTTTTTTAGGAGGTGCCTCCTCGAGTCTTACCTAATAACCTGGCCTGCTGGACGGGTCAATGTACGTTCTCAGCTGCTTCTTCAGAGCCATGCCTGCCTGCTGCCAGGCTCCTTGCTATGTTATTCATGGACTTGCCTTCTGAAACTGTAAGCAAGCACCCAACTAAATGCTTCCTTTTTTAAGTTGCCTTGGCCATGGTGTCTTGTCACAGCAATACAACAGTAACTAAGACACATTTTTACCTTTTCTTTTCCATCTCCTTAACTGGACCACTACTTACGATTTTTCTGGGATGCAAAACCTAGGGGGTCAACCTTCCTTTCTATCAAATACTCATATCCAGTTCTTCAACAAGTCTATTTATTCTGTGACCAAAATATACCTTGAGAGATTTCTTAGCTCTACTACTGCCAACTAATGCAAATCTCAAGTGTTTTCATCCTACAAGGCAATAGCTTCATAATTAGTCATTCTGAAGCTGTCTTGGCAAACAGATATTGCTGCTGAAGAATTTCTGTTATAGATACAGATATATAGATATAGATATGAAACTGGGCATAGCCAGGCAGTGGTGGCGCACACCTTTAATCCCAGCCCTCAGGAGGCAGAGGCAGGCGGATCTTTGAGAGTTCGAGGCCAGCCTGGTTTACAGAGCAAATTCTCTGACAGGCTCCAAAGCTACACAGAGAAACCCTGTTCTGAAAAATAAAGAAGGAGGAGGAGGAGGAGATGAAGAAGAAGAAGAAGGAGAAGGAGGAGAGGAGAAGAAGGAGAAGGAGGAGGAGGAGGAGGAGGAGGAGGAGGAGGAGAAGGAGAAGGAGAAGGAGAAGGAGAAGGAGAAGGAGAAGGAGAAGGAGAAGGAGAAGGAGAAGGAGAAGGAGAAGGAGAAGGAAGAAGGAGAAGGAGAAGAGAAGGAGAAGAGAAGGAGAAGAAGAAGAAGAAGAAGAAGAAGAAGAAGAAGAAGAAGAAGAAGAAGAAGAAGAAGAAAAGAAGAAGAAGAAGAAGGCATAATGGTGTATGACTTTAATACCATCATCCCAAAGTCAGAGATGGGTCTCTGTGAGTTCAAGGCCATACATAGCTAAATGAGTTCCAGGCCAGCCAAGGCTACATAGTAATAGCTTGTCAGGTAAAAAAGAAAGAGAGAGGATTGGGGATTTAGCTCAGTGGTAGAGCGCTTGCCTAGCAAGCGCAAGGCCCTGGGTTCGATCCTTAGCTCCAAATAAATAAATAAATAATAGAAAGAGAGAAAAAAGAAGACATGTAGAGAATCAGACACAATCATATTGGACTTCAAAATCATTTATTTATAAGATTTCAAGTTGAGAATAGTCTTTAATGTAAAAATGTGAATTAACAACATTGTATTGTAGTAATACACATAGATTTCCATTGGAATTCATTGGCAGTTTTTCTACATTGTGATACAAATATGTACAAATTCATATCCAATTTTCATAGCAAAATTGGGAGTAGCTTGTTGTATAAAAGAAAATTTCATAATGAGGAAATGTCACAGAAGTTGGGAGTTTTTAAGAATACCATCATAGCTAAACCTTTGACACAAGAACCAGACCCTTCATTATTTCTTCTTAACAGTCCCATCATCCACTGTACTATCTGATCTTCATTTGATCATAGTTCAACATTGTGCTTGCTTTTTATTTTTGGTAGGTTCTCATGTAACCCAGATTGGCTCTGAACTTCCTACACTTGAGCTTCTGGTTACCTCGAACCTCCAGCTCCTGAATGCTTGAAACCTAGGCGGATACCAACAGAGCCATTTCCTCTGTGCTGGGAAGCACACTTTGCAACTACTAGGTGAGCGCTCTGTCAACTGACAGAGCTACATCCCAGCCGGACACACTGAGCTATGATTCCATTCTACACTCCAGTTGTCAAATCCTGGGTTGGAAAAAAAAGAAAAAAGTTCTATGAAAAACAAACTAGCCGGGCAGTGGTGGTGCACGCCTTTAATCCCAGTACTCGGGAGGCAGAGGCAGGTGGATCTCTGTGAGTTCGAGGCCAGCCTGGACTACCAAGTGAGTTCCAGGAAAAGGTGCAAAGCTACACAGAGAAACCCTGTCTCGAAAAATAAAAAAAAAAAAAAAAAAAAGAAAGAAAGAAAGAAAGAAAAACAAACTAATTTAAAAGAAATAAAATCTTTAGCATTAGAAAATACTTAGAAGTTACTATTTGATTTCCTTAAGCAATAACATTATCATGAGAAAACAATATTGGGTTTTCATGTTAAGTATTTTCGTGGGCATCACTGCATCCAAAAACAACAGCCCCACTCTCCTGCCAAAGAGGAGAGATGGCTCAGAGGTTAAGAGCACTGGCTGTTCTTCCTAGAGGTTCTGAGTTCTATTCCCAGCAACCATATGGTGGCTCACAACCATCTGTAATGAGATCTGGCTCCCTCTTCTGGCCTGAAGGGATACATGCAAGCAGAACACTGTATACATAATAAATAAATCTTTAAAAAAAGAAAAAAGAAACCAGCTCTTTAGTAGATCTTCTTCTGCTATGGTCTAGCTCTAGAAATAGACATCTTGCAAGCTCCTTTGAAGGTCCAGCAGGGATGGGCAGCTGTTCATACACCTTTGACTAAAGATAGACCTCCTTCATCAGAGAAACTTGTCTTCTTCTGCCAAGTCCACAGCTTCTGGAGGGAAGGAGAAGAGGACATTAGGCTGGCTAACTAGATCAACTGAATCCACCCTGGCACTCAGTGGGTTACATATCACAGTCAGATCACCCTTGCAAGAAGACATTCTGCACTTAAAAACTCCAGGGCTCTTTCTGCTCAAACAGAACTTGAGCTCATATTCATGTTGCTTCTAGAAACAGTTTTCAAATAAAACTGAGATCCAGCCAAATTGAAACAAGGAATTTAAATATACAGCTTTAAGGATAGTGAGATGCCTCGGAGGGGAAAGGTGCTTGGCGCTAAGCCTGATGACCTGAGCTAGATCCCGGAGACCCACATGGAGAGAGCCAACTCCCTCAGGCTGTCCTCTGACCTACACAAACATGCCACGGGACACACACACACACACACACACACACACACACACACACACACCAAAACAAATGAATGAGTGCAATCAATAAATGAAAATACAGCTTCAATAACTCTCTCAGTTTTTCAATTCCCAGACTCACACAGACTTATAAAAACCAGAAAAGTATGCCAAGCCATTTAGTACCCTTCCTGGTTGGTAGCTGATGGATCCTGACCCATCAGCCTTGCCTCAGTAACTGCTTTACTTCATTGGATCACCAGACCTAGTAATCGCTCCAGCTATCTTACCCAGGGTACTTTCACCTTTAAAAAACAATCAGAGCCACAATTAAGTCAGCTCCAACTGGGTAAAGGGGAAGCAAACAAGGATGTTTTAGCAATGTCTTGCTGCCAGACAAAACCTGCAAATATTAGGATAGTTCTGCAAGCAAAAACAGAAAGGAAAGAATACAGAGGGATACCTTCATGTGTTTTCTTGCTTGCAATGGATTCAGCATTTGCTATTTTTGCTCATGGATTGTTTTTTTCCCCTCCAAAAGAATCTTGTTAATTTGATTTCTATTGCTTTTGCCTATGTCTTTTTTTTCCTCTTTATTTTCTTGGTAAATATATTTGATGCACGCAAAAAGACTATACAAAATACAAATTGCTTATAAATGGGCATGGTAGTGTTTGCACAGCACTTAGGAGGTTGAGACAGGAGGAGCCAGAGTTCAAAGACAGCTTGAACTAGATAGTAAGATTCTGTCTCAAATAAACAAACAAAAAGAATGTTGATTATAAAGTCAAATGTAATAGAAAACAGCAAACTAAACACCCAAGAACTGTCCTAAACACACTTTTATCACAAATATATATATATATATATATATATACACAACACATATATATGTCTAGATATATAGATATACAGATACATACAATAGTGTTTAATTTGCCTTATTTTTTTTTATAAAACTGTTTATGGATTTATTCACTTAAAAAATAAAAGAAAAACATCAAGACAGAATTGAAACCAGGAAAACAATTAGCTTTAGATTCTCTCTCAGGACTCAGGTGTTCGTTTGCCTGCATTCTGTCCATCTCCACAACCCAGTATCACCGATTCTTGGTCTCCTGTCTAAATGTTATTCATACCTACACTTAACAGCTGTTAACACATAAACATGTATATGTTCTAAGGCTAGGATCTATACACATATAATTGATAGCGTAAGTGTTCAGAATGGCCATTCTCTGTGCACAGAGGCTCTCTGAGGGCATAGAGCTGGGAACTGGGTGAATAA
This sequence comes from Peromyscus leucopus, assembly GCF_004664715.2. Lineage (NCBI taxonomy): Eukaryota > Metazoa > Chordata > Mammalia > Rodentia > Cricetidae > Peromyscus > Peromyscus leucopus. The sequence continues at coordinate 70,000,092 of NC_051066.1, forward strand.
GTGGCTTCTATAATCTTTCCATGTGGTGATTTTATTAGTGAGTTCACTATGAATTTGTCTTATTTTTAAGCTCTGTTTCATAAGCATCATTTAGTGGATGCTGGGGCATCAGTTCAGATCTTCCTTGCAGAACTATGACATTTACTCTCCCATTAGCCAGAATGCTGGTTGCTGAAGGCTGGCAGCTGTGTCCCTCTGTGAGCATTACCCTTGGTCAGAGGAGCTACTTCACCTCCTCCGCAATGGAAACTTGCACTTCATGACTAGTAGGTGGAGACATACAAAAGCCTGGGCCATTTACTTTATGAATGGACAGCTCTGAAAGCCTCCCAGCTTCCGCACTCTTGCGACATGGCCTGAGGCCTCAATTGTAAATGGTCTCAGTTCAGCTTCTTCGGCTTAACCCTTCTTCCCTCACTCTCTTACAAATGCTGTCCCTAGAGTACTCCATAATAGATCCCCAGCAAGCAAATCTCACCCTCAGCATCTGTTCCCCAAAAACCTGTCATGGGTTGCAGTGTGTCTCCTCAGAGGACCTAGCCACCCTCCGGCCTGTCGAAGGCATTGCTATTTCGCAATAGGGTCTTTGTGAATATAAGGAAGTGATGATGAGTTTCAACTGGGTGGGGGCGGCTTTCAATCCAATCATCCCCCATGGAGAAAGTCAGATGGAGAGCCATACAGAGAGGCAGAAGAAAAAAGCCCAGTGATGATAGAGGGTGAATACAGTGATGCAGACACAAGCAGAGGGAAGCTGAAGATTGATGACAACTACAAAAGCTAGGAAGAAGCAAAGAGCCATCGCTAGACACTCCAGATACAGGGCAGCACTGCCAACACCTTGATTTGGCACAGTTGGATTCAGAACTGTGAGAATATATCCCTCCTCTTCCTCTCTCTCTCCCTCTCCCCCTCCTTCTCTCTCTCTCTCTCTCTCTCTCTCTCTCTCTCTCTCTCTCTCTCTCTCTCTCTCTGTGTGTGTATTATGCATGTGTATGTGTATATGTGTGGAAGCCAAAGGTCACTATCAAGTGGCATCCTCCACTGTTCTTCAGCTTAGTTTTTGAGGCAGGATCTCTCACAGAATCTGGGGTTCACAGATTTGGATATATGGCTGGCTAATGAGCTCTAGCAATGTGCCTGACTATACTCCCCTGTGCTAAAGTTACAGGCATGTGCCACAGCACCAAGCTTTTACATGGGTACTAGAAATCTGAACTGAGTTCCCATGCTTGGACAGTAAGAATTTCACCCACTGACTCATCTCCCTGCCCCAAGAAATGTCTACTCCTTAAAGTTACATCTCTCCTGACAGGAATGAAGGTACTTTAAAGAGACATGTGCGCCCTTCTCTTGCCTAACAGACTATGGAACAATGGTCTATTGGAACTATTGACTGTTGAAACAACAGTCACCAAGAAATCAGGGTCACCCCTAGAACACCAGCTAGAAAGAACTGGCTGGAGTGTGAAGCCAATCAGAAGGGAATTTGTCTCCTGGAACAACTGTCAAACAACTTTGCAAGAGACTGGAGTAGAGACAAAGATGGGTCAACAATGGGTAGGACCATGCCTTGACTTGAACAGCCTAGCTATTCATACTTCTTGCCTTTGATATAAACCTAACCCTCAAGACCCCAAAGATGACTTGGAAGGTCAACTGGACCACTTTGTCCCTCTTTCAGATTTTACCACATCTAATGAATAATTTCTTCTCTGCTTTTCATGATTGCTTGTCTCTTTAATTGGAGTATTGACAATAGATGTGTTTGTTACTTTGTTGTGGATGCCAGGCCCCAGGTACTCTGATAGGAACACTCTGGTAACATAATGGGACTAATCCTTCAAAGCCTAGCCAGAGTAACTCCATCTTGTAGCAAACCATCATTTGTAGCTGTTCCATGTACCCAACTGTAGCACACAACAAGGAAGTCTTCCCGAAGTTGGAGAAGTCACTGCAGAGATCACCAGAATCTCTGATATAGACAAGGAGGGAGCAGATAACATAAGACACACAGATAACAATCCCAGAGTCAGACATCGTCTGCCTTACAGTGCCTAAGCTTGTAGTCATATCTACTGCTTTAATAGTAGATAGAGTTCTAAACCCAAGTTTACATTAATTCTCTGAGCCAAACTCAGGTCCTCATACTTATACCACTGAACCATCTCCCCAGCCCCTAGAGAAACTGCCTTATCAATACCTAAATAATTCTGGGGAACTGGTTTCTATTTCCAACCTATATGCCATCTCAGACAGTGCTTGGGAATTATCTTATTGGTGACCGGTTCCATACCTCATTATCCCTGTATATCATAATGTGTGTATTAAGGCTAAGGATGAACAGTCTTTGGGAAAGTCCTATGCCATGGGCCTATTTTTGGTCTGATTTACAGGAAGAGCAAAAGGCCTAATGTCAATGTTTTCACCAAGTCCTTCTGAATAAGCCACTCATTTATCATTTCATGAATGGGATATTTTAATCATTTAAATGGTAATGTTCAGAAAAAGACTTGCTTTCCAAAGACTGTTTCTTATTCATAGAAGAGGTAAAATAAGCTGGTCTTAACATATGAAAAGGCACTGTTTATAGAAATAGAATTCACTGCAAATTTATAGAGGGGGGAAAACAAAGATTGTGGACAGATCGTAAGTTTGAATACAGTTTGCAAGTACATAGAAAACACAGCTCAGTGGGTAGGCATGCCTGCTGCACAAGCGTAAGGAATGAGTTCAAATCCCCAGCACTTATCTAAAAAGCATACACATACCACAATACATACACACAAGAAAATAATAAAAAATTTGAAATCTACTAGCAATACTTCTTCGTTTCAAAATGTAGCTGATACTAAAAAACATGGCCATTTGTTTTAATATTTCTGATGCCATTTAGATTCCTTCTTGCTGTTCTAGAGTTTGTCAATGTTAGAGAGGCATCATCAGACTTGTTGATTCTGAGACCATAATCCCTGAACATCCCAGGCTTTTAATGCCCACGGACTGGATGTTCAAACTCCATGCAGATAGCTTTTTTCTTTCCCTGACTGTAGGTGAGAACATTTAATCATCCTTACGGTCCCGAATGCCTACTCAGGAGTAGCTTAGCCAATAGATGGGAACATTTACCGCACACTGGATGTGGCACCTGGTCCATTACATTCCCCAGGGAATCTACTGTGGCTCCATGTTTAAATTTAATCACAACTCTGCTCTTGTTCAAACTTCATATCCACTCGGATTTAAGACATAAATCAAGTCTTAATCTAAAAGGGAGAAATTATTTTTTTGAGGTGGTCTTACTATGTAGCTCTGGCTAGCATGAAACTCACTTTGTAGACCAGGCTGGCCTTGAACTCACAGAGATACACCTGCCTCTGCTTCCTGAATGCTGAGATTAAAAGGCACGACATCAATTAAAATTTTGTATACATTAGAATGGACTTTATAATAAAGGAAATTAGTGATCTTGTTGCTAAAGAACTTGGGTCTAAAATTTTAATCTCATCCATTTCCCATGGGAAGAAAATTATAAATTGATGTACCGTATCTTTAAATATTTATATATTATTACAAAATCCCACTTATTCCTTACTTATTAATGAGAGAATAAATTGTTTATTAGTCTCTGCCAGTTTGAAAATAAATAGAAAAGCAGAAACTAGGTTCTTGGGAGAAGGCTTAGTGATGTGCCTGCTTGACAAGCAAGAGAGCTGGAATTCATATCCCCAGAACACACAGAAAAAGCAATTCTCCCCCACCCCTTGGTGCACATCTGTAACCTAAGTGTTGTTGGTGGAGACAGGCAGGTCTCTGAAGCTCAGTGGCCAGCCGGCCTATTTCAAAGTATAAACAAAACTTTTAATTCCTTTTAGTAAGTAACACTGAAAGGCCGGGGGAAAGGGAGCGTATATAGTGTTTAGTCTTATAAGAAACTGCCAAGTGTCTGTAAGGTGTTGGTGTCCTTCTCCTACAGTCACTCCACATACATGCTACTTGGTGCTGTCTCGTTGTCTGGTTGCTGTGTAGCATTTCAACGTGACCTAATTAAGGTTACCTTTACTATGAAAATGAGCATCTTTTAATGTACACATATGAAATCTACTTATCTTTGTGAATTGTTCAAACAATACAAGAAGTGAAGACTTTGGGGATTATCAAGGAAAAAGAAGACATCTTCAGCTTATTTGTATACCAAGCAGGGTCTTAGTGTGCAGCCCTGGCTGGCCTGCCAGGAAGGCTTCAAACTCAGGCAGATCTGCCTGCTTGTGCCTCCCAAGTGCTGGAATTAAAAAGGTGTGCCATCACACAAGACCCTTTGCTGTTTTATTGGACTGTTTCATTAATGGATTATAAGTCCCTTATATACTCTGGAAAGTTTTTGTTTTAGAATATTTTATTTTTTATCATTCTTTGAGAATTTCATATAACATATCTTGCTTGTATACACCCCATCTCCCAGAGCTACCCTTACCTCCCTACCCATCCAACCTCAGTTTCCCTTTTTTAAACCCATCAAATCCAATTTGTGTTGACCAACCATTCTTGAAAGCAGGCATACCGATGTGTGGTCACACCATTCAAGAACACTGACTCTCAAAGCTGGGCAGATGGATCTCTGCAAGTTTGAGGCCAGCCTGGTCTACATAGAAAGTTTCAGGATAGCCAGAACTACATAGTAGAGAGACTCTGTCTCCAAAAAAAAGAAAAAGAAAAAAAGTTCCAAAGGAAGAAAGAAAAATAGAAAGGAAGAAGGGAGAGAGGAAAGAAAGGAAGCAAGCTGACTCACTCTATTCTAGCAGCGATCAAATACCAACAGCTCCTTAGCTCATGGTGGGCTATCTCACCCACCTCTCTCTCTATGCTGAGATTTTGTCTGGCTTAAGCTGGAGCAGGTCTTCTAAATGCTGTCACAATCCCTGTGAGTTCATACTGCAACTAGCCTGTCGTGTCTGAAGAACAGTTTTCTATCAACCACCTTCGGGTCTTACAATCTGGACAGCAGTTCTTTATCAGGTATTTTTGCATATGTATGGTTTGCCTTTCATATTGTTAACAGAGCATAATCAAAACAGAATTTTGATTGTTTTTTTTAAATGTTCATTGATGTTTTGCCTGCATGTATGACTGTGTGAGAGTGTCAGAAACCCTGGAACTGGAGTTACAGACAGGTGTAAGTGCTGGGATTTGAACCCAGGACCTCTGGAAAAGAATCCAGTGCTCCCAACTGCCGAGCCATCTCTCCAGCCTCAATTTTGAATGTTTTTCAACTTTGATGAAGTCTAATTTATTTTTTGCTATAATTCCTACTTTCTATGTTTTATTGAAGAGAACCTTGCATCATTTAAGTTCACAGATTTAAATTTTTTTTTAGCGCTTACAATTTAGGTGTATGACCATTTCAAGTTAATCTGTGAATACAGTACAGGGCACAGGAAAGGGATCTTTTTCATGTGGACCAACCTCTTCTAGCAGCGTTTGTTGAAAAAAAAAAATTCTCCCCCTACCGACTGGCCTTCACATTTTTATTGGAAATCCCTTGGTGTTGTGTCTGTCTCCATTGTGGAATGACCCACTGATTTATACATCTACCGTCCTGTAAGAAACCATGCCTTAATTACTTCAGTTTCAAAGGGAATCTTAAAACCAGGGAACGTTAAACCCTCCAACTTGTTGCCCTTGTCTTGGCTACTCTAGAGGGACTTTGGAATTTCCACACATATTTTAGAGACAACTATTTTATTTCATAAAAATATTAGAGCTTGGGGTGTTCTGATTGGGACTGTTTATGGGCTTTGACGGATTTGTGTGAAGCAAGCTGAAATATTCACACGGTTGAGTCTTACAGTCTACGACACAGTTTGTCTTTCGTCATGTGTGCGTTCTCATTCCTCTTGGCAAGTTTGCAGCTTCACTGTACAAGGCATGGGGACAATTTCTTCTACTTGATCTGAGGAATTTTATATTTTCAGTGGTGCCATGTTAGTGGTTACATGAGCATTTTTAAAGAACTTGATACAACCCTCAGTAAAAGGTGACAGCAATTTTCACATTGACTAGAACGAGCATCTTTGACCATGATTTTCCCTCGTTAGCTCTCCATGGGCCTTTATGTACCTGTTCCAAGGTGTCTGATGTATCTACTAGAACATTCTCTCGCCCAACACTTTATGTACATTTAAAATCTATACTGATAGTATTAAATAGGTTCCACTGTTTATTATTTCTGCTAGACGCTATGTTTTAAAATATTTACCTTATTTATATGTGTGTGCCTGAATGATGTATGTACACCACATGTGTGTAAGAATCTGCAGAAGCCAGAAGAAAGTGTTGGATCTGTGGAGTTGCAGGCAGTAGATAGTTTTGGGCTGACATGTGGGTGCTGGGAACCAAACCCAGGTTCTCTGGAAGAGTTGTCAGTGCTCTTAACTACTGAGCCATTTTTCTAGTCCTAATATTTCTGAAAGACCACATATTGTTAATATATAGGGTCCTTTTTTGCTTCTACCAGATGCATGGTCTCACATCCACATCCACTATATTACATCCGCACAACTCCACAGTGATGGATGCCATGTTGGATTTAAGCCTCTGTTATCAATATCATGACAATTATCATTTTATTTGTTTCCCTCCCCATTTTTGTTTCTGTTTTTGGTTTGGTTTGTTGCTTTTGTTTTTGTTGAGACGGTTTCTCTGTATAGCCATGACTGTCCTGTAGACCAGGCTGGCCTCTAATTCAGAGATCCACCTGCCTCTGCCTCTCAAGTGTTGGGATTAAAGGTGTGCAAGGTGTGCGCCACTGCCACCATCACCCGACTATATTTGTTTCTTTATACATTTATACCTAGAAGCAATATGTGTATCCATTGCATTACATTCTGCTGTCTTCGGAATGGCTTTACCACTTTACTCATAATCCCCCAGACTTTCCATCATTCATCTTTCTAATTTTTTAGTCTACTGGGTATAAAGAATATTGTCATTTTAATTTGGGTTCCTCTGGTTACTAATGAGTATGAGCACATATTTTTATGTTCTTAGCTCATTAGACTTACTCTTCTAAAAACTGCTTGTTTATAATCTTGGACAGTTGTCCTATTGGAGCCTTTATTTAGTTATTTTTATGACCTTGGCATTGTCTCTTGCAAATACTAGTTATTTGTCAAATTTAGAGGCAAAATATAGTCTCTCATATTGTTATCTGTTATAAAATATAAAATCTTCCTCCAAGAATCTGCAGAGTTCGAAGCCTGCAGGTCAGCTATCCTGGAGAACACAGCACAGCAGAAACAAGGGAGCTCTTTTCTTAACATACTAGACAGAGAACTGGTTCCTGAGAATTGTACTCTGAATTCCACATGCACACCACAGCACACATGAGCCTGCATTCACTCACATGCCATACACAATAGCAGTTTTAAATTAGTGTGAAATAAATAATAATATTAACTATATAGGATCTTACCTGGAAATAGGTCATTACATAAATATTTAAAAATTAAGTTCATTATAAGATATTAAAATATAAAATTTATCAGGAAGCAATTCTTTTTTAAAAAAAAAAAATTATTTATTTGTGTGTTTGTCTGCAGAGGCCACAGGAGGGCAGCTGGTCCCTTGGAGCTACAGCTACTGTGCTTGTGAACTGCCCAATGTGAGTGCTGGGAACCAAACTCCAGTGTTTTGAAAGGAGGTGAGTGTTTTAACCTCTGAGCCATCTCTCCAGACCCGCAGAAAATAATTCTAGCAAAGGGTACAGAATAGTTTACAACCACTGTCTTCATTTTAACCCTTTAGTTCAATGGGCCCTTTTCCATTATATACTGCACACACTCTGTACCTCTGGGCAGTAATGAAACACACAGAAACAAACTGGCTACGCTTAATACGATTTCATTGAAAACATACGGCTTTTTCATCAAAAACAAAACAAAAACTCAACCAGAACTCCCTGGAAGCCATTTCAAATGGAGAAATACAGACTTGGGGTTTCCACGAAACTACAAAAGCAGTGTACAAATACTGTTAGAGCAGCAAGGCAGACAGGACCACTTTATCCTACTGTGAATTCAGGATTTCAATTTTATTTTACATGGTGTGCTCACAAGTGCAGGTGCTCATGGAGGGCAAAGGAATTACAGGTGGCTCCAAGCAACCCAATGTGGGTGCTAAGAACCGAACTTGAATCCTCTGCAAAAGCAGTGCCTGTTCTTAACCATGGAGTTATGGCTCCAGGCCCATTCAAGGATTTAAAATTTTACCTTTTTTTTTTTTTTTTAAATCAGCATGTATGTGCGTGTGCATATCTTAGCACATATGTGGAGGTCAGAGGACAAACTGGGAGTCAGGTCTAAACTTTCACAATGTGAACTCCAGAAACTGAAATCAGATCATCAGGCTTGGTAGCAAGTGCCCTTCCCCTACACTAAACCATCTCGATGACTAAAGTCAAGAATTTCTTATATCACCCAGATAAATTTCCACAATGTACTTATTATGTCAGTGTCAGGCAAGAAGTCTTTTCAGATTCTTTGTATGTGTGTGTATGGCATATGTGTGTGCACCTGTGGGTAGGTGAACCTGCCCACGTGAGTCCATGTGTACAAAGGCTAGGCTTCCTGAGCACCTTACACCTTATTTTGTGAGACAGGGTAGGATCTTTCAATAAACCTGGACTTCACTATTTCTGATAGAACTGGCTGGTCAGTGAGCCCCTGGGATCTGCTGGTCTCCACCATCCCAGCACTGGGGTTACAAATGTACTACTGAGGCCAGCTTTATATGTGGATGTTAGTATCTGAACTCAGGCCTTCCTGCGTGTGCAGCAAGTCCACTACCAAGTGAGCCATCTCCCCAGGTCTCCAGACTTCCTTTGAAAAAAGGCAAGCCATACATCTGCCTTCACAGTGCCAAGTCTGCACCACAGAAAAGGAAACTACAGCTTTCTATCCTGGATTTTCTTTCTTTCTTTTCTTTTTATAGACCAAATTCTGGTAAGACCTAACAAAGTCACTGACTCATTTTTCCCCCTAGAATAAAACACTTAAAGCCTTGTAAGTATAAAAATATAAGATGACAAGGATTCCTTATTAATGTCAAGTTCCTATGACGAATGTTTTTAAGCAGCCAAAGCACATGATTTGGAAGGAGAAAAATCCAAAATAAAAATATCACTTAAATGATGTTGTTTTGTGGCAATGATGCACTCTGTAATCCAGGCTGACCTCAAACCTGTGGCAATCATTCTGCCTCAGCCTCTAGAGAGCTGGATCACAACTGCGGGACACCACACTCAATTCCCATTTAAATTCCCAATCCACACAAGTGTACGAGGAGAGAAAGATGAATGAAAAAAAAAATCAATTAGGCAGAAACAAAGCAAAACGATGTTTGATGGCTTTTGAAGCTGTAGGATATAAAACCTTTAAGTGGCAGTACTTATGTCCACCACCTCACTTTCTTCCCAAGGGGAACTCGAATCAGTAGCGTCTACCTACATTCGGTATTTTTGAAGGTAACTGGTGGTTTGCTCTAACCTGCCCATTAAAATTACATAATACTCTGTCTTTTAAAAATAATAAGCCAGAGTGGTGGTGGTGCACACCTTTAATCCCAGCACTGGCAGGCAGAAGCAGGTGGATCTCTGAGTGCATGGACAGCCTGGTCCACACAGAAACACAACCAGCACAGCCAGGCTACACAGAAAAACCCTGTCTCAAAACACCAATAAAATGATGATGATGATGCCACCCAGCAGACAAAAACTAATGAATTCTGCCCTGGAAGTGCATGTTGATAGAACCAACAAATAAAATCCATCAGAGAAAGCATGGAAGAAGTGAAATACCTTCAGGCTGGACCAAACTTTTCATGCTGATGTGATTCAGTGCTGCCATCCACAAAGTTCACGCTCAAGAACTGCACAATTGAGTCCCTCCACAAAAAAGAAAGAAAGAAAGAAAGAGAGAGAGAGAGAGAGAGAGAGAGAGAGAGAGAGAGAGAGAGAAAGAAAGAAAGAAAGAAAGAAAGAAAGAAAGAAAGAAAGAAAGAAAGAAAGAAAGAAAGAGGAAAAAAAAGTAAAGAAAAACTCATAATATTTGAAATCTACAGGGTTTTTTTGTTTGTTTGTTTGTTCTTTGAGTTTGTTTTTGGTTTTTCCGTGTAGTCCTGGCTGTCCTGAAACTCACTCTGTAGACCAGGCTGGACTCGAACTCAGAGATCCACCTGTCTCTGCCTCCTGAGTGCTGGGATTAAAGGCATGCACCACCATAAAAGCAAGTCTATAGTTTTGTGTTGGGCCACATTCACAACTATCCAAGGCGGTGTGCAGCTCACAGGCCACACTGGACAGTTCTGCATCCTTCTCTCAGTATCCTTATCCTCCAGAGGGAGAGGGTTGAAGATGCACTCCATTTTCAGACTATTGCATTCTGGGGCCAGCAAAATGCCTCACTGGGTATAATGCTTGCTGTACAAGCCTGATGACCTGAGCTCAGCCTGTGTAAGCCACATAAAGGCAGAATGAGAGAAATGACTCCACAAAATTGTCCTCTGACTTCCACATGTGTGCTGTGGCACATATGAACCAACACACACACACACACACACACACACACACACACACACACACACACACTTACAACAGTATTAAGATTTCAAGCCAAATATATGTTAAACTTAAGAAATCCAGATATAAGTATACAAATGGCAATGAGAAATTATTTTTCAAATAATATAAATGAAAACTAAAGATCAAATTCTAAACAGGTACCACACACATGATCTTGACACAAATATTCACAGATGGGCTGGGGAGATGGTTCAGTGTTTGCCATGCAAGTTGAGGAACAAAGTTTAGATTCCCCAGGATCCATGAGGCGACCTGCCTGTAAGTCCAGTGCTCTAGGGACAGAGAGGGAATTTGAGAGATGCTGACTAGCTAGACTGTGCCAATCAGGAAGTTCTGAGGTTCCTAAGTATGTAAGGTAGAAAGTGATGCAGGAAGACATCTTACATCAACTTCTGGCCTCCACACACATACATGCATACACATACATGCACATAAAAAAATGTTCACGGATCCAGAGATACACTAATAAAGCATTTATTCTCAGTAATGGGAACTATTGCATACAGGAAAACAAGACATTATTGCTGTGGGATGTTCTGTATGTCCTGTGGGAGCCCTTCTTGGGTTCTTTGTGGCGTTACCCAGCAGGTCCGTATAGAGGATGATTAGGACCATGGGCCTGAGTGCAGGTGTTTGAGATGGTCTGCACTTGGCTGTGCTGGGGGATGGTCTGTATGTCAAGTTGTTCTGATTGGTTAATAAATAAAACCTGATCGGCTGTGGCTAGGCAGGAAGGATATGCGGACTAACAGAGAGGAGAAATAAAAGGACAGAAAGCAGAAGAGACGCTGCAGCGCCGCCATGACCAGCAGCATGTGAAGACGCGATAAGCCACAGCACGTGGCGAGTATAGATTTATGGAAATGATTAATTTAAGCTATAAGCACAGTTAACAAGAAGCTGCACGGCCATACAATTTGTAAGCAATATAAGTCTCTGTGTTTACTTGGTTGGGTCTGAGCGGCTGTGGACTGGCGGGTGACAGAGATTTGTCCTGACTGTGGCAAGCAGAAAACTCAAGCTACACATTATAAAGGCGACTCGAGGTCCCAAACAGATATTCCTACCCAAATCCCTCTCTATATCCCTACATTTTGGTGACACTGACAAATGAAAAACTAAGTTTTTGTCATCTTCAAAAGTTTGAATTTCTTTTTAAGATTTTACTTTTTAAAAAGTAATAAAATGGTCGGGTGGTGGTGGCACACATCTTTAATCCCAACACTTGGGAGGCAGAGCTAGATGGATCTCTGTGAGTTGAAGGCCAACCTGGTCTACAATGTGAGCTCCAAGACAGGCACCAAAACTACACAGAGAAACCCTGTCTCAAAAAAAAAAAAAAAAAAAAAAAAAAAAAAAAAAGGTAATACAATGTATGTGTGTGCATGTGCACATGCCCATGTCACATGAGTACAGGTGCCCATAGAGAAACATCAGATCCCCTGGAGCTGGAGTTACAAGCTGCTCATTGTAGGTGCTTGGAACCAAACTCAAGTACTCAGGTCCTCTGGAGGAGTAGCGAGTGTTCTTAGCTGCTGAGCTATCTTTCCAGATATTCTATATTTCTTTTGTGAAAAACACGAGAATTCTCTAAAGCTTACATTTGTAAGATACTAGGTAAGAAAATTATCCTTTGGGAGCACAGATAGCTCACTGGATGAATTAACCTTTGGTGTTACTTCACAATTAAAGGAATTTTAGTGAAGTCAGTTTTTGGCACATACATCAAGCATGTGTGCACAACCTTAGTAATATAAATAAATAGAAAATATAAGTGGGTCTTACCACATTTTCTTTTCTGAAACAACTACCACTGCTACTGTAGAACACAGAAAACATTTCACAGCAATTACAGAACCAGAATGCAAACAGTGCAAGGCACAGCACCCAACAGAGATGTTAGGGATTAAATGCCAGGGTTCTTGGGTGTATAAATCTCACCGTTTCAGAGGGAAATGTTATCCACTTATATAAATATCCTGGAATGTGCTGTGCTAATGCAAAGATTAAGCCTTACTGAAGTCAGCACCTTGCCCCTCCCAAAGCACCTTTGGAACACTTCCTAATGCACTGTTTAACAAGTCAGAGGTAATTGTAACTCCCTTCAAAGCAAATTAACACTGTACTTGTGACAGTTTGGAATGACTCTGCTGTGGGAGCCCACAGAGGTTTCCTAGTGAGATCTGAGCTTGCTTTTACCCAGAAGGACTGCATAAGAGGTTGATTGGACCACAAGCCTGAGTACCAGGTGTTTGGATGGGTCTACACTTCATTGTATCTACCAGGGGGAGGTCTTTTGCCTCACTCCTTGGGATTGTTATAAATAGCCCTTTTGAATAAAGTTCTGGGCCAATGGATATTGATCCAGGTCCTCCCGAAGCTATCCTGTGTTTCTGTCTTTCCTCTCGTTGGCTAGGCCTATCATTCTATCTACAAGTTCCTTATTCCTCTCTCCTCCTTGAAGGAACCCTTTAAAAGGGTGGCAGCAGGCCTCCCACACTCTGCAAACTCACTGCCTCCGGACATTTGGCCATCCCAGACACAGAGCCAGTTTGCTAGGATCAGTGCATTCTGCCACATCAGCACACAGTAAGAAAACTGGACAGTATGGACCTTTTTAAAAGAAATTTCTCAATCTTTACTCAACTGGCAAATGAGTACAATAACAACAGTCAGAATAAGTCGGGGGAAATTCAGGCTGACTAGCAAGGCAATGAGCAACAGGAGTCTATGGAACAAAACTGAAACCATTTAAACAGACTTGCACATACAATTCTAGCACATACAGTTCTCTCTCTCTTTCTTTCTTTCTTTCTTTCTTTCTTTCTTTCTTTCTTTCTTTCTTTCTTTCTACTACATTCATGTGGTCAGGTACAGAGTAAATGCAAAGATAAGAATAATTAGGAAAATCTCACCACACACATCAAAACTTCTTTAAATAACATATGAATGTGACAGCACAAAAAACAATGGAACTGTTTTTACATATTACAAAATACCAACCACAACGCAACATATTTTTTCCGCTTTCTCTGTAAGTCCTGTCACATGACTGCCTTTACATTTAAAAACTGATATCAGAGTTCCAAAACCTTATTACAAATTCCTCCATCAAATGTGAGTGATGAAACTTCCTAATGGTACTGAGAAACGGTTTTTCATGACCACTAGGTAGATAACTCCAGACTGTGGAAACAGAATATATGTAAGTACATACTGGCAGTAACACCGAGACCCAAATTTGTATGGACAGGTAAGTCAGGTACTGGCTGCTCAGCAAGCATATGCTATCCTAAAACCCTAAGATTCTGAAACCATGACACTTCATGTCAAAACACAGTGATTCATTTTGCCTCAAGTGTTCACAGGACCCAGTATCAAAGATCAAAGTCTCAACATGCAGAGGAACACTGTGAGCCAAATGTTACACAGGTATTACCAAACCTGGATTCCCCAGAGGAATCCGAACAGTAAGTATCTCAGCACCAGGGAAGCCAACAAGGCTTGCTCCCTAAAGATAAAGGTACTTACAATTCTGGCATCCCTTCAGCTTTGTACAAATACTTTCCCACAAACAATTAAAAAGAAAGACACTCCTGGGGAGTTTCATACAGATTTAAGAACACACCCATGCCAACAGAAGAGAATTTCACAAGCTAGAACTGCTTGACAAGCAAATTTTGCAAACAAGGACAAAGTTCAGTACAAGCAAAAGACAGCGAAATACACGTCCGCACCCACGCTGAAAACTCATGAAAAATCTTACACACCAAACTAGACAGACAACACCCACATAACACACTTGCTGAAATTCTGACTCTTCCCTAAGCCCCACCACCCCCAGGAAAAAAGCCCAGAGATACCAGGGTCCTGAGCAACCACGATTACAGAGTGTGCTAAATATAAGATCAAGCCAAACAAAACCATAACAGAAGAAAGCACACTCAGACACCCAGACACAGGCCACACAGACAGTTCAAAGGCAGAAGGCCAGACCACCAGGATGTGGCCGCTGCGACCCCTCAAGCAGTTCACAGACCCCAGAGGCCTCCTGGCTCATGGAAACACTGCAAGCCCAGCATGGACCCTCTCAGGCCGCTTGTCCACGCCCGGACAAGATTGCCAGGCCCTTGGCCACCCCAGGGGGCTGCTGGTGGCATTCTAACGGGCCAGAGAGTCCCCCAAGACCCTCAGGAAGGCAGACAACCTCTTACAGCCATCTCGGAGGCGGCCATGACAGCAAAAACGAGCGGATTTTTTACGACAACTCCCACAATGCCTGCGGACTACAACTCCCAGAGTGCAGCGGGCGGCCCTGCTGTTAACCCTGTAGTGGCTCCAGGGCTGGCGATCCCTGCTCCTTGCCTCGTCCTGAAACCAAACTGTTGCACCTACTTTCAACCCTCACAATCCGAAACTAACTTAGAAATTTTTGACCAACAACTACATTTACGCTATCTTGACTCTTTCCTTTATCATAAAAACAATCTCAGCTTCCCAGAACATTATCCCTGACAGAGTACTTTTTGTTAGTCTCCAGAGATGTCACACTGTGAAATACTCACTATTGCAAGGGTACATTTAGGTTCAATTAATTTTCCCTTTAACCTTTATAATTTTCTTAGCATTTCCTAAATTATTATAGCTCACAGAATCTTGTACTAAACACTATTTTAATTTAAAATACATTTTCTAGATCTCTGGGACGCAAAAGGAAGACCATCCTGTACCTGCTACAATGTTCTACATCTCCCCTTTTAATAAAACCATTTTTTCTTCAAATACATTAACTTACAAACTTCATGCAACCCCAAATGAGTCTTAATAAGAAAAATTAATTGTGGACCACGTACATTTTCAATTTCAAGCTAAAATTTTAGGAAGAAACCCCACCTGCTAACAATATTTCTCTTTCTCCACAGAAAGACTGTCAATAACAACAGCACATAATGCCATTTTTTCCTGACTTTAAAATGTCAAAAAAAAAAAAACAACAAATAAACATTCTTATAAGATTTTAAACATATACTGAAAATTCATTTTTTCTGGAAACTGTACAATTGCATATTTTACTCATGAGTGAACTTTTTCAAAGTCTGTTTGGATTTAATTTAAAAAAAGTTTTAAATGCATTTCCTTCAACTATTTTGGCCATAATTTCAGTAAAGATTAACAAGTAAATGTTAGAGATTGATGTATCATCAATGTAACTTAAAAAGTCCATGATGTACATGCACAAACTGACATTCCCAGACAGGTAACTGACGAAGGGACTAAACGATGGTTTGGGGTTTGATGCATGCACTAAAATAACAACCAGCATTCTTCCAAAATATCTGTTGTTTTTCCTGTTCTCAAATATGGAGTAAAATGGACACGGTGTCTACTTTTTCCACTGAAGTATTTTGTAATTTGAAAGGGCATTCAAATGTATCATGGATTTCAGATCACAAAGCTCAGAAATCCTGCAGCACACAGGAAACCTCCCCAACAAAGCCTTGCTATATAAATACGCCATCCGTAAAATTCTTCAAATTCTATTTTAAAAGATTCCCTACTTAATGTTACAGTTAGTTTATTAATATATTTTACATCTACTAAACTACAATGAGAAAAATCCTTATCCATCATTTGCTTTCTTACTTATTTACATTTGTACTTAAATAAACAATTTCGACAAATACTACACTACATATTAAAATATAAAAATCATAAATATGTGTGTCTTTGAAATTTTAGTTTGTTATACTGGTTTAGATTTTATAGTTTTCTAATTTTTACTTAGCACTTTAATTAGTATTTAGCTGGACAAAGTTTTGTTTTCCCTCTATTTTTAAATAACTACCAAAACATAGATAATTGATGCATATTTTATATATCATCCTCTTACTGTTAAGTATTTGATTCATAAGAAGGCCCAAGAAACAAGGAAGAAATGAAACTGATCTAATATATTTATTTATGCTTCTAACTTTCCTCTCAGGATTACAAAATGATCTTTTCTACTAGATCAATCATATTTTCTTTTACTTTAACTGTAACAATAAAAATTAAAGTTATTGTATTAAAGAACTTTTTGTAAGAATTACAATAGAAAAATTTTCTAATCTTTTTCTGTTTACTATAGTCTTTCTGTGAAAAAAATTTAGCTCAACATATCTTGCCTCAGTAATTAAAATAAGCCTTACACTATATACTTAATATTAATAAAAATATCTTTATAGGAAGAGGACAATTTTATTGTGGAAATGAAGTTCTTTAACTTCATATCAAGAAATTTACTGTTTCCTACCAATGTTCTTAAATTCTATTTTACTACATTAATTCTTAATGTGTATTCTTTTGAAACATAAACTCTCTACTAAATATTTTTCAAAGTACTTATATCTAATTGTATTAATATATTTTAAATTACCAGATATTTTGTGCTTTTTGAAAATGTATTCAATCAGTTGAATATAAACATGAAAACCTATTTCTTCTCTCAAATGTGTGCTGGTGATGCATCTAAAAAATGCAGCCTTTCATAGTTATAAGAAATTCTATGTGTAATTTCTATAACCACGACCTTGTTGTTTTCATTTAAAATAATACTTAACAGAACCTGAAGCTGTTTAGATATTATAACTGCAGTTTTAGGCTATCTGGTTTTAAACATCTGCTTTTTGTGCATGGAAGTTATAACATCCATGCAAATAAGCCGTGCTAATAAAAGTATTTATTAGTAAGAGTAGACTGGGTTGCTGATTTTACAATATGCTCAAAAATTAGACTGTCTATTCTTATCTTACATTACTGCTGTAACATAATCACCAAAATCTGAAAAGAGGCCACACATGAAGTGCAGGTTTTTGACAGATTAAACAAATTGTTTATATTTATATTCTGACCCTTCAAAACAATTATTTCCTAGCATGTATTTAAACATCTTCCCTGTTAGTGTTCAAACCTTAATTAATTTGAATTTCTTGGTCTGGTTTTCAAGCAAGGACCTGTCTTTCAAATCCACCCAAATAGTATTTTTTTTTATTGAATTGGTTGACATTTATGTTTATGATAATTTATTTGAAAAAAAACCTTTTTTTTTTTACTTTGCATCATAAATATAACTTTCACTTTAATTTTGTCATGTTTTAAATACTTTTCAAAGATTCCTCATGAGAATCCTGTACTGGCAGTCTATGACAAAGAACAAGCAAATTTTTTTTTCCTTTCTCTTTAACCATGAAACTGATCCTTTTAAATAAAAATTTCCGATTAAGTACTTTCATTCAACTTAATATTCCTCCTTTCTGTCATTTCCGTGCTATCAATTAGGACAAGCAAAGCAGAAATACTTGTTACTTGTTACTCTCTGATTAAAATGCTCCCTATCAACTAATAACTAAAGAGTATATCTCCCTACAAAATCGTAAAAAAAGAAAGAAAGAAAAAAAGAAAGGAAAAGTAATAAAAAGAAAGAAAGAAGAAAGAAAGAAAAAGGAAACCCTCAGTTTTTTAGGAAGTAAAACTTGTGATATTTTTCTATAGATATTAAAAAAAACTATGTAAATAATTATGGTCACCCCTACCCTGTGAAAAATCTTAATGGGCTGAAGGATATTTGAATTTCTGAGTTTAATGCTAGACAGCAGTGGTTTCAAATAATATAGTTAATGCTGGAAAAAAAAATTTTTAATTCTTTTTTAGATTTTGTCACAAAACTATCATAACTTCACAGTTCCTCATACCCACAGTTCTGTATTTTATTTTGCCACTAATATGTCTGAGAAATGAAGGGTCATATTCATAACTCCACAGTTTTAAAATCTTCATACTACATTTCATTGCTAACTAATCCCATCTGTCTCCCCAAGTTTTCTAATACATAATAATGTCTATTGAAAACACAATATTTAACTTAAACTTCAAATAAAATGAAATAAAAAAAACCCAAAGCCTAAAATATCTAATTTTTAAAATGTCTTTCTAGCTCCATATCAACTTCTTCAAACTGAAATCTTCAGAACACCGCACCCTCTATGGTGGATATATTAAATATCCCTTGATTTTTGACTTAGCCTGGATATTTAAAAAGAAGTATGCTTTTTTTTCCCACCTCTTTCACCCCATAATTTTCTCCCTGAATCCGATTTGTAGTCACTAACTCACCTGCCTTCTACACAAGAACTTTCTGTTCAGAAAACTTTCAAATTCCTTCCTTTCCTCCTTCATTTCTGGGGTGTGCCTGCTATATCAAATTCTAGAGGAGGGAAATGATCATTATTCTGGGCTGGTTTTTTTCCCCCTCCAAATGATGCTTCCAAGACTTGTTTTCTCAGTCTTCCCTCCATACAACTGCACCACACACTAGTCAGCCCCTTTCTTTTTCTTTAAAAAAAAAACAACAACAACAAATTTCACCTAACTACTCTCTCCCCCAAAACTTGATGGCATATTCTCATTTTGTTCGGGGTGTGGGGGGGGTTAGATATAAAATAGAGCCTGGCTGAGATTCTTTTCCCCTACTCTGAACATAACCAATTTCTAGTCTCTGGCAATTTCCTTTTCACCTTGTCTGCCGTGGCATTCCATTTGAGGATTCTCAGATGAATATATGAAGTTGGGGAGCACAGGTGGGTAGGACCACAAGAAAGGATGTCCACCCACCACAGCCTTGACCCTGCTCAGTACAGGTGGTATCTTGCTCAACACCAACCTGGATGTTTCAAGAGCAATCTAGAATATGTAAACTCTGTATAGATAGACATTTTTTAAAAATGCTATTCCTATATGTCACTCTTTGCAATCTTGGATTATCTCGGCTAACTTTCCCCAAAGAATGTGATCTTTATGAAATAATTTTGAATATGCACAGCAGAAGTCTTTTTCAAGGGTAGACGAGTTGGCCACTCAGAGGCCCAGCCTAGGCCTCTGGCTGAAGCAGTGTAGCCCACCAAGTTTCTCCACCCAAAACACGTACTTAAGTACTGCTATTTCTATTGCCTGGTCACAGGCTCATGGGAGGCTGATGGTAAACATTTAACCACACATTTCTGACTTGATTCCATCACCCAGCAGAACAAGCAGACCCTAGACTAAGAGCAGACAGGGAAGGCACCATCCAAAGAATAAGCTAAGATGGCTTTATTTTGCAGCTCTGTCCATTTCCCCAGCCATTCTCCCAGCAATGGAGGTAGGCTTTGCCCTTATACAACAGTAAGGGGTCCAATATGGAGAGCTCCCAGGAGTCCCAAACTTTTACAAAGTACCAGCCATAAACCAGTAAGACATTGGTGCAATAATACTATTTTTAATAAGAAAATGCCAAGTTAAAAGCCTTCTTTAAATTTTTTACAGATATAGTAGGTAAATGATTTTTTTACAAAGAATAAGACATAAGTGGGTGCAGAGCCACAAAAACCTCATCTCTGCTTCATCCTCAGCACTACCAGCTTCTTTTTCTTCAGGAAAACAGAGAAACTAGGCAAGCACACTAGCACACTGGTCCTCATTCAGGAACCCAACGCCATTGTAACTGGGGAACGGACACAGTAGGAAGCCTTTCAACCTTCAGAAAGACGCCCTCCAACCCAGCCCTGGCCAGTATAATTGTAAAAGAAGCTAGGCAAAGCATTCCCAACCTTCTGAAAAGATTCCTGCCTCGTCTTCTGCTCGGGACTCCACGCCACATTAATCTGACTCATTAGTTCCTATCAAGACAGCCGGCAATTTAAATCCTAGTCCTAAGCATACACTTCGTTAAGAGTGATTGTTTGGAAAGCCAAACTGACTGGTCCTAAACAGCAACAGATTAGTGTGAACTACTTACCAGGTCCCGCACCAGCTGCAAACAATTCTTTCATTTGCTTGATCCAGCAGAACTGCCAAATTCCCAAACTTCCTTTCCATGCAGGAAACTAAGTTCCTAGAAATAATCAGAGTTTCCCTTATTAAGTCTTAAACATAAACTACATATCCGACCTAAGATTCTTAAGCATAAAATTACACAATTCCCCCAACCCCCTCCACAAAATCCCTCTTTTAATTCCATCTCTCTTTTAATTAATTTGGCAAAATTGCCTGCCTTCTCTACTATGCTTTCCTACTTAGACATCACTCTCAAAAGGAAGGATCCCCATCCCCTGACACCTTCACACACACACACACACACACACACACACACACACACACACACACACACACACTTCCCTTCTTCCTCACTTAAAATCTCCTGGGAGCATACCACCAGCTTCTCTGGTTTCACTACACTGCAGTCCCGGCTGATTTTAACAAAGCTTCTATCCTCTTGTAAAATGTAAAATGAGGGGGTTGCACCAGACAGGCTACAAAGTCTCATTTAGCTCTAACAGTCTCTAAGCGGCCGTGCTGATCCAAAGAAACTGGAGTATTTCCACAGAAGCACCCACATTTGGACTTTGTTCTATATGTGTCCCTGCTGTCTCTCTTCACTCTGCCTTCCCTCCCCCTTCCAAACAGTCATGATTTAGCAAAAGGCTTCACTGCAAATTTACTTTCTGGCTAATTCCATAGAGCCCAGACCTATGGAAGGTCCACCAGAGATCCTATAAGTGCACAGAGAGAGCAACTTGGGTCAGTTTTGCTAATTATTCTTTATCAACCAAAATGAACCTTCTAGATGTAACCTCATTCCCCCATCCATAATGCTCTTTATATAATAATTCTTCCCTTACATGTTGTTTAACTTTCACAATGTTTAAAAAAAAACTATGCAGTTGATGAACATTGTATTTCTGAGAAAATTTTCCTGGATCATAATTTAATATCCATTTTTCTCTGCACTGAGTCCTGCCTTGCTCTCCCCTTCAATCTAATTCATTTCTTTCTCCAAGAAACCATCCTGCATCACTGTAAAGATAACTTCATTCTTTCCTTGGAAACTGAAGTGTTTGATGACATGGCAGCACTTGTTACTTAACAGGGGTCATTCAATTTGACCACGAAGACACTGACGTCAGTAATTAGTGACAAACCTATGACTGGAACCTAGAAGCAACGTAGCTCTTCTGTGAAAAACACCATTTATTAATGCTTCAGTAATTCGGGAGATGTGCTTGAATTTAAGACTTTAAAACAGCCCCTGTCTTGTGTTTCTTAGTCCAGGACTTTTATCCACGGAACCTACACTTCCTCTCTTGCTAAAAGACAACTTACAAAGGATCAAGGATGCAAGTCCCTTATTCTTTTTTCTAGCACCCAGCGGGACTTGGTTAGCAGCAGATCAACAGTTTAGAAAGAGCAAGATCACCAGTAGCCTCCGATCAATTGGAAGCATCTCCATGTTGAGGATACATTTAAAGTCTTTGTATTTGTGAAACTGTTTGTATTTGTGAAACTGTTTCTTACCAGAGACAAGCTACTTCAAAGTAAGCTCGATTTATATTTATTAGGCAAAAAGTAAACAGGTGTCCAGACAAACACATCTTCTTCCCTGTCTATACAGAACTGAGGCTTGGAAGGATCCCCACCTGCCTCAGGTTGGTGCAGGAAACCCCACCCTTATTCCCCACCCCAGTCTTGCGGATGCTAAGCTGCACTGTACCACTGAGCTACATACCCAGTCCTAATATTTTTAATTTTGTAAATTTGGGCAGCACCTTGTTACAGTAAGGAATCAACACCACTGAATCTGGACTCAGCACCCGAATATTACCCCAAAATAACCGTTTGCTTTTGGAAATGCTTTTGTTTATGTGTCTTCATCTCTCTCTCTCTCTCTCTCTCTCTCTCTCTCTCTCTCTCTCTCTCTGTCTCTCTCTCTCTCTCACTCACACACACATACACAATTTGTGATACAGCTCTATGACTTAGAACATAGCTGCTGAAGTAATAACTATTCAAAACACAGAAGAAAAATGTTAAAAAACACATTATTTCTGCTAATTCAAACTACGTTACGAGCCACATCACCACACTCTTTTCACAGCTCATGTGACCACCTTTAGACTGTCACTTAACTTGGTCCCTGATACTGGCTCCTTCCCTTACCTCCTTTCCTCCCTCCTTTATTTCCTTCTTTCTTTTGAGGCAGGGTCTTACTCTGTAGCCCAGGCTGGCTTCAAAGTCATGGTGATTCCCCTGCCTCAGCCTCTAGAGTGCTACAGTTACAGGAGTGCCACCGTACCTGGGTTGGCTGTTCTATTCTCCCTCTGAAGTTCTCACCTATGAATCCAAGATCCTCAAAGAGTTTGGGATCAGAACCCCAAAGTCTCCCAGTATTTAACTGAGTAAAAGTAAATGATTCTTACTTTTCTGGTTTTGGTTTGTTTCTTTTTCTTTTTGGGTCTGTTATGCTTTTCTCACAAATTTACTTCTATAATTTACAAAGGCAATAAAAATAAAATGAATAATCTTTTTACCCAGGATTTGCATTACATACCCATTTATATGTTTTGTCTCCTAAGAACTACCCTGCTCATGAGTCCAGAGAAACTTTAAATCTAAGCACTGCCTTGTATGTGCACATAACATGTCATCCTAAGAAGATTTTATAGGTACATGTAGCATTTTTAGTATTAAACTAGCAGATCCCAAGGTTTCTAGTATTTTTCACTATTTACTACAGACATTTTCGAATGAAGGAGGGCTGGTATAATAAGCACCCAGGCATACATCACCTCTGGTTAATAATTACCATTTTCTCGTATTTGCACCATTGTCTTTTTTCCCCACTAAAATTCTCTAAAGGAAATTACAGATATCACATTTTCTACATAACCACAATTTCATCATGATGCCTACTCAATTAACAACCATTCTCTAATCCCAGAGCCACATTCCAATCTTTCCACTCAGAATTTGAGTTCCTCGATAACGTTCATAAGCGCCTGTTCTGTTATTAAGGAAGTACCCCCAAACCAGCTCTAAGGTAACATTCTAGCTTGTTCTACCCGGCTTTCAGCACCTTCTCAGATCTGCTCTGAGCAGACGCCCTGCTACCCCTACAAACCATCCAGTCATGCTCTTATTTCTGCAGCCCTTGACTCAAACATTGATGAGAAATAGACAAGAGAAATTGTGCCATCTCGAACAGATTGTTTCCTTCAATCATCAGTGTTCACCAAAGAGCAAAGAGAAAGAAAAAGGAGGACCACAGACCCCAAATAGAATCACATGGTTTTAATGGGATTGTTCCCCTAATATTTCAGTAGTGGTCTATGTGATAAAATTAAACAACATGTAAAGATGGTATACAGAGTCAAATTTATTGAATCTCAAATTTACTAATCTCAGATTAGTTTTAAGTTTACATTACCTTTAATCATTTAATTAATTCATCAAAAGTGACATTCTTGTAATCCACAGTGATGAAATAACTGGGTTATTTCAAAGTCAGTTAGAGGGTAGGTAGGATTAGAGATTGACCAACTATAAAATATAAGTAGTATTTAGTATAGACACTAGAATAAAAGAGTTCACTTATCCTTTTGTAGAAAATAGAAGCATAGCTGGGGTTGGTGGTGCATGCCTTTAGTCCCAGCACTCAGGAGGCAGAGGAAGATAGATCTTTGTGAGTTCAAGGCCAGCCCGATCTACACAGTAAGTCCCAGGACAGTCAGGGATACATAGGGAGACCCCAACTCAAAAGATGAAAATAAAAAAGAGAGTGAGAGAGAAAGAGGCATAAACAGGAAGCTAAGATTGCTCTTTCTCCTCATCTGCAGTTTTCTCCTCCTCCCTTTTGTTTCATTTTTTGAGGTACCAAAGCCTCTCACACATGAGTTTTTTTCATTTAAAAAAAAAAACCCTCAAACAAGAGCTTTGCTATGTCTACATGTGATGCTGTCTCCAAGGCTTTTCTTCCCTGTCATTTAGGGTAGGAACATTGCTTGGAAAGTTAGATGACATTCTTTTCACCTTTACCTGGGTCATTCCCCTTCTTCAAGAATCCACAAGGTACCTTATGTGACTGCTTTTAAAGGGTGATTACATAGAATTGATGAGTCAAGAGAACAAACTTACTATTTGTTTATATTTAATAAAACTGTATAGGGGAATATATTAAGAGCTACCTCTTTATTCCATTATAATAAAAGCAACCATGCTATACTTTAAAACACTTTTTAAATAGAGGGGTCTATAATACAAGTTTGGAGTAAAGAATTTTTGCTGAAGGCATAAGAATTGAGTGTATTCTTCAACTCTCAGATGCATATGCTTTTTTTATTAACATCATTCCAAGCAACACACCAACATGACTAGATTTACATATAAAAAATAAATATATAGAAATGCTTATGTTCCCATAAATAATTTATCTACAAAAAAAGAATATATAGAGTCAAAGTGAGCTACCCTCAAAATGAGGTGGACGAACAGGGTAACCAGAATTTAAAGACAGTCCTCAGTATTTTCCTTTAAGTTACAAAGAATATTCCAGGAAAAAAATAATATTTAAGTTCATTGTTGGCTACTTTCTAGAGCAAAACCTAAAGGCAAGATAATGACTAACAAGCGAGGAGTGGGAAAGCCCTATACGAGATCCCTGGTGACCTAAAATCTAAGAAGTCCACCTTGAACATGACTGTAGTGCCTCCTGACAGGTGAGTGAAGGGACAGATGGGCTGTGTATACTGCCCTACAGATGATTAGTCTGATGCAGCCTGCCTCCACTCAATAACAGCCACAAGAAATAGAACCCCCCCCCCATGCACACACCCATGAACACCCACATGCACACCCGCACGTGCAGGCGTGCGTGCACACACGAACACACACACACACACACACACACACACACACACACACACACACAGAGGGATTTTTTTTAAGGTGTCTCTAAAGATGACACTCATAGTCTAAACGCTCTGCTGTGCCATCCTTTGCTGGCATGCTGCCGTCCAGGAAATAGAATGCCAGCAGCACCACTTACTCATCTAATAAATATTCACTGGTGGTCTCTACATGCCCGGTAGTAGATACATCAGTCCTAAAGTGAGAAGAGTCTTTGGAGAGCATCTAACTCAGGTTCTCTATCAATGGGGACAAGAGAGGTTAAATGACTGAGTAACATCACTCAGATTTTTGGATTGCCTTTTAAAATATACAGCAAAGACCTCAAGAGAGGGAGTTTTCAAAGTATAAACCATGGACATGCAAGAAAAACTGCCCAAATGAAAAGAGGCAGCGTTGTACCTTTGTTTTCTGAGACAGGATGTTGTGTAGCCCATGCTGGCCTCAGACTCCCTATATAGGCTAAGGATGATCTTGAACTTCTGATCTTTGTGCCTTTACCTCCAGAGTGCTGGGGCTCCAGATGTTCATTATTATACCTGGTTTATGTGGTGCTGAGAATCAAACCCAGAGCTTCATTCACGCTAGGCAAGCACTCTAAAAACTGACTTACACTCCTAACCCGGTAATCATACTTTCTGACAATTTTTCAGAGAAAGGGAGTGAATTTTGAAATTTGTCCCTAACCCTAAGCATGCTCCCCTGTCTTTCTCGAACATTGATAGGCAATAACAAAATGTCTTTCAGTGTCCTGAGAAGAGGGATGGGAATGGAAAGGCCAGGGCACTATCAGTGGGAAGTGAAAGCTGGCCAGTACATAATCCAAACCAAAAGAACCCAGACCCTTAGTCAACTCTAAACCAAAGCCTTTCTATTGGAATCTGTATCTCACTGCAATGGCTGGAGGATGTCTTTAGGTCAGAGCTGCTAAAGGATGAACAGAGAGTAAAACAATGAAAGAACAAAAGTAAGACAGGGGAGTGGGAGAACCCGAACTTTTCTTCCTCTCCTCCTCCTTCACCATCCTCACTCAGGACCTTACCCACAGTATTTACTGTGTCCCTTCTCTTCCTGTTTGGATATAAGGAGGCTCTCTGGAGCCCTTAGGATCAACCATGCCCAGGACAACTGAGAAGACACCTTTAGGAATTGTGAGGGAAACGCTGAGAAGACCCTTTGCTAACTTGGAGCTATCTTGTTAGATCCTTAAGAAGAGGCACCCAAGAGCTCCTACTTCCAAACTGCATTTGCTCAGAAAACCTTGCAGATTCTTTTTTCCTTCTGGCTAAACCATCACCATCAGATTTCTGACGACCAAACTTTAACCTCCTTGTGAGTCTAAGTCATATATCCAAGCAGCCAACAGCTCCAACCTTGTAAGATGAAAAGAAGTTTAAGGTCATTTTCAGCTGTGTAGAAAGTTGGTGACTGTCCTGAGCTACGTAAGACACTGCCTCAAAATAAAATTAAAAAGATTAATTTTTAAAACTATTTAAAAAGAGGTGACATATTAATGAAAGCAGTAAAAACTCAGCCACCTCAGTCCTTCATCCTTTTCACTCTTTTATGACAAAGCCACAGAGTTCAGTTCTTGGAAGATGATGAACTTCATAGGTATTTAGAAGTTGAGGGCACTGGCTAGCTAACCTCCCCACACAGCATAATCTGTGCCAGGATTCCTCACTGTCAGTCTTTAAGATAAGAGAGACCCTCAGATACCCAAAGCCACTTTATCTGGTCACTCTCTGAAGTCTCTTTCAGGACAATATCATTGAGAAGCCGGTCACATGAGAAGCAAATAGAGATGAGAAGCATCAGCCTGAACTCAGAGTGACTGCCCCGTTGGAATGGAGTGTGGCACCTTGTTGACTCGCAGCACCTGAAGCTTGTCCTAACAGCCACCATCAGCCCCAAAGACAGGTTGTCCAAGCCACAAGAAGTCTTAAGCATCATTTCATTCAATTTTAACATTTTGTAAGTAAGAACACCAGGGTCCAGAGAAAGGAAGTGATCTGCCCCAAATCCCATAATGAACAAGCTGAAGATCTGGCACTTTTGCCCTCTCCTCCAGCTTGTTTACCTATGCAGTGCAATTTTACCTTTTCAAAATGTTTACCCATGTGTCAGTTAACATGACAGGATAGCTAACCGTCTGGGGGAGAGTGGACAGGGTACTTATGCTGTTCTCTAGATCAAAACAAACAAACAAACAAACAAAAAGCTAGTAAAGAAGTTGTACCAAAAGCCACTGCTAGACCTAGAAGCAAAGTTGGATTTTTCTGACAAGGATTTGATGTTCTTCTGGCTGATGTGAAAACAGTGCGTAATACCATGTTGGGTCAGGAAAGGACTCCACCAGAGAGGAGTGAGCAGCTCAATGGACAAACTCAAGAGTCTTTGTTTGCACTGTCAGTTTTGTTTTGAAAAATTCTTTAGTATCTCAATTAACAAGAAAAAACAAGACAAAAAATTCAAATTGGAGGGCAAAGTAATATAAGTGGTTACTTGGAAAACCACGATTCCAATGGTACATTCCCCCTTGCCTAACAGTTAAGAAGAATGGAGTCCACACTGATGTATAAATTCCTTTCCAGACCGAACATCACGTTTTGAACCATGCCTGGAAGTCCAATCTTATGGCTTTTCCTATTTGCTCGTGTAATGCAGAGTGGAAGCTGCAGTCACTAGTAATTCACTAAATGAGGTGATGGATACCATGCGGTGAGCCTGGAACTAAGCAAGTCCATCTTCAGGACAGTGAGGAGAGGACTTCACCAGGCAGGCTCAAGCAGTTCACAAATGAGACAGCCTATGTTTTTTTTTTTTTGTTTTTTTGTTTGTTTTTTTTTTTTTTTTTTGGTTTTTCGAGACAGGGTTTCTCTGTGTAGCTTTGTGCCTTTCCTGGGACTCACTTGGTAGTCCAGGCTGGCCTCGAACTCACAGAGATCCACCTGGCTCTGCCTCCCGAGTGCTGGGATTAAAGGCGTGCGCCACCACCGCCCGGCGAGACAGCCTATGTTTTAACCCCTACTGTTGGAAAAGTCTAGCATAACCCACCATCACCTGTGTGGGTTAGGGGCATTCAATATATTTAAATGTGAGAATCAGAGAAAAACCCACAAATGCCAAGGGCAAAGAAAAATGTAAAAATAGCTTTCTGAAGATACATTCCAAGAAATGAACCTTCTTACTGTTGTCATGAAAAAGAATATGGGGGTGGCCACACCTTGAAATACTAAGCCCTCACAGGACCCAGTAATAATCATTTGACACTGAGCATTGGAAACCAGTCATAAGTATAAAAAATTATATTTTGCCTATGGGTCTGGTTTGTTCAATGCAGAATGATTCAGCCATTGTAATGTTTCCTTTCCATACTGTGTAGATAGAGAGGAATAAGAATGCTTTTCAGAAAGACCCTACATTGAGTAAGTGAACTATCACATTTACAAGCAAGAAAATAACTCATAAAGACTAGAGGGATCATGTTTGGCCAATTAACTGCATTGTACTAATGACAAACAAACCCAGAAACTTAGTAAAGGTGGGTTTCAAGATCATCAGTCAGTGCAAGGAACGTTTTGAATTTCCAATGATGCTTTAGACTGACCAGTCCAATGATGCTGTAAAGTCCACAATGCTCTACTGAAAATTACTTAGATGAGTTTCTCAAATTTGGAAAACACTATTTTTTATGGTATGGATTTTTCTTTTTGAGATAGAAACTTGATTTGTAGCCCAGGCTACCCTTTTAACTCTGCTCCTCCTGCCTCAGTCTCTTAAATGCTGAGACTACAGGCAGATACCATCATGCTGAGCTAAAAACAATTTCTTTTTTTTTTTTAATTTAAGCATAACTGATAACAATGTCTATTTTCATGGTGGATATTGTGTTGTTTTGATATTGCTAAGTTTTTTTTAAGAGACGCTTGGGATGGCTAGATTACAAGCATAATGTCATATAATAGTTTAGCTACAGAAATTATTAGAATAAACCTATCTAACCCTGAGTACAAGGAAGCATGTTGATTTATAATTTTTTGTCTGTTTTTATGATGCAGGTTTTCAAAAAATGTATTTCTTTGAATTAAAATTTTAAATTAGCATACAGAATAATGGGTTTCATTATGGGATTTTCATGATATGTAATCATTATGCTTTGCTGATGAGAAGGTCTAGAAAGTTAACACAGCCCTGCTGACTAGCATTTCCACAGCCAAAGCTACAGTAGGACATAGTATTTGCAAGCAACCCAAAACCCATGGTCTTCTTGGTCATTTTTAACATTTATATTTGCTCAAAACCCTTTCGGATTGCTGGCTGTTTTCTGCCTGCAAGTTATGAGCAAGAAATCATCTGAATGCCGGGTAAATCTTGAGAAGTAAAAATGCTGTTTAAAATTAATGCTCATTAGTGACAGAAAAAAGTAATCAAGACCAGAGGGTTTAATGTGTGGGGGTCAGGGGTTTCTGTTTATTTTTATGTATTTATTTTTGTTTTAAGTAGTAGCTTGAGAGCAAAAGAGACAGAGTTGGGCATTGCCAAGCAAGACCGACTACAAAGTTATTGGGGATGCTTAATTAAATGTTTTATTTTGAGTGGGTCACAAATAGAAAGTCCTTCAGCAAAGTGGGAAATAACCCTAAAAATAAGACACAGGAAGCCAACAGAAGGTAAAGAAAAAAATTTGTTTATAAGGGGAAAGTAAATTCCACTAAGATGGTATTCAATTTCTCTAGTAATTAAAATAGTCATTACTTAGTGGTGCTTATTTTATTTGGCATGATATAAAACATGCTATGCTATAACTTTAGGTTTCTTATGTACATTTTGTAAAAAAAAATCACAAAGATAAAAATTCAGGAACTACTATTGAGAGTTGAAAAGTTAAATTGCTATTTATATTAAAAGTTAAAAAAGGAATTCTTTCTGTTGAATTTGAATTTTCTAGTAATGTCTTAATATTTTAAGATATAAAAGATTTATAACATCACTCAAAATCAAAACTCTAAAAAGATTTATTTATAGTGATCAAGACTTTAAAGCTTAGGATAAGATAAGAATTCTTCAATCAGGATCTAGAGAAAATACCATTTAAAACTCTTGAAAATTGGTTTTATAAAAAACTACATCTTTAAGTTGTTTATTGTTAATACCATACTACTTTAAGAGAGCCAAGGACAGATTTCTTAATATTGGGAAGTTTTTCAAAGTTAATTAAAAATTACATGGCCACAGATCTAACATCGTTCTTTATAGAATATCTTTAATATCTAGTGAATGCCTAACAGCAAGCTATAACAAAACAGCAAAATGCCATTTTAATTTTCATCTATTGCTCATTTTAAATAAAGCAATACTACAAATTTTTTTGCTAAATCATGTTACTTTTATTCTAACTCACCAACATTTTTGCATCTAAAATGGATATGTTTTAAAATATTTATTTTGAATGTACTTCATTGCCTACAAGTTTAAAGTTATTTTCTTAAATGTAATTCATTGTAGTCATTGTTTCTTTTTAATAGAAGGGTACCTAAGAGAGCACTTCATGAGGTAGATAACAAGTTCAGAAGACAGTAGGGCTTATCTCTAGTGCTTTTTTTAATGTTAGTATATTAATGTGTGTATTATCAGTATAAAAGCAATCACTGTGCCTTTTTAGTGTCAGCTCGTCTGGGTGAAATTCCAACAATACCAGGGCTCTGCTGCCTGCACAGTGCCTAACAATTGGATGTTTGTGAACATCAAGAAGACAGAGCTGACTCATGTAATCTTTTGGCACCTTCTAAAACCAAGCTGACCCTCCTTAACGTTCACAATTGGGATATTAATTAAGGAAAGCAAACACAGCTATTTAGTTATGGATTGGGAGATTTTCAAACTGTATTAAAATGCCCTTTGGCTTGATTCTTTCTGTAATACTTTCTCTTTCTCATATAATGCTACTCTGTTTTTTTTTTTTTAACTAACCCCCTAGGATGTACAACATTTATAGAACATAAAAATAAATAATTAGTTTAGTAGAATATGATCACGATCTATGTTTAACTAATTTTGAATCAAAATTATAACTGGCTCTAGCTGTTTCATTTTAATCTAAGACTTGACAAAATGGAAAGTTTATAGAAAATATTCTTGTTTTCCTTTGAAAGTACTATTTAAGATACTATGTGCTTCAGAGATTTAAAAAATTCCTTTTCTTAAAAATCATTGTTTTAGAAATTTAAAAAGAAAATTAAAATGAAACAAAACTTCAATGTGCTAGCTGGTTTCTGTTTCTTACTCCTGGTTCATTCATTTATATGTAAAAGTAAGGAAGCAATATTTTTTAATATAAGTTTCCAAATCAACAAGCGTATGTGACAAAGCCTCAATCTATACTCAATCTATAGAATTCAGAAACAAATTCATAAATAGAAGTTTCATATTCCAAGGAAAAGGTACAAAAGTCTGAGGAAAAAAAGACCAAATCACCTAAATGACTGGTACTGAAAGTAAAATTTTTGCTATTTTGCATTACAAATCTGATAAGAGCTTAACTAAGATGATTGAAAATTGTTGTATTTACTGAAGATTGCTTTTAGATTCTAGAACATGCTTTTAAATAGTATCTCTACTTCCCATTTGTCTTGCAAACAGATTCAAATGCACAATTTTAAAATTCAATATTATTTCTTTAAATTTAAAGAAAATCTTAATCAACAAAGCCCCTGATAATAATTTTCTTTCATTTTCATGGAAATAAAATGTTTAACTAATGAAATTGGCATTTCTTTTAATACTGTAAATGCCAGTATTTGATCAAATATCAAGAATTTAAACTGTTCTCAAAATAAGAGTTCTCAAATGTTTACAGTAGTTTTATTCCTAAGTAAAAATATCAAGGAATTAGAATTTAAAATTGAGAAATTGTCAATAATTTTTGGGGGAGGAAAAAAATAATTGCTTTTAAAAAACAGCATCACAGGGCAAATGTTCTTTTTTTTTCTTTATAACATTTTTTCTTAACTACAGACCCAGTAATTGAACTGAACTGTGATCAATTGACCTTCATCAAAATATTCCTAGTTTACAGCAATTTAAACAGTATAACTTGCAGCATAACATAGTCTATAAAATTTTTTTTCTCTCTCCCTTTAAAAAGAGGTTCACATAAACATGAAAAAATATTTTAAATACTTACAATTTGTTACATACCAGTTTTTAAAAATACATTTAAACATATCTGCCTTTTACTGAACTATAAATCGACTGCCAAATTATGTTTGATGATCAAAGCTTTGTTTTTCAATTGATTCTAGAATAATTTATTTTTACATTGATTCTAAAGAGACATTGAAAACAGTCATATTTTTCAGTGGCATATGTTTTTATGTGTTAATTTGTTGAGCATTTTATCCTACAGGATCATTAGTTTAGCATTTAGTGATTTAGGCAGACTGTTGCCACAGCCTTAGGTTAAGAGCTTAAAATACCTAAAGATGACATTGTGAAAATTTTTTTTCAAATATTACAAAATTGTATAGTATGTTCTGAAAAGTAAAATGTGAAGAGAGTTTAATTTTTCGGTTTTGTTTTGTTTTTAGTTTTTATGTTAGTTTACTAGCTCCTTCAAGTTTTGACTTTTCATGATCAAATAATAGCAGATCATGTCTGATAGTTGAAGAAAATGTTTTAATAATTTGTTTATTAAACTGTCCTTTCAGTTTTGTGCCTGAACCTTTATTTAAAGCAGCATTACAATTAGTATGTTGAATGTATTGCACACTCCTACATTTGAACAACAGTTGAGATAAGCTTCCTTGCTATATTCCTGCAACTCTCCTGTTTCAAATACTATGCTTCTAATTTCCCAATAGGACATAGGACAGGCCTCAGCCATGACAATTTCTATCATGAATGCATTTTAAATTTTGCTGTAATTTTAATATCTGATATATTTAATGGACCATTAGTCTGCCTGATTTTACCTTGAAGTTTGTAATCCAGTTTAATCTTATGTGAATATTTATTTTTAAAAATTAAAAAGTGTTTATCATAATGTTTTGTTTTAAATAATAGGTTTTCAAAAATATTTTCAAAAGATCCTCTACCTTCAGCTCAGAATTGATGTAATTACTTCTGAATTTTAGAACTTTATAACTTCATGGCTTGACTGGCATTTTAAGATTTACCAGTTGCTACCCTACTGTGAACTAGATAGGCAGGGAATAATTCTTTCCTTCGTTTAAGTTGTTGGATTTATAAAAAACATATACACACGTGATATGCACTGCAAAGCATCATATCCAGTATACAGGGAGCCTAATGAGTCTTTTTTCTCCTTGGCT
This sequence comes from Peromyscus leucopus, assembly GCF_004664715.2. NCBI lineage: Eukaryota > Metazoa > Chordata > Mammalia > Rodentia > Cricetidae > Peromyscus > Peromyscus leucopus. Next base: position 70,033,815 of record NC_051066.1, read on the forward strand.
AAGTCTTGTCATCTCATCTGAAACAGAAAAATGCTTTGAAGGTTAGCCTTCAGGGGGAAAAAAGAGGGGGGGGGTGAGGAAAGTCATTACCAACATACCAACATTACTATCCCTGTCCAATCTATTTTTTGAAAGAAGATTGATTTTTCAAGGTATTTCTTCTCCTCTATATTTATACACATTTCGTGGAGGTTGAATGAAGAAGAAAAAGAAAATGAAGAAGAGGAAGAGAAAGAGAAAAAGGAGAAACAGGAGAGGGAAGAGAAGGAAGAGGAGGAAGTTTTCACAAAATTTCTCCCTGGCTCAAATCTTCTGATCTGTCTTCAAAATCACAGGAAAGTGCAATTATCTAGTGAATTGATCAGTGAAGACAATCCAGATAACTCCAACTACCCAGATCTTTTTTCACTGAGGAGAATTCCCTCCTCTAAATTATCCAAATAATGGATTCCACTCTTCAGTTCAATTTGTATGTCTAGACAGATAACTAGACAGATCAAGGCTGGGGAGGACCATGGTTCTTGAAGCTGCACGATTCTGAATTGTCATTCTTGCTGTTTTCCATTGACAGCCTCACTGGTACATCCAGGACTCTGAGAAACGTGGTATTTTAGGCAGTGGAGATGCAGGTGCAGGCACATGTTTATTTAAGCTTGCCCGGGTTTTGGTTCTCTCTTTCGGAAGTCCATCACAGATCTTCCTAATCAGGCAATCACACACAGGAAAATGCAAGCAACTGTCCTCTTCTCCCTCTGTATTCATGAAAACACACACACACACACACACACACACACACACACACACGTATTTTTTAACTTACTTTTTTAACTTTACTTCCATCTTACAAAACTAAAAAGTAAACAACAACAACAAAACCCCCTCTGTTTGTTCAAGACAGTGCTGAATTACTCTTTCAAAGTAGTTACTTTTCCAAAAAGAAACTGGATGCAGGAATGTCTTAATTTGTAAGATTTGTTCGATGACATAAATTTGAAAAATGTAATGATCATTTCACAAAGTAAATATACATGTGTGTATCTGGCTATATGTAGTCTACCTTCAATGTCGTTTGAAAAACATAAAAGAAGAAAAACTAAAACTTCGTTTATAATTCTCCCAATTGTTGATGGGTAGACTAGAAAGGGTTAAAACATGATTGACTCAGCGTCTCTGACACACATCCTCATTATGTCATCAGATACTGTTGACATCTTGGTAAGGAAAGACTTGCATGGAATCCTTCACTTTCAGTCATTTAAATGAATTATAGTCTCTATTCCTCCAGAATATAATTGGGAAAGTAAAGTTTTAGTCACCTAAAATTTTTTTTAAAAAACTTGATTTTAGCAATGAGCTGGGCTTAAAATATTATTTGATAAATATTATTTCTCTTTATGGTTACTATTTCTTTATTTTGTTGAGGCTCATGTGGTGACTGCTAAGAAGCATACTCTTTGGCATCATGAGTGGACTTTGTCCACCATTAATCAAATAAAAAAAAAAAACAAAACAAAAAAGCCCCCAAAGATTTTTGTTTTTAAACAGTGGAGAATCACAGACCATGTTCCAGTGCTGAAATAAATACTCATGATGGCCTCTTCTTCAGCTATTGGTTAGCGCTCACATAGAAGTATTCTGATAATGCACCACAAAAAAACAACAACAAAACAACCAAAAAAATAAAAATAAATACAAAAAACCAAACCAAAACAAACAACAACAAAAAACAAATCAGAAGCAAACTAAAACCAAGATAAAAATAAAAATGGGGGACTGTTTTCTTCATTTCTTCTGTGGTGTTCCCTTGTTCATACTTTCTTCTGAAAGTGTATATGCAGTGGTTCTCAACCTTCCCAATGCTGCAACCCTCTAATACAATTCCTCATGCTGTGGTGACCCCCAAACCATAAAACTATTTCATTGCTACTTCATAACTGTAATTTTACTGCTGTTATGAATTGTAAATAATATCCAGTATGCAACCCCAAGGAGGTCGTGACCCACTGGTTGAGAAACACTGATGTATAACCACATAAATCTATGGAAAGGAGGTTGGGCATATGAATCCACCATATTATACCTTGTCTTAAAAACTCCAAAATTGTATCTATTATTTGTAATTTTTTTCTTTATAAAAATCTTGCCATGGTGTTATCACTTTTCCTTCCCTAATTATTCCTCTTCCATTTCTTTTAAAAGCAGTTCTCAATATTCTGCCTCATATAAAGAACGTTGGACTCCATGTGGGGCGGTGGTGGCACACGCCTTTAATCCCAGCACTCGGGAGGCAGAGGCAGGAGGATCTTTGTGAGTTCGAGGCCAGCTTGGTCTACAGAGCGAGTTCCAGGAAAGGCGCAAAACTACACAAAGAAACCCTGTCTCGAAAAACAAAACAAAACAAAAAAAGAACGTGGGACTCCAGATTCAGATGGTGAAATCCATCCTTAATTGGGTGGGGACTACCACGGGACTCTGAGATGTGAACAGGATCTGCAGCGGGTTTGTGCGGTATTCCCTTTTCTCTCCAAATAAAATTGAGGAGCACATTTAGCACCCCCTACCTCTCCCTACCCTGGGGTCGTCCCTCTCTGTATTACTCTCTTCGCAGACAGAGACCATCCATGCAGCTTTATGAAGGCCACTTCATATATTTAGGGTGCAAACCTGCTATGACTTTTGGACAAAGGGGAAAGCCGGGAGAGCCGGCTTCCTGATTGCTTCTGGGATTCAACCGAACCTGTGGCAGAAGACCTCACTGGTTCTCAGAGAGGACTCCAAGGCTCAGCAGGTGGATATCACCTAGGACAACCAAGGAGAATGGAGCCAGTTCTGAGGGGCTCCATTTCCGATTTCATTCTTTCCAAGTATAGTCCAAGTTTATGACTCAAAGGTTGTTGTTGTTTTTTTTTCTTTTCTTTTTTCTGTCAAAGAGGAAATTGGAAAAACAATTATCAATCCCACCACTTCTGTTTGTGGAGCTGTCGTCACCATTCAACTTAATAATTTGAAAAATATGTCTTTATAAGTATGAATCCTAAGTTTCCAGTGCTCAGTTTCTCCAGAAGGTATACTAACCAGAGGCCAGGGCAGGAACTTGCATTTTCCTACCGACCTATTCCGAGTGACCTCAATCCCTTTACTCTTGATCCAGCTTTCACAGGCACGTCTGTCTATGCAACAGCCCTCAGGGTTCTGTGGACTCCATGAGCTGATTGGGAGGACAGGAAGGGCCTCCTCTCCCTCTTGAGCTACACTAGAGTGGATGTCAAGTCTCAGATGCAAGAGCAGAGTGCTGAGGGCAGGCTTACATCATGTGAGGAGCTCACTAGACTGCTAGCCTGAGAAAGAATGGTTTAAGCTTTGTGTCCCAAACACTGGGATTGGATGCACTCCTGAGAAAGGTGTATGGCAGCTAAAGGGCTCTTACTGTTTTTTTTCTTTCTTTCTTTCTTTCTGATTCCTTCCTTCCTTATCTTTTCTTTTCTTTCTTTCTTTTTTGGGTTTTTTTTTTTTGTTTTTTTTTTTACTATAAGTCTATAAAGTTTGAGCAAAGTATTTCTAACATTTTCATGAGGCACTGTCAGGAAAATGTGTTAGGAAGTCTTAAGCTGGTTTACTAGAACTGACTAGCTCTGGCTCACAGGCCCTTTGAAAGTCCTTTCCCTGACCGTGCCCTGGGACTGTGTCTAGGTTGTTCCCGTTCTTAACGGTGACAACTAGAACATCTGACATGTGTATATGACTTCAGCACCTTACAAATATCATCTCTTCTGACTGCCATAGCATCAATTATGATGTCGTATCAGCTGGACTTCAGAGTGAAGACCTCGATGGAAATACGACTGAAGGGAATCTGAATCTCTTCGAGTTCCTAACTTTGTGTCCTTGAGTGAGCACCGCAAGCTTTGGAAGTCTCAGTGTCTTCATCTGTGAAATGGGGGTGTCCGGGTTCACTCCATGGAATTGTCATGAGGCTGAATATCCTGTTTAGTGCATGATGTATGCTTAGGAGAGAAGCAGAAGATATTCAAAGAGAAGGCAAAGGGAATATAGAGATGTTGAGAAGCCTGCCGTCTTCCCAGCAAGGACCAGGACCCAGGTTTGCTGACTTCAAAGCCATGGATGAACCCCACCTTGCTCAGTGGTATTGGCCTGCTTGCCAGGTAGCCACCTTGAAAGTGACTCAGCATAATTTCCAGCTACCTTCATCCTGGCCAAACACAAACATATTTTTCCTTTTTAACAAGTAGACTCCCAAGCCTTCCATAGATGCCTTCCTGGAAGTCAGTGAATGACTGGGCCACGTCCTGCTATGGACAAAAACAGCACAAAAGTAAATAAGGGCAAATTTCTGAGCAGAGTATTCATTACCAGCTTCAACAACTGCTCCTTGTCCTCACAGTAAGTTTCCAAGAGGCATGTGGGGATGAGGGAAGTCTTGAAGTCCCTACATCACCCCATCAGTCTGTTTTTATAGTTGACATTCTTAGCAGGTATGGCCCAGCAATTCTGTTGGTTTAAAAGAAAAATTTTGTTGGTTTGAATGCCCAAGCAAGTGTTCAGTAACTCCCAAAGTGTAGACAGCAGTGTCCACAGGTCATCTGCGTATGTTCTCTTCCATCTGTTACAAAAGCTTATAAACGCAATTTATCTTAGCTCTACAGTTCTTTGGCTTTTCTAATGAGATTCTCTCCCTTGAGTTCTAAGTGGGATTGCTCTCAGAAACGAAGTCCCTTCTTACCTCTACACGTCTCTGCTCCCTACGTGTCTTCTGAGTCACTTCAGTTTAATTTGTTTACCCTTTGGCTACACTCAACGCACATTTGAGTCTTACTGACGTTGGTGCGGAGTATGTCATAATCAGACAATAAAACTATGATTCTCTATTTTTAACCTGGGAGCTGATAGGGCTCGAGCTCAGAATTTGTTTTCTGAGGCCCTTGAGCCCTGAACTATGAAGCTTTTGGCTAACTTCTAGCCCTGGAATCCTCAGAAACTGATGGTAATGTTTCCTGATTTCAAGTTTAAAGTTGGATCACATGGAACTTTGCTGGTAGTTTGCTAGAGGGAGGGATTTGTTTGTTCTCTCTCTCTCTCTCTCTCTCTCTCTCTCTCTCTCTCTCTCTCTCTCTCTCTCTCTCCTGTAAGAATTTAAAGGGAGGAAAGATCCCAGCCCACACTCTAGGACCCTTCAGTAGTTGACTCTAATTGCCGGTAATGATTTTCAATATAACAGCTGCCCTCAAGTTAGTTAAATATAATATATATAGTGCAGTTTCTCAACTTTTTCATGTGAGGAAATGTCAGCCAGAAGTTATCTTTAATGTATATTGAGTAAAAGGATATTTCTTGTGGGTTTTTTTTTAATTTTTTTTTTTTTAGTCTAAGTTGTGAAACACAATCTAAAATTCTTTACAAAACAATCAAACAGCACCAGAGGGTTCAGATTCTTCTTCAAACACCACCAGAAAATAATTCTAATCCAGGGTCTCTGAAGAAGGCACATATTTCTCATGTGGAAAAATTATGGACAAGCATCTATAATATAAAATCAAGTTTGCTGTTATTAGTCTTAGAGGAATTTATGCAGCTCTTTAGATTCTTTCTTCAGCAGAAGATTCCTTCCAAAAAGAAAAGAAAAATAATTATACACGGTCATTGAAAAACTGTAATTGATAAGATGGAAAAGACACTCATTTTCTGAGATAGGCTTAAGTACAGCTCTCTAAATCTGAGTTTCCCAGTAAATAGGATGCTGTGTTTCCAAACACAAACTCTGCCTATTTTGTTCCACAAATCATATCTAATACAGTTTCATTAGACATGGCAAATAAAACATGATTTCCATAATACATGGCTCAATCTATGTTAAAAGATGCTTAGGTTGATGAGTCACTAACCCCGAACCTTGAAGATGAAGGAGGGGACCCACAGTGCTATCTTCTGTCTATGAGGACATGAGGTTTCATGACCTGGGATGGTTTCTGTGGGGTATGGGCACTTGAAGGGCCACACCCCTGCAAGGGCTGGGTCCTCCCCCCACTTCTGACCCTACCCACTGCTGCCCGCTTGCCATGTGCTAGGTGACTCAGGGCCTTGTTTTTGGCACATACAGACTCTCTCCTCTGATTTTCAAAGGCAGTTTAGTTCAGCAGCCACTGAGTTGAGTAGTTCATGACTCAGGGAACGACTGTGTGGTGGCCAAAGAGAAAGGATAGTGCTGCAATAATAGCCTGCAATCTGCGGCCTCCTTCCTTCCTGCAGGCTCAGAGATCAGAGGAAGAACTCATCCAAGAGCAATAGCGATGGTCAGACAGAAATGAAGACGAAGCCCTTGGAGAGACCGAGTGCCGCTGGTCGGATTCATATCCACTCTCCCCATCTCTACCACCTTCCCAAAGGCAAAAGGAGGGTGAGGTTGGAAATTTCCTGATGTGAATTAACTAAGAAAAGGATTTTGTTCAAACAGCATAGTACATTTCAAAATGTAGTATGGGTCACCATCATGGTCCTCTGATTTACTCAAGAGTTCCAGATAAGGAGAGAGACCCTGAAAATTTCCCAAATGACTCAGCAACTTTCCTCCATACTTGGAGGTCACTTGACCATCGAAGGAGAATATTGGTGACTAAAGCTGATGGAATGGAAGAGTAAAAGAGGATAATGGGAAAAAAGATCTGTGGACCAACAGAATGCCTGTCTCATCAGTGACCAAGTATCTCCATGTCCAAATTCCAAGGAGGCACTTACAGATCCCTTAGACCACCATGCAATTTCTTTAGTTTGATTCAGGGAAGTGGGGCATGAGACAGTGCCAAGATCGGCGTCTAATATGAAGGCTACATAGCTGTTTAAAATGTATGTATTTTTTTCAGATCACCTGAGATCAGCTCCCAATTGCTGTCTATTAGTCATTAACCTTAACAAAGTTATGCCCTGTCTACCTCTATCTCAGTTTTATAATATGTAAATTAGAAAATCAAGTTCCAACCACAAAGGATAGCTGTGAGTATGGTCAGTTAACATTAGAGTTGCTGGTATAGTGTGGACACTTATAATCCCAACCCTGGGGAGACTGAGGCAGGTAGATCACAAGATGAGGGCTAGCCTGGGCTACACAGTGAGACTTTGTCTCAAAAAAAAAAAGAAACTGAAGGATTTCTAACTATGGGAGCTCCATGATCAGCATTAAAAATGTAGCAAATTGCTAATCATTTTTCTAAGTTTTAAATTACTTTAATGCTGGATATTCTTTCAAAAAAATTAAAGTTTTCCAGGAAGTCTTTCCTGCTTTGGTACTTATTTGATCTCAGGTGGGCAATTGTGTGCTGTCCAACATAGATGCCTGGATTCAAACTGCAGTAGCAAGCCTCTCAACTTCTGAGTCCGTCCTCTAGCCCTTGTTCTTCCCCTTCCCCTTCTTCTCTTTCACACAATTGTATGAAAGTACATGGCCACACTTTAGGAAAAACATTGTCAGAGTTTGTAAAAAAAATAATAACAATTTGAATTAACACACAACTTTAGTCTTGGCCTTCACATTCATATGTCTTTTCAGAGGCATCCCATTTCTTGAGGATAAAGCTGTAGCTATCCAAGAGTGAGGAACTACTGAAAGTCACTCAGTTGCACCAAAGCCTTCCACTGTCGGCCATGATGGAGTAACTCAAGACTAATCCTCCTGCTAAAAGCAAATATCAATCCAAAGCATTTTCATGGCTTAAATATAGTTCAGAAAATAAAATCTCTGAGAAAAGTAGAAGGCACCAATTGTCAGAGGCTTCTGCTTGGAACTTCTGAACCATGGTGCAGAAAAGGGGACCATGATCCCACTGAGTGATGGGAGAAGCAGGAGTGCAGGGTTGTTGAAGTTTTGGGTTTGTGCAGTAGGTTCTGGAAAGAAAGAAATGTCGAGAGAAACAGCTCTAGAAACACACATTAACATCTCCTTGAGCTGGGAGGTACGCCAGTAGTAGAGCACCTGTCTTAGCACATGCAAGGACCCAGGTTCCTTCCAATGCCATTTTTTTTCCTTTGAATGCTACCAAACTGTAGACACATAGGAAGAGATGGTAAGTCCCTGCACGAATTAAAACAAAACAAAACAGCTCTGTGGAACAATTGTGGCAGGCTAGAAAACACTGAGGATCTGAGCATCTAGAATAAGGTCATATCACTGTACACACTGGGCATGGAACTACAATTTGATTAAGGTAGGGATTTTAGGAATAAAACTGTTCCATGTTCAGACCGAGAATTTCTCTACATCTTCTCTCCATAGTTTTAAGAACAAGACCCCAAAGGATCAAGCAACTTTGTGAATAAATTAATTATTGGGCAGAATAAAACTTAACACCTTCCAGAGTGATATAATGTGAAGTCCAAAATGTTCAGTGAATAGAAAAACAGAAAACAACAAACAAACAACAAACAAAAACCTCACTAGATGTGCAAAGAGAGAGAAAAATGTGACCAAGGACTTTAAAACATGTTAATTCAAGAGCTGCAGTACATGCCTGTAATACCAGCACTTGGGATGCAGAGGAAGGAGGATTGTGAGTTTGAGGCAAGCCTGGATCATGTAGCAAGAGTCTATGAAAAAAAAAAGAAAAAGAGAAATTGTAAAATATAAAAAGAAAACAAAAAGTCAAGAACTTAAAGCAAAACCAGACACCCTAAAAGTCCCAATACTGAAATAGAATGCATTCTTAAATGACCAGATTTTTAAACAAGACTAGATGGAAATTCTAAAAGTGAAAGTGATAATCTATAAAATTTAAAATTTACTGAATTGGTCTAACAACAGTTTAGACACTGCAGAAGAAGCATAGAAAAGTAAATTGGCTGAAATAATGGACATATCCCAGAAAACCAAGGGACAATAAAAGAGGCTTAAGATAAGTGAAGATTCAGAAAGAAAGTAGAGACTGAATCATAAAAAACCTGAATACCTAATGACTATCTCCCTTCGCCATTTGACAGAAAAACCTCAGTCCTCAGATCCAAACTCAGCAAATGCATAGATGCAAAGTCACAACAAAAACCACACCCAGACACACTGAAACCACACTTCTGAAGCCCTAGAGTAAACAGAAAAATCACTAAAATTTAAGCATGCATAGAGGGAACAAAAAATAAAAACACTGATGACTTTTTGCTGGAAACAATGGAAGTCAGAGGACGATGGAACAGTGTCCTTGTACTAAGAAGAAAGCCCGAGACTGCGTCCAGTGAAAATTCACCTCAAAAAAGGACAAGAGCTTTTTTTCTTGGGAGAGGGTGCTGAGTAATGCATAACCAGAAAATTTCACCACAAGAAATGTTAAAGGTAGGCCAGGTGATGGTAGTGCACACTTTTACTCCCAGCACTTGGGAAGCAGAGGCAGGTGATCGATCTGAGTTCAAGGCCAGCCT